>NC_088357.1:36272500-36612500 GCF_036884655.1 Musa acuminata AAA Group
TCAATTGAAAGTCTTTTTATAAAATTTTAGAGCATTTGAGCAGGTTCGTATATGCGATACATTTGGTTTGACCTAAAAAAATAAAGTATTGGATATCAAACTTTAATATTTTTAGACCAATTTTTTATCATTATTTGTTCCTCTATTTAGAAGCTTAAATATCAAAATAACATTCAATGGATCTATAATATTTTGATCAAAAATAAAAAAAATATATATACATATAAAATAAAATCATAAACTATTCAGATTCTAAATAAACATCCAAAAAAACCTCTCTAAATTAGGAAAAATAAAAATGATACATGTCCATCTGAGTCTAATTTAAAGTTTTCATAAACATTTTAAAATATTTAAATCAGTGACACACTATTTTAGTTTGACCCCAAAAATAGTGTTCTCATATATCAGGAGTTTAGTTTGACACCAAATATTAACCGAAGGTTATCCATATATTTAAAAGCTCAAAGGTCAAAAAACATTATATGGATCCATCATATTTTAGTGGAACTAGAAAAAACATGGAGAAAATAAGAAAATCATAAACTAATCAGATTTTGAATAAATAAAAAATATTAAATTTTGTATAAAATAGAAAAATAGTGATAAATGTCCATCTAGTTCCAATTAAAAGGTTTCATTAAAATTTTAGAGTAGTTGGACTAGTTTTTGTATACGATACATTGTTTATGGTTTGACCATAAAAATAGTGTATGTTAGGGCTTTATATTTTTGGACCAATTTTTTTTCAAAGGTTATCAATTTATTTAGAAGCTCAAATATCAAAAAAATATTATATTGAACCATCATATTGTTAGGATATTAATGACATTAAGAGAAGAGGGGTACGAGGGTGAATTAGTACTATAGCAATTTTAACTAATTCAAAAACTTGATAAAAAATATATTTTGGTAATATAATTAATCAAATGTTGAACATAAGAGTTCTAAGTTAGGTGAATGAAAATAAGTAAACAATATCAAAAATCACAAGTAAGAGAAAATATATAAATTAATTTATAGTAATTAAGTATTTTTGACTTATGTCCACTCGCAATTCGTCTTCTCTCGGGGTTATCGACTTTCACTATCGATCTTTTTTTCAATAAGTGAAAATCAATAACCCTTTATAACTTTTATCCTTTTTTGAGCTTATGAGAGAACATTCATGCTCACTCTTTTTCAAGTAATCTCATCTTTAATACTTAGTCACAACTTTCCTCTAATAATACTCATAGAGAGCTACAATGCTTCATAACCCTAGGAATGGATCTCACATAAACCAAACCCGAGTAGGATATGTAAAGCCTTAAAATATTTTAAAAATAAAGTAAAAAATTTTAAGCATAAAATTTTAGGATACTACTACTAAATTGGGTGATACTTTCATTATAACTTTTGACATAAGTTAAATCTAGACTCCGATGATTTTACTATCATAATATTTGAATTCTAAGTAGAACCATCACTAAGGTGGTATTACTACTACCATGGGTAACACCACCGTTGATAATAGGTTGACTGTTAGGATCAAGAACACTAAGAGGGGGGGGTGAATTAGTGCAGCGGAATGATGGGGATATAAAGAGGAATAACCTTTGTATATGAACAAATACTAGAAGACCATAATACGCAGCGGAATAAAATGGAAACACAATCAAACAAAACACCAAGATATACGTGGAAAACCCCTTCAATGTGAAGAGTAAAAACCACGGGGCAAACTAGAGATAATCCACTATGAGAATAATGAATATACAAATCTCAATCTCTTGCCCAAAACCCTAGCAACAACCACAAGAGAATAACTGGGATACAAGGATCATGTCACTGCCTACAATATCTAAAACCTCCCAAGTAATCACAGCAAGAGCCTACTGTAGATTTGATCTAACCTGAGATGAGAACACTACTAGATGATTGTGAACAGTCTCTCTGCGTTGTCCTTATCTTCTTCCCTTTCTTTCTCTTCCTTTTCTGCCTTATTCTCCTTCTTCTCTTTGGAATCTCGTCGCTATCAAGATCACCACGTTGCTGCCCTTTTTATAGCTTTAATCTGCCTCTAAAAACGCAGCCACCACACCCCCCTAATCTCAATTAGGGTTAGGTTAAGAGGGGGTGTGAGCTGTGGGCTGATAAAGCCCACATGGGCTGAATATGGGCCATCAGCCCAACAACCTCCCCCTTCAGCCCATAAGGGAGGCTGTCCCATGACTCCTCAATGTGAAGCCATACCGACCAACTGTCGGCATATCTCCTGTCTTTCTTTTGGTAAGGTCTTCGTCAACATGTCTGCTCCGTTGTCATCTGTATGAATTTTCTGAAGTTGCAACTGCTTCTCTTCAAATACATTTCGAATCCAGTGGTATCTGACATCTATATGCTTTGACTTGGAATGAAACATTGGGTTCTTACACAAATGGATGGCACTCTGGCTGTCACAATGCACCACATAATTTTCCTGTTTCAGCCCCAATTCTTGTAAAAATTCTTTCATCCATAACATTTCTTTGCATACCTCTGTAGCAGTAATATATTCTGCTTTTGTGGTGGAGAGAGCAATACACCTTTGTAACCTGGATTGCCATGACACAGCTCCCCCTGCAAAAGTAAGTACATAACCTGAAGTAGACTTCCTTGTATCTATATCTCTTGCCATATCTGCATCTGTGTAACCTGTTAACACAGGTGGTCCACCTCCAAAGCTTAAACAAACCTTAGAGCTCCCTCTGAGATATCTAAAAATCCACTTCACTGTTGCCTAGTGCTCTTTGCCTGGATTTGCAAGAAATCTGCTAGTAACACCCACTGCATATGCGATGTCTGGCCTCGTACATACCATTGTATACATTAAACTTCCAATTGCTGAAGCATAAGGAACCTTTTGCATTTTCTCCTTCTCCTCATCACTTGACGGACTCTGTTCTGAGCACAACTTGAAGTGACCTGCAAGAGGAGAACCAACTGGCTTAGCATTGCTCATACTGAATCTTTCCAATACCTTCTCGATGTATTTCTCCTGTGTCAACCAAATCTTCTTGTTTTTCCTGTCACGAGAAATCTGCATGCCTAGTATTTGCTTTGCTGGCCCCATGTCCTTCATTACAAAAGACTCACTCGGTTCCTTCTTCAACCTATCAATTTTAGACATATCTTTCCCAAGAATAAGCATGTCATCAACATAAAGTAAGAGAATAATAAAATCCTCACCAAACCATTTGATGTATACACAATGATCTGAAGCCATTCTTTTGTATCCATTTTCTGTCATAAATGAATCAAACTTTCTGTACCACTGTCTTGGAGCTTGCTTTAGCCCATACAAGCTCTTCTTCAACATGCAGACAAAATTATCTTTACCTTTGACTTTGAAGCCTTCTAGTTGCTCCATATAAATTTCCTCCAAATCACCATGAAGGAAAGCTGTCTTCACATCTAACTGCTCAACCTCCAAGTCCTGGCTAGCAGCAATACCAAGAGCAACACGAATAGAAGACATTTTAACAACAGGAGAAAATATCTCTTCAAAGTCAATACCTTTCTTTTGACCAAAGCCTTTCACAACCAATCTAGCTTTGTACTTTGGTTGAGAACAATATTCTTGAGTCTTCAACCTAAAAACCCACTTGTTCTTCAAGGCCTTCATTCCATTTGGTAGCAGCACCAAATCATAAGTGTGGTTCTTCTGAAGAGCATCCATCTCTTCCTGCATAGCAACTAACCACTTCTCTTTCTGCTCACTCTCAATTGCTTCCTGGTAACTCTCTGGTTCACCTGCATCAGTAAGCATCACATACTCATCTGTAGAGTATCTTTTGGAAGGTTGACGTTGTCTAGAAGATCTTCTCAACTGAGGTTCTGCGGGAACTTGCTCTCCTACTTCTTCTTGCTCAACATGTCCTGCAGGTAAATCAACATCAGGCTCTACACTATTTTCCTGCACATCTCCCCCATCACCCTGATATACTGGAGGAATAACTGGGTCACAATCTGCTAATCCTTCTGCAGAAGTCTTGGCTGGTGCCTTCTTCTTTAAATCCTCAAAGGTTTGATCCTCAAAGAAGACCACATCTCTGCTCCTGAATACCTTCTGCTTTTCTGGATCCCAAAGCCGGTAACCAAACTGATCATGTGAGTAACCAAGAAAAATACATTCTTTAGACTTACCATCCAGCTTGGACCTCTCATTATCTGGAACATGTGCAAATGCACGACAACCAAACACTCTCAAATGCCTGTAGGAAACATCTTTCCCTGACCATACATGCTCTGCAACATCACCATCTAGGGCTGTACATGGTGATAAGTTGATCACATCAACTGTAGTCCTCAAAGCCTCATCCCAAAACATTTTGGGTAGCTTGGCCTGTAAAAGCATACATCTGATCTTTTCCATGATGGTGCGGTTCATCCTCTCTGCAATTGCATTATGCTGAGGTGTACCAGGAACTGTCATCTCATGTTGGATCCCATGTGACCTGCAATAGTCATTAAACAATCTCGTATACTCACCACCATTATCTGATCTTATGCATTTCAATTTCCTTTCTGTCTCCCTTTCAACCCTGGCATGAAACTCTTTGAAGACATTAATAACCTGATCTTTGGTCTTCAAAGCATAAGCCCAAACTTTCCTGGAAAAATCATCTATAAAAGTGACAAAAAAAAGTGCACCACTTATACCAAGAACATCAACAGATCCACCAGGAGTTTTTTGTTGAATCTCAGATTTTGATGATGAAGTCAATTGTCATTTGTTGTCTAATCTATGTGTTGAGATAAGTGTGCAGGATTAACTACGATGAAAGTTAGACAAGCAGCAGAAGTTGCGCCGGAGTCAAGTTCATGATCACGTTGGGAGTTCGAGAGTTCGACGGAAGTTCGGACGGTCGTCGGAGGTTCTGCGGGAACAGATCCGAGAAGTCCAGAAGCTTGCCAAGCAAAGCTCGTCGGAACTCGCCAAGTGGATCGTCGCAAAGTCCAGGAGTTTGCCGGAAGTCCGCAGGAGCATCACCGAGGGTTCATCGGATGATCGACGGAAGTTCGCCGGAAACTCGCCGGAAGATGCGATTGACGCACCGAAGCAAAGCTGCAGGAATTGTCTTAGATTTAATCATAGTTAGCACATTGGTTAAGCTAGAAAATGGGAAGTGATCCCATTAGCTTAATCTTGGGGCAATTGGGCCCCTGAAAAATCGAAATTGGGCCGAATGGAGCTAACCATTCGGACCCTGATTGCACCAGGAGGTGCAACCGCCTAGGCCAGGAGGTGGCACCGCCTGGGCTGAGTCTTTCAGCGAGACTGGGCGGTGCAACTGCTCCAGCCAGGAGGTGGCACCGCCTGAGCTCAGTCTTCGAGCTAGACTGAGCGATGCAACCTCCCTGACAGAGAGGTGGCAGAGAGGTGCAACCGCCTCTGTCAAGAGGTGGCACCGCCTGGGGCTCAGTCTCCGAGCCAGACTCAGGCGGTGGAACCTCCCTGACAGAGAGGTGCAACCGCCTGGGCTCAGTCTTCGAGCTCTGCCAGGCGGTGCAACCTCTCTAGTCAGGAGGTGCAACCGCCTGATCCCGAAATTCCGGGATTTGATCGTTTTGAGCTCCAAATTTGAATTGGGTTGGGGCCTATAAATACCCCACCCATTCAGCACTGAAAAGATACAGATCCACACCGAATTTCTGATCTTTTCTGTGATTCTAAGAGCTCAAATTTGTGTAAAGTCCTAAATTTCTCCTCTTTCTGTTCTTCAAATTCTGAGTTGTAAAGAGAGGAGAGAAAGGATCTGTAAAGGTTGTCTCCTGAGCCTGTCAAAAGGAGAGAAACTGTAAAAGGGCAGTTGGCCTTTGCTTATTGAAGGAAGGCCCCTAGTTGACGTCGGTGACCTCGCCGGTGGAGGAAGCCAAAAGTGGAGTAGGTCAAGACTGACCGAACCACTCTAAATCTCTGGTTTGCGTTTATTTTGAGCACTTTATCATTACTACAAACCTCCTACATTGCTTCTGCTCTCTGCGCCTTTACGAACAAGTTTCTAAGCGCTGATCTTTCCGAATCCTCATTCAGACGTAAATCGGTGTTTTCGTACGAGATTTACATTACAGTTTACGTTTACGTTTTGATTCTGTAAAACTGTCTTCTGCGCTTTTACAAACAAGTTTCCAAGTTCAGATCCCTTTGAAATTGCGCTTAGACGTAAATCTATGTTTAAACGTAAACTGTGTCTAGACGTAAAAACTGCATTTAGACGTAAACTGCGCAAACTGTGTTTAAACGTAAAACTGTGTTTTTGACGTAAACTGCGCAAACTGTGTTTAAACGTAAAACTGTGTTTTTGACGTAAACTGCACAAACTGTATTTAGACGTAAAACTGTGTTTTAGACGTAAACTACTTTCAGACGTAAAACTGCGCTTAGTCGCAAACTGCGCTTAGACGCAATCTGAGCTTAGACGCAATCTGCATTTAGACGCAATCTGCATTTAGACGCAAACTGCATTTAGATGCAAACTGCGCTTAGACGCAAACTGCGCTTAGACGCAATCTGCATTTAGACGCAAACTACATTTAGACGCAAACTGCGCTTAGACGCAAACTGCGTAAACTGCGCTTAGACGCAAACTGCGTTTAGATGTAAACAGCGTTTAAACGTGAACTGTGCCTAATCTTAAAATCGGCTTTTACATTGAAATCATTTTTATCAAAAGTACGCAGCTTTCGGTTTTAATCGCAGAAAGATTTCTGCTGCACTAATTCACCCCCCCCTCTTAGTGCTCTTGATCCTAACAATTGGTATCAGAGCAAGGTTAACTCTCTAACGGATTAAAACCCAAGAGAGATGGCATACGCCGGAAACCAAGAGGGGCATTCTATTATGCGTCCACCCATGTTCAGTAGGACGGACTACACCTACTGGAAGACCCGAATGAGGATCTTCCTTATTTCTATGGACTTTGAACTGTGGAATCTTGTCGAAAATGAATTTTCGAAGTCTTCTCTTCCAATAATCGATTGGAATGATTTGGAGAAGAAGGCTTTCGCTCTTAATGCAAAGGCTATGAATGCCTTATTTTGTGCACTTGATAAAAACGAGTTTAACCGTGTTTCAACTTGTGAAACTGCATTTGATATTTGGCATACACTCGAAGTGACCCATAAAGGCACAAGTAGAGTAAAAGAGTCAAAAATCAATTTGCTGTTACATTCTTTTGAACTTTTCCGGATGAAACCGAGTGAAACCATTGGCGACATGTTTACCCGTTTCACGGACGTCGTCAACGGTCTAAAAGGACTCGGAAAAAGCTTTTCGGATTTTGAGCTTGTTAATAAGATACTAAGATCCCTTCCTAAGAGTTGGGATCCAAAAGTAACTGCTATTCAAGAAGCAAAAGATCTGCGAAATTTTCCTCTTGAAGAACTAATCGGGTCATTAATGACCTATGAGATGACTTGTAAAGCTCATGAAGAGCAAGAAGACATCCTTCCAAAGAACAGGAAGGATATGGCACTTAAAACTTCTGAATGCCACTTGAGAGAAAACTCAAGTGATGAGGACTGTGATGATGATTTGGCACTTCTAACAAGAAAGTTTAAAAAGTTCTTTAAAAGAAACAAGTTTAAAAATGATGCAAAAAATAAACTTGAACCCAAGAAGGACCAAGTAATCTGCTATGAATGCAAAAAGCCGGGACACTACAAAAGTGACTGTCCCCAAGTCAAAAAAAGAACATCAAAGAAGAAGGCGCTTCAAGCAACATGGGATGACTCGAGCGCATCCGAAGAAGAGGAGTCCAATACCGAGCAAGTTGCTCATTTCGCCTTAATGGCCATCCAAGATGAGGTAACAAATTCAATAGATGCAGATTTATCATTCGATGAATTATTAAATGCTTTTCATGAATTGTTTGATGAGTGCAAGACTATCAACAGTAAATACAAATTGCTAAAAAAGGAGCATGATAGTCTTATTTGTAATTTCGATAAGTTAAATGCTGAACATCATGATAGTTTAAACTCATGCATAAAATGCCATGATCTAGAAAACTTCCAAAAGGAAAACGTGCTACTTAAGGACACCTTGAAGAAATTCGAGGTTGGTAGCAAATCATTGAACATGATCCTTACGAACAAGGGTCATGTTCCAAAAAGAAGTGGAATTGGATTCGTGAGAAGTCCTCACCAAAATCCAACCACCTTCATAAAAGGCTCCATCTTACATATTCAACATCAAGACAAATGTAACTTCTGTTGCAAATTTGGACACAGGACGCATTATTGTCCATTCAAGAAAATAAGTCCAAACAAATTGATCTGGGTTCCTAAAGGAACCATGACAAATTCTATGCAACATGATAGAAAATGTAGATCTATTTATGAGGCACCCAAAAGCAAATGGGTACCTAAACATCATCCTTTCTTGTAGAAAACTAAACCATCGCAAGCTAGGAGCAAGAGATGGTACCTTGATAGTGGATGCTCAAGGCATATGACCGGAGATCCATCTCAATTCTCTAAGCTCACTAGCATAGACGAAGGATATGTCACCTTCGGAGACAACAACAAGGGTAAAATCATTGGCAAAGGAACCATAGGTAACAAATCCAACTTCTCTATTGAAAATGTTTTACTAGTTGATGGTTTAAAACATAACCTCTTGAGCATTAGTCAATTATGTGATAAAGGATATATTATCAGATTTGAATCTAATGCTTGCATCATTGAAAAACCACACAAAAACATATCTATGATTGCATTGAAACAAAATAACGTATACACTATTGACATCAACGATTTGTGTAATGAAATGTGTTTTTCTGCTTTGAATGAGGATGCTTGGATATGGCATAGAAGATTAGGTCATGCTAGCATAAAACTAATCACTCAAATATCATCCAAAGAACTTGTAAGAGGAATTCCTCACATCAAGTTCATCAAAGACAATGTATGTGATGCTTGCCAATTAGGTAAACAAATTAAGAGTAGCTTCAAATCTAAAAATCAAATAAGCACCTCTAGGCCCTTACAATTGATCCATATGGACTTGTTCGGACCAATCTCCACATCAAGCCTAGGAGGTAGCAAATACGCCTTCGTCATTGTGGATGACTATTGCAGATACACATGGACTTACTTCCTAAAACAGAAAAGTGAATGCCTTAGATCCTTTACCAAGTTTTGTAAACTTGTTCAGAATGAGAAATGGTCTATGATCTCATCAATTAGAAGTGATCATGGTGGTGAATTTCAAAACCATGATTTCCAGGAATTTTGTGAACTCAATGGATACAACCATAATTTCTCTACTCCTAGAAATCCTCAACAAAATGGAGTTGTAGAAAGAAAAAATCGAAATTTACAAGAAATGGCAAGAACCATGTTGATTGAACACAACCTACCGAAATACTTTTGGGCCGAAGCCGTAAATACTGCATGCTACATTTTAAATAGAGTTCTAGTAAGACCTCTACTAACCAAAACTCCCTATGAGTTATGGAACAATAAAAAACCCAATGTTTCATATTTTAAAGTCTTTGGGTGTAAGTGTTTTGTCCTAAATGAAAAGGACAACTTAGGAAAATTTGATGCTAAATCCGATGAAGGAATCTTTCTTGGTTATTCTACTGTTTCTAAAGCCTTTCGTATCTTCAATAAAAGAACTTTGATTATCGAAGAATCCATTCATGTTGTTTTCAATGAGATTTCCGAAATCACGAAAAATGATCTTGACGAAGATGTTAATTTTGATTCCTTGAATTTAAATGAAAACCCTTCTCCAACTAGCAACTTGGATACATCCACTCCCGAAATATCCTTACCCAAGGATTGGAAGTATGTAGATGCTCATCCTCCTTCAAGGAGCTAATCTTAGGAGACACGTCAAAGGGGGTTCAAACACGATCTTCTCTTAAAACTTTTTGTGCAAACGCCACCTTTCTCTCCCAAATTGAACCCAAAAGCGTTGACGAAGCCATGAAAGATGATTCATGGATTATCGCAATGCAAGATGAATTGAATCAATTTGAGAGAAATGAGGTGTGGAAGCTTGTTCCTAGGCCAAATGACCATTTAGTTATTGGTACTAAATGGGTTTTCAGAAACAAGCAAGATGAAAATGGTATCGTGGTTAGAAACAAGGCTAGATTAGTGGCCAAAGGTTTCAACCAAGAAGAAGGTATCGATTACGAAGAAACCTTCGCACATGTGGCTCGATTAGAAGCCATAAGGATGCTCCTTGCCTATGCTAGTAGTGTTGAATCTCGGATTTTGATGATGAAGTCAATTGTCATTTGTTGTCTAATCTATGTGTTGAGATAAGTGTGCAGGATTAACTACGATAAGAGTAAGACAAGCAGCAGGTGTTGCGCCGGAGTCAAGATCATGATCACGTTGGGAGTTCGAGAGTTCGACGGAAGTTCGGACGGTCGTCGGAGGTTCAGCGAGGACAGATCCGAGAAGTCCAGAAGCTTGCCAAGCGAAGCTCGTCAGAACTCGCCAAGTGGATCGTCGCAAAGTCCAGGAGTATGCCGGATGTCCGCAGAAGGATCACCGAGGGTTATCGGTTGATCGACGGAAGTTGGCCGGAAACTCGCCGGAAGAAGCGATTGACGCATCGGAGCAAAGCTGCAGAAGTTGTCTTAGAGTTAATCGTAGTTAGCATGATGATTAAGCATGAAAATGGGAGGTGATCCCATTAGCTTAATCTTGGGGCAATTGGGCCCCTGAAAAGATTCAAAGTGGGCCGAATGGAGTGAACCATTCGGACCCTGATTGCACCAGGAGGTGCAACCGCCCCAGCCAGGAGGTGCAACCGCCTGGGCTGTGGGGTTGGGAGGTGCAACCGCCCCAGCCAGGAGGTGCAACCGCCAGGGCTGCGAGGCTGGGAGGTGCAACCGCCCCAGCCGAGAGGTGCAACCGCCCAGAGCTCAGTCTACGAGCTAGACTGGGCGGTGCAACCTCCTCTGCCAAGAGGTAGCACCGCCAGAGCTCAAGTTTCGAGCTCTGCCAGGCGATGCAACCACCAAGCTCAGTCTTCGAGCTCTGGCAGAGAGGTGCATCAGCCTGAGCTCAGTCTCGAGCCCTGCCAGGTGATGCAATCACCGAGCTCAGTCTTCGAGCTCTGGCAGAGAGGTGCATCAGCCTGAGCTCAGTTTGGAGCTCTGCCAGGTGATGCAACCACCGAGCTCAGTTTCGAGCTCTGCCAGGTGATGCAATCACCAAGCTCAGTCTTCGAGCTCTGCCAGGTGATGCAATCACCGAGCTCAGTCTTCGAGCTCTGGCAGAGAGAAGCAATCGCCTGAGCTCAGTCTTCGAGCTCTGCCAGGCGGTGCCACCTCTCCAGTCAAGAGGTGCAACCGCCTGATCCCAGAATTCTGGGATTTGATCGATTTGATCGTTTTGAGCTCCAAATTTGAACTGGGTTGGGGCCTATAAATACCCCACCCATTCAGCACTGAAAAGATACAGATCCACACCGAATTCTTGATCTTTTCAGTGATTCTAAGAGCTCAAATTTGTGTAAAGTCCTAAAGTTCTCCTCCTTCTGTTCTTCAAGTCTTGAGTTGTAAAGAGAGGAGAGAAAGGATCTGTAAAGGTTGTCTCCTGAGCCTGTCAAAAGGAGAGAAACTGTAAAAGGGCAGTTAGCCTTCGCCCATTGAAGGAAGGCAGCTAGTTGACGTCGGCAACCTCGTCGGTGGAGGAAGCCAAAAGTGGAGTAGGTCAAGGCTGACCGAACCACTCTAAATCTCTGGTTTGCGTTTATTTTTGAGCACTTTATCATTACTGCAAACCTCCTCCATTACTACTGCTCTCTGCGCTTTCACGAACAAGTTCTAAGTGCTGTTCTTTCAGAATCTACATTCAAACGTAAATCGTGTTTTCGTACGATCTTCACACTGCAGTTTACGCTTACATTCGGACTCCATTTATAACTGCAAATTGCTTTCTACGTAAAACGCTTTTCAAGGTTCAAAACTGCTTTTAAACGCAAAACTACATTTAGACGTAAATCTGAGTTTAGACGTAAATCTGCGTTTAGACGTAAAACTACGTTTAGACGTAAATCTACGTTTAGACGTAAAACTGCGTTTAGACGTAAATCTGAGTTTAGACGTAAACTGCGCTTAGACGCAAAACTGCGCTTAGACGCAAACTGTGTTCAGACGCAAACTGCGCTTAGACGCAATCTGCGCTTAGACGCAAACTGCACTTAGATACAAACTGAGAATTAGCTTTTGCATCATAATAGTTTTTATTGAACGAACGCAGCTTTTGGTTTTTAATCGCTGTAAGATTTCCGCTGCACTAATTCACCCCCCCCCTCTTAGTGCTCTCGATCCTAACAATTGGTATCAGAGCCCGGTTAACTCTCAAAAGGATTAAAACCCAAGAGAGATGGCTTACGCCGGAAACCAAGAGGGCCATTCTATTACACGTCCACCCATGTTTAATGGGACGGACTACACCTACTGGAAAACCCGAATGAGGATCTTTCTTATTTCTATGGATTTTGAATTATGGAATCTTGTCGAGAATGGTTTTTCAAAGTCTTCTCTTCCAATGATCGATTGGAATGATTTGGAGAAGAAGGCTTTCGCTCTAAATGCAAAGGCTATGAACGCCTTATTTTGTGCACTCGATAAAAACGAGTTTAACCGTGTTTCAACTTGTGAAACTGCATTTGATATTTGGCACACACTCGAAGTGACCCATGAGGGCACAAGTAGAGTAAAAGAGTCAAAAATCAATTTGCTGTTACACTCTTTCGAACTCTTTCGGATGAAACCGAGTGAAACCATTGGCGACATGTTTACCCGTTTCACGGATGTCGTCAACGGTTTAAAAGGACTCGGAAAGAGCTTTTCGGATTTTGAGCTTGTTAATAAGATACTAAGATCCCTTCCTAAGAGTTGGGATCCTAAAGTCACCGCTATTCAAGAGGCAAAAGATCTGCGAAATTTCCCTCTTGAAGAACTAATCGGGTCACTAATGACCTATGAAATGACTTGTAAAGCTCATGAAGAGCAAGAAGACATCCTTCCAAAGAACAGGAAGGATATGGCACTCAAAACGTCAGAATGCCACTTGAGAGAAAACTCAAGTGATGAGGACTGTGATGATGACTTGGCACTACTAACAAGAAAGTTTAAAAAGTTCTTTAAAAGAAACAAATTTAAGAATGATGCAAAAAATAAACTTGAACCCAAAAAGGACCAAGTGATCTGCTATGAATGCAAAAAGCCGGGACACTACAAAAGTGATTGTCCCCAAGTCAAGAAAAGAACAACAAAGAAGAAGGCGCTCCAAGCAACATGGGATGATTCGAGCGCATCTGAGGAAGAGGAGTCCAACACCGAGCAAGTTGCTCATTACGCCTTAATGGCCATCGAAGACGAGGTAACAAATTCAATAGATGCTGATTTATCTTTCGATGAATTATTAAATGCTTTCAATGATTTATTTGACGAATGCAAGAGTATAAGTAGAAAATATAAATTGCTGAAAAAGATGCATGATAGTCTTACCTGTGAGTTTGATAAGTTAAAAGTCGAACATCATGATAGTTTAAATTCATGTATCAAATGTCATGATTTAGAAACTATGCAAAAAGAAAACCTGCTACTCAAGGACACCTTGAAGAAATTCGAGGTTGGTAGCAAGTCATTAAACATGATCCTTGCAAACAAGGGTCACATTCCCAAAAGAAGTGGGATTGGATTTGTGAGGAGTCCTCACCGAAATCCAACTACCTTTGTAAAAGGCCCCATCTTACATGTTCAACACCAAACCAAGTGCAACTTTTGTTGCAAATCTGGACACAAGACACATTGTTGTCCATTCAAGAAAATAAGTCCAAACAAATTAATTTGGGTTCCTAAGGGAACCATGATAAACTCTATGCAACATGATAAGAAATGTAGATCTATTTATGAGGCACCCAAAAGCAAATGGGTACCTAAACATCATCCTTTCTTGTAGAAAACTAAACAATCGCAAGCTAAGAGCAAGAAATGGTACCTTGATAGTGGATGCTCAAGGCATATGACCGGAGATCCATCTCAATTCTCTAAGCTCACTAGCATAGACGAAGGATATGTCACCTTCGGAGACAACAACAAAGGTAAAATCATTGGCAAAGGAACCATAGGTAACAAATCCAACCTCTCTATTGAAGATGTTTTACTAGTTGATGGTTTAAAACATAACCTCTTGAGCATTAGTCAATTATGTGATAAAGGATATATTATAAGATTTGAATCTAATGCTTGTATCATTGAAAAACCACACAAAAATATATCTATGATTGCATTAAAACAAAACAACGTATACACTATTAACATCAATGACTTATGTGATGAAATGTGCCTTGCCGTTATGAATGAGGATGCTTGGCTATGGCATAGAAGATTAGGTCATGCTAGCATGAAACTAATCACTCAAGTATCATCTAGAGAACTTGTAAGAGGAATTCCTCATATCAAGTTCATCAAAGATAATGTATGCGATGCTTGCCAATTAGGTAAGCAAATTAAGGGTAGCTTCAAAGCTAAGAATCAAATAAGCACCTCTAGGCCCTTACAATTGATCCATATGGACTTGTTCGGACCAATCTCTACATCGAGTCTAGGAGGTAGCAAATACGCCTTTGTCATTATTGATGACTATAGCAGATATACATGGACCTACTTCTTAAAACAGAAAAATGAATGCTTTAGATATTTTACCAAGTTTTGTAAACTTGTTCAAAATGAAAAAGGATCTATGATTTCGTCAATTAGAAGTGATCATGGTGGAGAATTTCAAAACCATGACTTCCAAGAATTCTGTGAACTCAACGGATATAACCATAATTTCTCTACTCCAAGAAATCCTCAACAAAATGGGGTAGTAGAAAGAAAAAATCGAAATTTACAAGAAATGGCAAGAACAATGTTGAATGAACATAGCCTACCCAAATATTTTTGGGCCGAAGCTGTAAACACTGCATGCTATATTCTAAATAGAGTCCTAGTAAGACCCTTACTCACCAAAACTCCTTATGAGTTATGGAATAACAAAAAACCCAATGTCTCATATTTCAAAGTCTTTGGGTGTAAGTGTTTTATCTTGAATGAAAAGGATAACTTAGGAAAATTCGATGCTAAATCTGATGAAGGAATCTTTCTTGGTTATTCTTCGGTTTCTAAAGCTTTTCGCATCTTCAATAAAAGAACCTTAGTTATTGAAGAATCCATCCATGTTGTTTTCAATGAGATTTCAGAAATTAAGAAAAATGATCTTGATGATGATTTTGATTCCTTGAATTTAAACGAAACCCCGTCTCCAATTAACAACTTGGATGCATCCACTTCCGAAATATCCTTACCCAAGGATTGGAAGTATATAGATGCTCATCCTAAGGAGCTAATCCTAGGAGACACATCAAAGGGGGTTCAAACACGATCTTCTTTTAAAAACTTTTGTGCCAACGCCGCCTTTCTCTCCCAAATTGAACCCAAATGTGTTGATGAAGCCATGAAAGATGATTCATGGATTATCGCAATGCAAGATGAATTAAATCAATTTGAGAGAAATGAGGTGTGGACGCTTGTTCCTAGGCCAAATGACCATTTAGTTATTGGTACTAAATGGGTCTTTAGAAACAAGCAAGATGAAAATGGTATCGTGGTTAGAAACAAGGCTAGATTAGTGGCCAAAGGTTTCAACCAAGAAGAAGGTATCGATTACGAAGAAACCTTCGCACCTGTGGCTCGATTGGAAGCCATAAGGATGCTCCTTGCCTACGCCAGTTGCAATAATTTTAAGTTATTTCAAATGGATGTTAAAAGCGCTTTTCTAAATGGTTTCATTTCCGAAGAAGTTTATGTTGAACAACCCCCTGGATTTGAAAATAATGGCTACCCTAATCATGTGTTTAGACTAACTAAAGCTCTCTATGGTTTAAAACAAGCCCCAAGGGCTTGGTATGAGAGACTTAGTTCTTTTCTCATTGAAAATAATTTCATAAAAGGCAAGGTTGATACTACATTGTTTATCAAGAATTTTGAAAATAATTTTCTCATTGTTCAGATTTATGTTGATGATATCATCTTTGGCTCTACAAATGAATCTCTTTGTGAATCGTTTGGTAAAACTATGAGTCTTGAATTCGAAATGAGCTTAATGGGAGAATTAACATTCTTCTTAGGTTTACAAATCAAACAACTAAGCAATGGCATCTTTATTAGTCAAGCTAAATATGCCATGAATTTATTAAAAAGGTTTAATATGAACAACTCAAAGGCCAGTAACACTCCTATGTGCACCTCCACTAAATTAGAAATTGATGAAAGTGGAGAAAGCTTTGATCAAAAAACTTATAGGGGTATGATAGGAAGTTTACTTTACCTCACTGCAACCAGACCAGACATCATGTTCAGTGTAGGACTTTGTGCTAGATTTCAATCAAACCCTAAGATGTCTCATCTCAAAGCAGTTAAAAGAATATTTAGATATCTTAATGGTACCACAAATCTAGGATTATGGTACCCAAAATCAGAAAATTTTGAGTTAATTGCTTTTGCTGATGCTGACTTTGCTGGGTGTAGATTAGATAGAAAAAGCACATCAGGATCATGTCAATTTTTAGGACATGCCCTTGTTTCCTGGTCATCAAAGAAACAAAACTCAGTTGCACTATCAACAACCGAAGCTGAATATATTGCAGCAAGTGCATGCTGTGCACAAGTTGTATGGATGAAAAATACCTTAGAAGATTATAAAGTTTATCTCAGAAATATTCCAATTAAATGTGATAACACAAGTGCAATATGCTTAACCAAAAATCCTATACAACACTCAAGAACAAAACATATTGATATTAGACATCACTTTATACGAGATCATGTCTCTAATCAAGATGTAACCATAGAGTTCATTGATACTAAACATCAACTAGCTGACATTTTTACAAAACCCCTATGTGAAGAACAATTTGATTACATAAGAAGAGAATTAGGAATGTTGAATTGTCCGAATACTTTAACTAGTTAAAATTATTTTTCGGATGTTATTACATGCCTTGACAAACGCTTGATCAAATAACATGTTGCAAATTATGTGACAAATATTTTTAACCAGATGTATGTAAGAAGTTCATTTTTCGGTTTGTATGTTAAAAATGGGATGTTCTTGTACACTCTTATGAAAACTCTTTGAAAAATGACTTTCCTCCGTCAAGCAAAAATAATAAAAAGATATATGTGTCATGACTTCCTTTATATGCTTGATAATGCTATCATGCTTTTTGTTGATGACAAAGGGGGAGAAACATATGAATTGATAAACACTATGTCATAGCTGAACTGCCATCATCATATCTATGTCATAGTTGCAAATACTTGAGTGATGCTATAAACAATGTTATGCCATCCTTGCATCACCAAGAGATATGTGAATATGTGCTATAGTTTGCATCATATCTTGATTTGATATCCTATCTTGTGAAGTAAATGCAAACTTGCTAGAAAATCTCAAATGTGTGCATCATGTAAAAAGTCCTTCGTAGCTTTATATGTTTACATGATGAACAGTTACAAACACCATAATACAAACGTGATGATGAATGTCAAGCTTTGACATCATCCTTGAAGAGATACATCATGATAGGTATCATGATGGGAGTATTGATAAGTTTAACTGATCTAACTTATCAATACGTCACTTGAATTCTTAGTCTTGAATTCAAGGTTGACTTATCTCAACTATGGCATATAGACAGGGGGAGTTAAGGATAACTCCATTATCAATTGATTGTCATCATCAAAAAGGGGGAGATTGTTGAATCTCGGATTTTGATGATGAAGTCAATTGTCATTTGTTGTCTAATCTATGTGTTGAGATAAGTGTGCAGGATTAACTACGATAAGAGTAAGACAAGCAGCAGGTGTTGCGCCGGAGTCAAGATCATGATCACGTTGGGAGTTCGAGAGTTCGACGGAAGTTCGGACGGTCGTCGGAGGTTCAGCGAGGACAGATCCGAGAAGTCCAGAAGCTTGCCAAGCGAAGCTCGTCAGAACTCGCCAAGTGGATCGTCGCAAAGTCCAGGAGTATGCCGGATGTCCGCAGAAGGATCACCGAGGGTTATCGGTTGATCGACGGAAGTTGGCCGGAAACTCGCCGGAAGAAGCGATTGACGCATCGGAGCAAAGCTGCAGAAGTTGTCTTAGAGTTAATCGTAGTTAGCATGATGATTAAGCATGAAAATGGGAGGTGATCCCATTAGCTTAATCTTGGGGCAATTGGGCCCCTGAAAAGATTCAAAGTGGGCCGAATGGAGTGAACCATTCGGACCCTGATTGCACCAGGAGGTGCAACCGCCCCAGCCAGGAGGTGCAACCGCCTGGGCTGTGGGGTTGGGAGGTGCAACCGCCCCAGCCAGGAGGTGCAACCGCCAGGGCTGCGAGGCTGGGAGGTGCAACCGCCCCAGCCGAGAGGTGCAACCGCCCAGAGCTCAGTCTACGAGCTAGACTGGGCGGTGCAACCTCCTCTGCCAAGAGGTAGCACCGCCAGAGCTCAAGTTTCGAGCTCTGCCAGGCGATGCAACCACCAAGCTCAGTCTTCGAGCTCTGGCAGAGAGGTGCATCAGCCTGAGCTCAGTCTCGAGCCCTGCCAGGTGATGCAATCACCGAGCTCAGTCTTCGAGCTCTGGCAGAGAGGTGCATCAGCCTGAGCTCAGTTTGGAGCTCTGCCAGGTGATGCAACCACCGAGCTCAGTTTCGAGCTCTGCCAGGTGATGCAATCACCAAGCTCAGTCTTCGAGCTCTGCCAGGTGATGCAATCACCGAGCTCAGTCTTCGAGCTCTGGCAGAGAGAAGCAATCGCCTGAGCTCAGTCTTCGAGCTCTGCCAGGCGGTGCCACCTCTCCAGTCAAGAGGTGCAACCGCCTGATCCCAGAATTCTGGGATTTGATCGATTTGATCATTTTGAGCTCCAAATTTGAACTGGGTTGGGGCCTATAAATACCCCACCCATTCAGCACTGAAAAGATACAGATCCACACCGAATTCTTGATCTTTTCAGTGATTCTAAGAGCTCAAATTTGTGTAAAGTCCTAAAGTTCTCCTCCTTCTGTTCTTCAAGTCTTGAGTTGTAAAGAGAGGAGAGAAAGGATCTGTAAAGGTTGTCTCCTGAGCCTGTCAAAAGGAGAGAAACTGTAAAAGGGCAGTTAGCCTTCGCCCATTGAAGGAAGGCAGCTAGTTGACGTCGGCAACCTCGTCGGTGGAGGAAGCCAAAAGTGGAGTAGGTCAAGGCTGACCGAACCACTCTAAATCTCTGGTTTGCGTTTATTTTTGAGCACTTTATCATTACTGCAAACCTCCTCCATTACTACTGCTCTCTGCGCTTTCACGAACAAGTTCTAAGTGCTGTTCTTTCAGAATCTGCATTCAAACGTAAATCGTGTTTTCGTACGATCTTCACACTGCAGTTTACGCTTACATTCGGACTCCATTTATAACTGCAAATTGCTTTCTACGTAAAACGCTTTTCAAGGTTCAAAACTGCTTTTAAACGCAAAACTACATTTAGACGTAAATCTGAGTTTAGACGTAAATCTGCGTTTAGACGTAAAACTACGTTTAGACGTAAATCTACGTTTAGACGTAAAACTGCGTTTAGACGTAAATCTGAGTTTAGACGTAAACTGCGCTTAGACGCAAAACTGCGCTTAGACGCAAACTGTGTTCAGACGCAAACTGCGCTTAGACGCAATCTGCGCTTAGACGCAAACTGCACTTAGATACAAACTGAGAATTAGCTTTTGCATCATAATAGTTTTTATTGAACGAACGCAGCTTTTGGTTTTTAATCGCTGTAAGATTTCCGCTGCACTAATTCACCCCCCCCCTCTTAGTGCTCTCGATCCTAACAAGTAGTAATAATTTTAAGTTATTTCAAATGGATGTTAAAAGCGCTTTTCTAAATGGCTTTATCTCCGAAGAAGTTTATGTTGAACAACCTCCTGGATTTGAAAATAATAGCCTCCCTAATCATGTGTTTAGATTAACTAAAGCTCTCTATGGTTTAAAACAAGCCCCAAGGGCTTGGTATGAGAGACTTAGTTCTTTTCTTATCAAAAATAATTTTACAAAAGGCAAGGTTGATACTACATTGTTCATCAAGAATTTTGAAAATAATTTTCTCATTGTTCAGATTTATGTTGATGATATTATCTTTGGCTCAACAAATGAATCTCTTTGTGAATCTTTTGCTAAAACTATGAGTCTTGAATTCGAAATGAGCTTAATGGGAGAATTAACATTCTTCTTAGGTTTACAAATCAAACAACTAAGCAATGGCATCTTTGTTAGTCAAACTAAATATGCCATGAATTTATTAAAAAGGTTTAATATGAACAACTCAAAGGCTAGTAACACTCCTATGAGCACCTCCACTAAGTTAGAAATTGATGAAAATGGAGAAAGTTTTGATAAAAAAACTTATAGGGGTATGATAGGAAGTTTACTTTACCTCACTGCCACCAGACCAAACATCATGTTCAGCGTAGGACTTTGTGCTAGATTTCAATCAAACCCTAAGATATCTCATCTCAAAGCAGTTAAAAGAATACTTAGATATCTTAATGGAACCACAAATCTAGGATTATGATACCCAAAATCCGAAAATTTTGAGTTAACAGCTTATGCTGATGCGGACTTCGCTGGGTGTAGACTAGATAGAAAAAGCACATTAGGATCATGTCAATTTTTAGGACATGCCCTTGTTTCCTGGTCATCTAAGAAACAAAGCTCGGTTGCTCTATCAACAACCGAAGCTGAATATATTGCAGCAAGTGCATGCTGTGCACAAGTTGTATGGATGAAAAACACTTTAGAAGATTACAAAGTTAGTCTTAAAGATATTCCTATTAAATGTGATAATACGAGTGCCATATGCATAACTAAGAATCCTATACAACACTCAAGAACAAAACATATTGATATTAGACATCACTTTATACGAGATCATGTCACTAATCATGACATAACCATAGAGTTCATTGATACTAAACATCAACTAGCTGACATTTTTACAAAACCTCTAAGTAAAGAACAATTTGATTTCATTCGAAGAGAATTAGGAATGATAATGTGTCCGAATAAATAAACTTATTTTCCGGACTTTATTGAATGATCAACATGTATTGAAATACTTTGTCTTCATATCTTGTCCGAATATATCTCATTATTCGAATGCTATGAAACAGATTTTCTCGTACATTTTCATGAAAAATAAGTTTCTAAAATAGATTTGATGAAGTGATTCATGTGTATGTATTCCATTATGCAAAATCTTTACGTATACAATGGATTATAACAAAAAGGGGAAGAAGTATTCAAAGCAATATTATTATGTTTCCTGGTATCATAATTACTATGCTTTTTGTTGATGACAAAGGGGGAGAAATATATGAATTGATAAACATTGCCATGATTATTATGTTTGTGTCACTGCTATGATTATGCCATCCTTGCATCACCAAGAGATATATGAACATGTGCTAAAGTTTGCATTATGCTTTGAGTTGATATCATATCATGTGAAGAAGATGCAAAACTTGCTAGAATATTACAAATGTGTGCATCATATAATAGTACTTCACAGCTTGATATGATAATGTTCAAGCTACATGATGAATAGTTACAAACACATTCATACAAACTTGATGATGTATGTCAAGTCTTGACATCATCTTTGAAGAGATACATCATGACGAGTATCATGATGGGAGTATTGATAAGTTTAACTAATCTAACTTATCAATACGTCACTTGAATTCTTAGGTCTTGAATTCAAGGTTGACTTATCTCAACTATGGCATATACACAGGGGGAGTTAAGGATAACTCCATTATCAATTGATTGTCATCATCAAAAAGGGGGAGATTGTTGAATCTCGGATTTTGATGATGAAGTCAATTGTCATTTGTTGTCTAATCTATGTGTTGAGATAAGTGTGCAGGATTAACTACGATGAAAGTTAGACAAGCAGCAGAAGTTGCGCCGGAGTCAAGTTCATGATCACGTTGGGAGTTCGAGAGTTCGACGGAAGTTCGGACGGTCGTCGGAGGTTCTGCGGGAACAGATCCGAGAAGTCCAGAAGCTTGCCAAGCGAAGCTCATCGGAACTCGCCAAGTGGATCGTCGCAAAGTCCAGGAGTTTGCTGGAAGTCCGCAGGAGCTCACCGAGGGTTCATCGGATGATCGACGGAAGTTCGCCGGAAACTCGCCGGAAAAAGCGATTGACGCATCGAAGCAAAGCTGCAGGAATTGTCTTAGATTTAATCGTAGTTAGCACATTGGTTAAGCTAGAAAATGGGAGGTGATCCCATTAGCTTAATCTTGGGGCAATTGGGCCCCTAAAAAATCGAAATTGGGCCGAATGGAGCTAACTATTCGGACCCTGATTGCACCAGGAGGTGCAACCGCCTAGGCCAGGAGGTGGCACCGCCTAGGCTGAGTCTTTCAGCGAGACTGGGCGGTGCAACCGCTCCAGCCAGGAGGTGGCACCACCTGAGCTCAGTCTTCGGGCTAGACTGAGCGGTGCAACCTCCCTGACAGAGAGGTGGCACCGCCTGAGCTCGGTCTTCGAGCTTTGGCAGAGAGGTGCAACCGCCTCTGTCAAGAGGTGGCACCACCTGGGGCTCAGTCTCCGAGCCAGACTCAGGCAGTGGAACCTCCCTGACAGAGAGGTGCAACCGCCTGGGCTCAGTCTTCGAGCTCTGCCAGGCGGTGCAACCTCTCCAGTCAGGAGGTGCAACCGCCTGATCCTGAAATTCCGGGATTTGATCGTTTTGAGCTCCAAATTTGAATTGGGTTGGGGCCTATAAATACCCCACCCATTCAGCACTGAAAAGATACAGATCCACACCGAATTTCTGATCTTTTCTGTGATTCTAAGAGCTCAAATTTGTGTAAAGTCCTAAAGTTCTCCTCTTTCTGTTCTTCAAATTCTGAGTTGTAAAGAGAGGAGAGAAAGGATCTGTAAAGGTTGTCTCCTGAGCCTGTCAAAAGGAGAGAAACTGTAAAAGGGCAGTTGGCCTTCGCTATTGAAGGAAGGCCCCTAGTTGACGTCGGTGACCTCGCTGGTGGAGGAAGCCAAAAGTGGAGTAGGTCAAGACTGACCGAACCACTCTAAATCTCTGGTTTGCGTTTATTTTGAGCACTTTATCATTACTGCAAACCTCCTACATTGCTTCTGCTCTCTGCGCCTTTACGAACAAGTTTCTAAGCGCTGATCTTTCCGAATCCGCATTCAGACGTAAATCGGTGTTTTCGTACGAGATTTACATTACAGTTTACGTTTACGTTTTGATTCTGTAAAACTGTCTTCTGCGCTTTTACGAACAAGTTTCCAAGTTCAGATCCCTTTGAAATTGCACTTAGACGTAAATCTACGTTTAAACGTAAACTGTGTCTAGACGTAAAAACTGCGTTTAGACGTAAACTGCGCAAACTGTGTTTAAACGTAAAATTATGTTTTTGACGTAAACTGCGCAAACTGTGTTTAAACGTAAAACTGTGTTTTTGACGTAAACTGCACAAACTGTATTTAGACGTAAAACTGTGTTTTAGACGTAAACTACTTTCAGACGTAAAACTGCGTTTAGACGTAATCTGCGTTTAGACGTAAAACTGCGCTTAGACGTAATCTGAGCTTAGACGCAATCTGCATTTAGACGCAATATGCATTTAGACGCAAACTGCATTTAGACGCAAACTGCGCTTAGACGCAAACTGCGCTTAGACACAATCTGCATTTAGACGCAAACTGCATTTAGACGAAAACTGCGCTTAGACGCAAATTGCGTAAACTGCGCTTAGACGCAAACTGCGTAAACTGCGCTTAGACGCAAACTGCGTTTAGACGTAAACAGCGTTTGAACGTGAACTGTGCCTAATCTTAAAATCGGCTTTTACATTGAAATCATTTTTATTAAAAGTACGCAGCTTTCAGTTTTAATCGCAGAAAGATTTCCGCTGCACTAATTCACCCCCCCCCCCCCCCCCCCTCTTAGTGCTCTTGATCCTAACATTTTTGTCCTCAAAGGACCACATACATCTGTATAAACACGGTCTAAGGCATGCATTTTTTTAGACAAAGCAGCACTAGCAAATGAAACTCTATATTGTTTACCAGCCAAACAATCAATACAAGGGTTCAGATGTATACCTCTGAGATCTGGTAATACCTCTCTCTTGGAAAGAGCTTGCAGTCCCTTCTCGCTCATGTGTCCCAATCGCCTATGCCACAACTCCATACCGAAGTCTTTCTCTGTAGCATTTAACTGCTCACCATAAGCTTTAGCCTGCAACCTGTACAAAGTATGACATTTCTTTCCATTTGCTATAACAAGAGAACCCTTACTGAGCTTCCATTGCCCTCTGTGAAATCTGCTTTCATACTCTTCATCATCTAGTCTTCCAACTGAAATTAAATTCAGCCTCAAGTCAATCACATGCCTCACATCCTTAAGTACCAACTTGTAGCCAAGGTTGGTCTTTAAATGGATATCACCCATGCCAATGATGTCTGCTGTGCCATAGTTGC
The DNA here is from genome assembly GCF_036884655.1 of Musa acuminata AAA Group. Lineage (NCBI taxonomy): Eukaryota > Viridiplantae > Streptophyta > Magnoliopsida > Zingiberales > Musaceae > Musa > Musa acuminata. The sequence goes on from NC_088357.1 coordinate 36,297,076, forward strand.
CCATCTTGACAACACCAAAGTTTCCAGACCTGTATGTAGCAAAAAACTCCCTCCGTGGTGTAGCATGATAAGAAGCACCTGTGTCAATCACCCACTCAAGATCCTGACACACACAAGAAAAAATATCATCAGAAGGAGACAAAATCAAATAATCACCACCCTGCACTATAGCTGTAGTTTTATCTTTTGACTCTGTAGACTACACTTCTTTTCCCTTTTTCTTGTTCTTCTTAGGTTGCTTACATTGGTTCTTGTAATGTCCTTTCTCACCACAGTTATAGCAAACAATATCTTTTCTTGATCTTGACTTGCTCCTACCCATGTGTGAACTGCTTCTAGACTTTGACCTTCCTCTGTTCTCTGAGATAAGTGCCTGTGAATCATTCTGAGATGTTGCTGAAATCTTTCTTCTCAACTCCTCATTCAACAAACTGCTTGTTACTTGACTCATAGTGACAATACCATCTGGCACAGAATTACTAAGGGAAACTACCAGTGTCTCCCAACTTTCTGGTAATGAACTGAGAAGTAACAATGCCTGCAACTCATCATCAAGAGACATTCTTATAGAGGATAACTGGTTAGTAATACTCTGCATTTCATTCAAATGCTCAGCAATAGAAGCACCCTCTCTATATTTTAGGTTCACAAGTTTTTTGATCAAAAAAGCTTTGTTGCCAGCTGTTTTTCTTTCATAGAGACTTTCCAATTTTTTCCAAAGAGAATATGCAGAAATTTCAGTAGAAACATAGTGAAAGACACTATCATCAAGCCATTGTCTAATAAACCCAATTGTTTTTCGATCTAACCTCTTCCACTCATCATCTGTCATAGTTGTAGGTTTTGCACTATCCCCTTGCAAAGGTCCATACAAATCTTTGCAATACAAGAGATCTTCCATTCTTGGTTTCCATATCATCCAATTGTTTCCATTCAAACTAATCATGCGAGAAATATTACTGGCCTCCATGTTCAAATACAAAAATTAAATCACCAAAACCCCGCTCTGATACCAGTTGATGGGGGATATAAAGAGGAATAACCTTTGTATATGAACAAATACTAGAAGACCATAATACGCAGCGGAATAAAATGGAAACACAATCAAACAGAACACCAAGATATACGTGGAAAACCCCTTCAATGTGAAGGGTAAAAACCACGGGGCAAACTAGAGATAATCCACTATGAGAATAATGAATATACAAATCTCAATCTCTTGCCCAAAACCCTAGCAACAACCACAAGAGAATAACTGGGATACAAGGATCACGTCACTACCCACAATATCTAAAACCTCCCAAGTAATCACAGCAAGAGCCTACTGTAGATTTGATCTAACCTGAGATGAGAACACTGCTAGATGATTGTGAACAGTCTCTCTACGTTGTCCTTGTCTTCTTCCCTTTCTTTCTCTTCCTTTTTTGCCTTGTTCTCCTTCTTCTCTTTGGAATCTCGTCGCTATCAAGATCACCACGTTGCTGCCCTTTTTATAGCTTTAATCTGCCTCTAAAAACGCAGCCACCACACCCCCCTAATCTCAATTAGGGTTAGGTTAAGAGGGGCTGTGGGCTGTGGGCTGATAAAGCCCACATGGGCTGAATATGGGCCATCAGCCCAACACGGAAAACTTTCTGCGATTAAAACGAAACTGCGTTCAAACGATAAAAATGATTTCTGTTTGAAAGCCGATTCTAAGATTACTTTAACTTAAGATCAAGCAAGATGATGTTAAAGTCAATCTATGAAGGCAGTTTGCAGTTATGATGAAAACCAGAATATAAGCGCAAACTGAAATACAACGTTCGTACGAAGAAACTGATTTACGTCTAAATGCTGATTCGTAAATCACTTGATTAGGCGAGATGTAGTTTAAGCAAGGGTATAAAGGCAGTTTGCAGTTATGGTAAAAATCAAAACGTAAACGTAATCTGAAATATGATAATCGTATGAAAAAGCATATTTACGTCTAAACGCTGATTCGGAAAGTGCAAAGCTTGAAACCCGATCGTATATGCACAGAAAGCAGTAAGCTTCAGAGGAGGTTTGCAGTAAAGATAATATGCTCAAAGTAAATGCAAACCGAGATTTAGAGTGGTTCGGTCAATCTTGACCTACTCCACTTTTGGCTTCCTCCACCGACAAGGTCACCGACGTCAACTAGAGGCCTTCCTTCAATAGGCGAAGGCCAACCACCCTTTTACAGTTTCACTCCTTTTGACGGGTTTAGGAGACAACCCTTACAGAAATTTTCTCTCCTCTCTTTACAACTTAGAACTTGGAAGAACAGAGGGAGAAGAACTTTTGGCCTTTACAACAATTTTGAGCTCTAAGAATCACAGAAAAGGATCAAGATTTCGGTGTTGGTTTTTTACCTTTCAGTGCTGAATGGGTGGGGTATTTATAGGCCCCAACCCAGTTCAAATTTGGAGCTCAAAACTATCAATTCCCAAAATTCTGGGATCAAGCGGTTGCACCTCCTGACTGGGGCGGTTGCACCGCCTGGCAAAGCTCGAAGACTGAGCCTCTAGGCAGTGCTACCTCCTGTCAGGGGCGATTGCACCTCTCTGCCAGAGCTCGAAGACCGAGCTTAGGCGGTTGCACCTCTTGACTGGGGCGGTTGCACCGCCTACCAAAGCTTGAAGACCGAGCTCAAGCGGTGCTACCTCCTGTCTGGGGCGATTGCACCGCCCAGTCTCCCTGGGAGACTTTGCCTAGGCGGTGCTACCTCCTAGCTTGGGCGGTTGCACCTCCCACAGCAATCAGGGTCCGAATGGGTAGATCCATTCGGCCCAATTTGGATTTTTCAGGGGCCCAATTGCCCCAACATTAAGCTAATGGAATCACCTCCCATTTTCAACTTAGTAATTATGCTAACTACGATTTTTCCTAAGACATTTATTGCAAATTGCTCCGGTGCTTCAATCGCTTCTTCCGGCGAGCTTCCAGCGAACTTCCGTCGATCATCCGATGAACCCTCGGTGATGCTACTGCGGACTTCCGGCACACTCCTAGACTTGCGACGATCCACTTGGCGAGTTCCGACGAGCTTCTTTGGCAAGCTCATGGACTTCTCGGATTTGTTCCCGCAGAACCTCCGACGACTGTCCGAACTTCCGTCGAACTCTCGAACTCCCAACGTGATCATTGTCTTGACTCCAGTGCAACTCCTACTGCATGTCTTTCTTCCATCATAGTTAATCCTGCACACTTAAAATAAAACTTCGATTGAGACAATTAATCCTAAGCAATTAACCAAGTTGTTCGGCATGTCATTGGTCCCTCGATGCTTCGTCTGATTCTTCGGCGCATCGTCCTCTCCTGTAGCCTATTGCCCAATCGGCCAGTTGACTCCGCAACTCCGATATCCTTGGCACAATACTCGCTCTTCTTTGCCCGATGCCCGAGTCCACGGCCCAAAGCCTTCTGTCGATACGTCGACCGATCCACCGGCCCGACGTCCAATCTTCTGACATGTTCCTCCGGCACAACATGATTTTCCTACTTTAATTGTCTCATCCTGATCGAAGCATCCTACGTCACTCAAAACGCAGATTAAATCATAAACATATATCAAGTGGTTTCATCATCAAAATATGAGATTCAACATTGACAACACTAAAAAGTGCTTGTTTATTAATTTAGATGGTATCATCATTGAGGCATGAGATTCAAGCCCAATGATGTTATCATAATTGAGGAATGACTCTCACGATCATTCCTAATATTTTTTATGCTTACGCCCTAATAATTTGATTAGAGTGACTGTTAGGGAAACATTTGGAATCCTATTATTGACCTAATCATTTGACACACCCACAATGTAATATTTTTGCAAGGACTTGTCTCTGCACCTCAACTACGGAATTGAAAAAGTATAACTCAATTGACTTTGAATCAAATCCACAAAATAAAATATCTGTAGAGTGAAACCCTCACCAGTAAATTTGGAAAGACCCTTTCTTCAACTCTAGCATGAGAACGACCCATAAATAAGTTGTTTAAATTATATCCTGCATTTTTCGTTGGAATTTAATATATAAAGAGACTTATTTTAAAACTTAAATTTTCGTTGGTTGGATTCTTTCAAATAGAAGATAATTTAGATTAGACTAGAAAAGGTTCAAATGCGGAAGTCACCTTCACATTGACCATAAGTCGTTAGCAATAAGTTACTCATAAGTCACCTTCACATAGACTAGCAATAACTAACTCACTTGCGAGCATTTGATTACCTACAAGTGAATCATTACTGGTGCACATATATCTTAACCATTATGTTTATATTACATATGAAATTTCATGTCTTTCTTGACCTTCCCTAAACACAGTGGCGATGGAATTGACTGGTTGACTTCTAAATGTGACAAAAAAGTGATCAATTGAAGTCCATATATATGTTTAAGCTCAAAACAGGAAAGCTCTTTTACTCCACTTGAGTAATTCTACAAACTGATGAATAGGTTTATTGATCTGTACCCCACCCCCCTCCCCCCCCCCCCCAAATAAAACATCCTTTCGCTGGTAGGGTCAAAATATATCCCAAGCCATCTGTCAAGTTTAATTTCTTTAGTAAATCTTATCACTTGATTATCATCAATTGCTACAGCTTATGTTTGTTTGGTTGGAATTTTAAAGTATATCAAATTTTAAAGTATGATGAAATTTTCTATCTAGAGAATCAGAATACCTTTCAAAATATAGTTGACAACATTTTACAAACTTTGCAAGGGGCACATATGACCATCCCGGCCCTAAGTCAATAACCAAAGGAACATCGACAATAGTAGGATGAGTTACATCTCATATACTTCATATATAACTAGAGTGACATCTTCCGACCCAAATAGAAGTTTATTGCCCGGGCCTCAAACTCCTCCTTTGTCCTTTCTTTTCCTCCAAGGTAAACCATCGTATTGATGTCCAAATGGAACACAACTTTGAGTTTACGTTTGGCTCAGGAATCAGAGGAAGCACATGTTCTATCACTATCACCTCTCCTTTCTCAGGCAAAACCTTTCAATAATTCTTTAGTATTTTGAAACAATGCTCGTCGTTCCAGTCGTGAAGAATCCACTGCACAACAACATTCATTAAAATATAATTAACACTGACACAGCTATCATTATTAATCAGTGATTTCAGTAGAATCTAACCTTCATAATAATGGCGTCACCTTGTGGGACACTCGAAACATGTCTCCACTGACATGCTCCACACCTGCTAGCCAAACAAGATCCGTTTAACTATCATTGATATATTTCTTCTATTTGGTGAAATAGAAGGTGAACCTGGGAATGGCGGGCCTTGGAGATCGCACGAGGGAGGTCGAAGTTGAAGCTCTTGATATTGGGGGTGCCGGGAGATGATCATGTGGAGTGTCGTGTTAATGCCACCTGATATGGTATATTTTGACGGTCTGGACATGTTACCACTCATACCGCATGTCAAATCAGAGCCCTACGTCACCCGTCCCGTCCAGGCAGCTCGTACCAAGAAGATATGTCACACGTCCCGTCCCGAGAGCTTAGGGCGGTGCCATCTAACACCACTCTACGTGTCCCGGAATGGCAGTCGGTCAGAAGGGCTATCCCATCTCTCGGGGTTCAGTAGTAGCGAAGTCGAATCGACGCACCATCAGCCCTCGTGCCACAGTATAAAACCTATGGTTGGCCTCCGGCCAAGAGCGGGCAAGAAAAAAGTAATTCCTCTCATTACTAACTTGCTCGTCGAAGGGGCCATGGCCATGTACCACCCGGCGGAGGCCATTTTTGCAGGAGGGTGACCACTCATCGATGGTGAGAGACTCAGCATGGGAGCACGATCCCCCGGTACCAAGGAGTCGCCAATCAGCCCTGATCCCGACCAATGCCAACTAGTACTCCTTCCCGAGAGCTCGGGTACCTCATCATCTGAATCACCATACAGAAAGCTCCTGACATCGGCGCGTGGACCTAGCCGTGCTGACTCACCAGCCATGACATATTTGTTATATAATATTTTGGTGTTAGAAGAAGAGCCATGTCGTAGGAGCATCTGGTTGGAGCTCTCCCTGAGGGAGAATCACCTACTGACCTCCCTTCCGTCGAACCAGAAAGTCAAGTCCTTCTTGCTCCCAGAGATGGCGGGATTCTGACCTCAATGCCAGATCGCTACGGGCGCCTATTCAACGATCTAGGGTTGTCGCCCCCCGAATTCGCCATAGGACCCTCAACCGTGACACTCGAGGCATTCCTCAGCCTCTATAAGCAAGTGCAGGCCATGGCAAGCATGATGCAAATGCTCGCTCCGCTCCTTCCTCAAATCGTGTGGCTAGCGACTCCCCCAATTGATTTGATCCGATAGAGGCCGAGCAGGGAGCAAGTCGGGACGGTAGAAGCCCGAGAGCAAGCGATAGACCCGAGAGGTCTGCCTGGATAGAACGTACCCACAACCTACCGAGCCACCCTACCCCACCTTGTGCTTGACATCGTATCATCCGACTCGGCGGATGACTCGCTTAGGGCCCAGTTGTCCCGAGTCAATCAATTCCTAGATGACTTCCAGCGCGAGTTCCGAAAATCACGGAGCTAATCTAGCGAAGACGGCTCAAGCGGGTCCCCTTTCACTCAGGAAGTACAAGACAAGCTTGTACCCCTTAACTTTAGGTTACCGGCATTAGAGACATACGATGGCGGCTTTGATCCAACGGAGCACGTCTCTACATTCCAGGTTTAGATGGCCCTCTATGTCACCTCTGATGTATTAATGTGCTGGGCATTCCCGACCACCTTGAGGGGACCGGCACGAGTATGGTTCAGTCAGCTATGTCAATCCTCGGTCTCATCCTTCGTTCAGCTCGCCAGGAGTTCAAGCAAAACTTCCTTGCCAGCGTGCGACCTAGGCCATCCATGGCCACCCTGCTCACGTTATCTCAGCATGAAGATGAGCCACTTTCTCAGTTCGTGGCACGTTTTGCCTCTGAGATCTAGGGGTTCCCAGATGCTCACCGCTCTCTAATCATGTAGGAGTTTTTGATGGGTTTTTAAAGCCTTCGAGGTTTTTCTAGTCGCTGATCGAGAAGCCACTGGTGACCGTCTCCGAAATGCTCTAACGTGCTAGCCAATACATTGTCACTGAATCATTGGTGGTGGGCAAGCATATGGAAGGCAAGAGGCCAAGGGTGGAACAATCCTGGGGAACAACCTCAGCAACCCTGGTGCCACCCCGCCAGGGCCCTGATCAACAATAGCTACTCCTGAGGGCCCCGCCTCTTCCCCTGAAGACCTCCCGCACCGCGCCATCCTTGTCCCATGAGGACCACTCACAAGGATCGGTCTAAATATTGTAGGTTCCACCGAGACTACAACCATGACACGGAGGACTGCCACAACCTCTAGAAACAAATAGAGGGGTTGATCCGCAGAGGCCATCTTAGACGCTATCTCAGGGAACCCGGGGAAGCCACTCCACTCCCCAAGGAACCCATCGAAAATTAAATCGACGTTATCTTTGGGGGACCTATAGCCGGCGACAACAGCTCTGCGGTAAGAAAAGCCTACACCCACAGCACGGTCGAGAAATGTCCTCGGCCCGAGATCAAGCCTAAAATCACCTTCGGGGCCAAAGAAGTTGAGCGCTCCCACCATGATGACACCTTGGTAATCTCCATCCAGGTCGCCAATGCTCAAGTTAAAAGGGTGATGGTCGACACTGGGAGCTCCACCGACGTTCTTTACTTTGACGCCTTCCAGAGGCTCGGCTTGACCGAGGGAGACCTCACCCCCATGGCGTCCACACTCACAGGATTCACAGGGGATTCTATATCCCCGCTCAAGACTACGACCCTCCCTATCACCATTGGGGAGGAACCAAGAGTGAAAACAATGGTAACCACCTTCATGGTGGTCGATCTCCTCTCGACTTACAACATCATCCTCGGCCGACTGACGCTGAACAAGTTAAAGGTGGTGGTCTCCACCTATCACCGGGCCATCAAGTTTCCAACTTCGGCAGGGATCAAGGAGGCCCATAGTGACCCAAGGGAGTCGAGGCGATGATATCTCACGGCGTTCACTCTCCCAGGAAAATCGCACCCCGCTCAAGTCCCCGACCCCCGCGAAGGACCCGCAACACCAATGCCGCTGGAGCCTCCTGAGCGACTCATTGAGGTACCCTTAAAAAGAGCCGACCTGACCAGACCATCAAGATCGGAACCGCACTCCCCGAGGCGGACCAACTCCACCTCATTGACTTTTTGAGGAGGAACGCCGATATGTTCGCATGGTCCCCCGAGGAGATGCCCGGGATCATCCCGGAAGTGGCCCAACATTGGCTCAACATCGACCTCGAGGCTCGGCCGGTGAGACAAAGACCGAGGAAGTTTGCTCTCGATCGACTAAAGGCGATCGGTGATGAGGTCGACCACCTTAAAAAGGCCGGATTTATTACTGAGGTCCAATACCCTTGGTAGTTATCGAATGTAGTCATCGTTAAGAAATCTAATGGAAGCTGGAGGATATGTGTTGATTATACCAATCTCAACCGGGCCTGCCCCTGTTGGGAAATCAATGGGGGCGACATCACATGCGTAGTGGAAGAACAAGAAAACAAAATCCCCGATTCCCAAAAAGATGTTCGTCGTCGTGCGAAGAATGGTGCGAAAAATCCGCGAAACATAAAACTGCGTATAGAGATTGTGTTACCTAGGGAGATCGTATATCCCTATTTCCTTGCAGATCCTTAGGAGAGGGTGAAGGAGGTCAAGCGTCCTCCTCTCTAGCGGTGATCCACACAGCAGGGTTGCGACGACGCTCCTCAAAACTCCAGGCCTACTCTGAGGTGGAGAGGGAGAGGAGAATAGGAAAGGCAAGCAAAGACTCTAGCCTATGAGGCTGTGAATCCCTCCTATTTATAGAGATCCCGTGTCAAACCCTAATGGGTCCTTCCCTAGTGGGTATTAGATCTGCATCCAATAAGACAAGGGCTCCATCGGATATCTCATATCCGAACCTCTACTCATCGCAATGCCTACCATATGTGTGTGACCCTCTAGACCCAATATCGAGCTGGCCGTGAGTCATACCTGTCAGAACTCCTTCTAACTCAGTGAATTATTATCTCTGTAATAATTCACTCGACTCATCGACTACGGACGTACTAGGCCACTACGCCGTAGTCCCTAGACGATACAGGGGAATCCAATCCATTGGACCTGTCTGTCCTCAGTTACCATGTACCTATAGTCCCTCATCCATCTAATATCCCAGAGACCGTATATCGAGCATGGTGCTGTCAGACCCATACGGTTTCTACTCGAGTCTCGCTCTAATCGGATTCTCCCGGAGAACTCTTTCTCTCTCAACCCGAATGACCCTGGCTAGGGATTTGTCTGAGCAAGAACCCATAGGATATTCCTCTCATGACGCCGAGAGTGGATGATCCTCTATTGATACTCAATAGCCCTCGTAAGGTCAACTACCACTCCCAATGACTAGTTGTACTAGATCTTGGGACAACCAAACCTATAAGTCTGGTATCAAAGAGTGGAGCACTTGCTAGTCATAAGTGCCCAGCAAGCCAATCACGTGAGTGATGGCACGTGTGACTTGATACAGAATCTTTTGCTTATTATATTTTGGCGTATATCACTTTATAACTATTGCATAAATGCATATATATTGTGATGTCCTTGGATTTGTGCAATGGGAATCGGATCGTGATGAGATCACGATAATGAGATCGATTCACCTTTAAACACATATCCTAAATAATCCCGGTCATAGGTTACTCGAGAGGGACATCGTGATAACCGGATAGACTGGTGTGCTGTATACCCGTCCATATGATGGATGCAGCTGGTCTCATAGCTGCTCGTGTAGGGACACTAGGGATACAGTACAGGTGCTCATTGGAGAATGAGTTCACTGATTGATCCGCTTACGGAATGCTGGATGGTTGATGATGCCTTATTGTCAGACAACGATTTCGTAGTCCTAGTGGTGTATCTGGTTCTTAGACTTGAGACACCAAGGATGTCCTGTATGAGTGCTCCACTCTTTGATACCAGACTTATAGGTTTGGCTGTTCCCAGATCTAGTACAGCTGGTCATTGGGAGTGGTAGTCGACCTTACGAGGGCTATTGAGTGTCGATAGAGGATCATCCACTCTCGGTATCATGAGAGGAATATCCCATGTGTTTTTGCTCAGACAAATCCCTGGCCAGGGTCATTCGGGTTGAGAGAGAAAGAGTTCTCCGGGAGAATCCGATTAGAGCGAGACTCGAGTAGAAACCGTATGGGTCTGACAGCACCATGCTCAATATACGGTCTCTAGGATATTAGATGGATGAGGGACTATAGGTACATGGTAACTGAGGACAGACAGGTCCAATGGATTGGAGTCCCCTGTATCGTCTGGGGACTACGGCGTAGTGGCCTAGTACTTCCGTAGTCGATGAGTCGAGTGAATTATTACAGAGATAATAATTCACTTAGTTAGAAAGGGTTCTGACAGGTATGACTCACGGCCAGCTCGATATTGGGCCTAGAGGGTCACACACATATGGTAGGCATTGCGATGAGTAGAGGTTCGGATATGAGATATCCGACGGAGCCCTTGTCTTATTGGATGCAGATCCAATACCCACTAGGGAAAGGACCCATTAGGGTTTTGACACGGGATCTCTATAAATAGGAGGGATTCACAGCCTCATAGGCTAGAGACTTTGCTTGCCCTTCCTATTCTCCTCTCCCTCTCCACCTCAGAGTAGGCCTGGAGTTTTGAGGAGCGTCGTCGCAACCCTGCTGTGTGGATCACCGCTAGAGAGGAGGACGCTTGACCTCCTTCACCCTCTCCTAAGGATCTGTAAGGAAACAGGGATATACGATCTCCCTAGGTAACACAATCTCTATACGCAGTTTTTTGTGTTTTTGCGGATTTTGCGCACCAATCTTCGCACGACGATGAACATCTTTTTGGGAATCGGGGATTTTTGTTTTCTTGTTCTTCCGCTGCGCATATGATGTCGCCCCCTTATGATTTCCCAACAGTGGTATCAGAGCCAGGTTGTTCGTGCGAATGATTGGTTTTGAACTGCGTGTATTGTGTTTAGGAAGAATTTTGACGTCAAAATCGTTGACGCAAAAGCAAGGAAGGGCAACAACAGTTGCTGCCCTCGATCTGCATGTCTGCAGCCACCTGCAGCGGCAGCCGCAGCCGCAGCCAGGCAGCACAGCGCCGGCGCATGCGCAAGCGCTGTGCCTGCAGCAGACGGCCGGCGGCCTGCTTGCAGCAGGCTTGCTGCCGGCGGGGCTGGCAACCCACGGGCAGAGGCGCCGCAGGGCAGCGGCGCCTACCGCCGAAAGGAAGCGGCGCCTGCCGCCGCAGGGCAGCGACGCGCGACGCCTGCCGCCGCTACTCCCGCGGGCGAAACCCCCCTCACAGGGGCGGCCGCCTGGCGGGACAGCACCGCCTGCGGAGGCAGCGGCGCCCGAAGGGGGCGCCCACCCGCAGCGGCGTCGCCGCCAGCGGGCGTGCCGCCTGCAGGCGAGGGCAGTGCCCTCGCCCCGCCGCACAGGCGCCGCCGGCAGGGTGGCGGCGGCGGCAGCAGCAGAGGGGGAATTAGGGTTTTGGGCAAAAAGACAGTTTTGCCCCTATGAATTTGATAAATTCCAGTTTCTGTCTTTTGTCCAAATTACGAAAATACCCTTAGGAATTGAGAAATTCCCTACATGTCCCTGATTTCAGAAAATATTAATTAATTAAAAGGTTTAGTTGATTATTATTTTTATTATTATCTAGTAGTCCTACATTATGATGATTATTTATACATGTGATGTATGATGAGTGGACGGATGATCATGGACCGTGTGATGTGTGTACTTGTGATTATTATTATTGAGGTCTGCGAACCTCCATTATATTTCTCGTTTATTGTCGGGCCTGCGTGCCTATGATTAAGTTGTAATCACATGAGGAGGCGCAGCGGGAGCGTGGAAGCCATAGCGGGACCCACGAGACGGATGATCGTGATGCATGGAGATGCATCAAAGATATCGACGGAACCGACGAGGACGAGATGGACGATCACAAGGCATGGAGATGCACCATTGCACACATAGATCTTGATGTGAGTGATTAGGCCTACTGGCTCGGGCCTAATCATATTAGGTTGTGGTCCATGATCATCTGGTGTGATTGCTTATACACATACTAGATATGTATATATATTTGCATGCGATGTAGATATATATTAAATATGTATATGTGTGACATGTCATATTAGGAGACCAAATCATAGAAACATCTCTCGATAATATTAAGTCGGTAAACGTGAGGCAATTAGATTGACCCACGTGGCCTTCCATCGTTATGAGTAGGAACCGAATCCCGGTGTAGGTTGAGTTGGTCGAGTCCCTCGAGACTCACCTATATCGCGATTCGCTATCTTGCTTACGACATAGAGATGTCACCGGTGACCTGAGGGCATGATATGCTTGGTCGAGTCCCTCAAGGGTATATCATCAAATCAGACTCATCTTGTAACGAAGGTGTTGACTTAACCGAGCACCATGGTTGGTCGAGTCCCTCGAGGCCATGATGATTCGGAGGCCGAACAGGACGGGAATCACAAGGAGTTGTGATCGGCAAGAGTTGTCTACCTTTTAGGCTTAGTGTGATTGGTCGAGTCCCTCGAGGTTACACTAAGACGCTGATTGGATCCTGATCCCCACTAGAAGTCTGCCGGAGACTTCCGTTTCACGTGCTGAGGGTGTCGCGTGACTCGTTAGTAAAATAGTGGGAGCATATTAAGATAGAAGTCCATATCTTGATAGTTTATTTCTTGCAAAATCTGCATGTTATTCATTTTTGCTACATCTTTATTTTCAGAAAATGTCGCTTTCAAATCCCTTACGTGGCATACTTGATGTCAACCGCCTCACTGGTCCAAATTATACGGATTGGCTCCGTAACTTGAGAATTGTTCTCACAGCGGAGAAAATCGTGTACGTCCTTGATACAGTGATGCCTACGCCCGAAGAAGGGGCAAGCGAGGATGAGATCGCTCGCTACGTGAAGTACATTGATGACTCCACTCTTGCTCAGTGCTATATGTTGGGCTCTATGACTCCAGAGTTACAGAGACAACATGAAAAGATGGATGCCAGATCCATTCTCCTACATGTCCGTAAATTGTTTGAGGAACAGGGAAGGACTCAACGATATGAGATATCCAAGAGCCTTTTCCGCGCTAGGATGACTGAGGGGACACCGGTTCAGAACCATGTCCTAAAGATGATTGAGTGGATAGAGAAACTCACAGGTCTAGGAATGGTCCTAGAGGATAACTTGTGTGTGGACATTGTGCTTCAGTCCCTACCAGATTCCTTTTCACAGTTCATAATGAACTTTAATATGAACAAGCTTGAGGTGACTCTCCCAGAGCTCCTCAATATGTTGAGGGAGGCAGAGAGTACTATTAAGAAAGAGAAGCCAGTTCTCTACACTGGTGAGACCAGAAAGAAAAGGAAAGCAGAAAGGTCCCTTAAGAAGGGAAAGGGCAAGGGCAAACAAGGTAAAGCAAAGGTTGCTAAGAAAGACCCAACAAAGGACAAAGGCCAGTGCTTCCACTGTGGTAAAGATGGGCACTGGAAGAGAAACTGCAAAGAGTACCTTGCAGAAAGGGCGAAACAAAAGCTTGATGAAGCTTCAGGTACATTCATGATCAGTCTCCATTTGTCAGACTCTTATGATAACACATGGGTATTAGATACCGGTAGTGCTTATCATATATGTAATTCGTTGCAGGTTCTGGCAAGGCCTAGGAGACTAGAGAGAGGCGAGATGGACCTCAAGATGGGTAATGGAGCAAAAGTTGCTGTATTAGCTGTTGGCGAGGTCGCCCTACATCTGCCTAGTGGAGCTTTTATTGCATTAGATGCATGTTATTTTGTTCCTTCTATTATCAAAAACATTATCTCCATTTCATGTTTAACAGTTAGTGGATATAAATTTGTTTTTGAGAACAATGGTTGTTCGATATTATTAGATGATAAGATCATCACGAAAGGAACATTGCATAATGGTTTATTTATGTTAGACACCACTCCACATATCATGAATATAAATGTGTCCAAAAGGAAACGAGATGAGTTGAACAGTGCATACCTGTGGCATTGTAGGCTAGGTCACATCCATGAAAGAAGGATTCAAAAGTTTCTAAATGATGGATATCTAGATCCATTCGACTATGTGTCATATGCAACTTGTGAGCCTTGCATTCGTGGAAAACTGACCAACTCTCCATTTAGTGGAACTGGAGAGAGAGCCACTGAGTTGTTGGAACTCATACATAGTGATGTATGTGGACCCATGTCAACTCATGCCATTGGAGGTTACTCCTACTTCATTACATTTACTGATGATTTCTCAAGGTATGGATATGTGTACTTAATGAAGTACAAGTCCGAGGCCTTTGAGAAATTCAGAGAGTATAAGAATGAGGTGGAGAACCAGACTGGAAAGAGTATCCAAACTCTTCGATCAGATCGAGGAGGTGAGTACTTAAGTACAGAGTTTACTCACTTCCTCAAGGACCATGGGATATTATCCCAATGGACACCTCCTTATACACCTCAGCTCAATGGTGTCTCTGAAAGGAGAAATCGTACATTATTAGATATGGTACGGTCCATGATGAGTTTCGCTGACCTACCCATCTCATTCTGGGGATATGCCCTAGAAACCGCAGCTTACCTTCTGAACAGAGTTCCAACTAAGTCGGTGGTGTCTACACCATATGAGATATGGAAAGGGAAGAAGCCTGATCTTAAAGTAGTTAAGATTTGGGGCTGTTCTGCCCATGTTAAAAGACACAACCCCGATAAGTTAGAATCAAGGACAGGGCGATGTAAATTTGTGGGATACCCCAAGGAAACTTGTGGGTATTACTTCTATCATCTCGAGGACCAAAAGGTCTTTGTAGCTAAGAGAGCAGTGTTCCTTGAGAAGGAACACATTCTTGACGGAGACAGTGGGAGAATGATAGAATTGAGCGAGGTTGGAGAACCAAGCTCAAGCACCACTCTACAGCCCGAGTCTGTTCAGGTATCTAATACACAAGTTTCAACTTTACGCAGGTCTGATAGAGTATCCCATCCTCCTGAGAGATATGTGGGACATATTAGAGCAGAGGATGTAGAGGATATTGATCCTCAGACCTACGAGGAGGCTATTATGAGTATAGACTCCGGGAAGTGGAAAGAAGCCATGAATTCTGAGATGGATTCTATGTACTCCAATAAGGTTTGGAACCTAGTTGATGCACCCGAAGGTATTGTACCCATCGGTTGCAAGTGGATCTTTAAGAAAAAGATCGGAGTAGATGGAAAGGTAGAGACCTATAAAGCAAGGCTAGTGGCTAAGGGGTATCGTCAAAGGCAAGGTGTTGACTACGACGAAACTTTCTCACCCGTAGCAATGCTAAAATCCATCAGAATTCTATTGGCTATTGCAGCACACTATGATTATGAGATCTGGCAGATGGATGTGAAAACCGCATTCCTCAACGGGAACCTGGAGGAGGAGGTGTATATGATGCAACCTGAGGGATTCATGTCCAAGAACTGCCCAGATAAGGTGTGTAGGTTGCTTAGATCCATTTATGGACTAAAGCAAGCTTCCCGAAGTTGGAACATAAGATTTGATGAGGTAATCAGATCTTATGACTTCGTTAAGAACGAAGATGAGCCTTGTGTATACAGAAAGGTAAGTGGGAGCGCTATTAGCTTTTTGGTGTTATATGTGGATGACATCCTCATCATTGGGAATGACATAGGAATGCTATCCACAATAAAGGCTTGGTTATCTAGACACTTCTCCATGAAGGACTTAGGAGAAGCATCTTATATCTTGGGGATTAGAATCTATAGAGATAGATCCAAAAGGATGCTTGGCTTGTCCCAGTCTAGGTACATAGAAACTATTGTCAAAAGGTTTGGCATGGAAAATTCCAAAAGAGGTCTCATACCGATGAGACATGGGATATCGCTTTCTACGAGTATGTCCCCAAAGACTCCAGAAGAAAGGGCGAACATGGATATGATACCTTATGCCTCAGCAATAGGGTCTATCATGTATGCCATGCTATGTACTAGGCCTGATATAGCGCATGCTCTGAGTGTCACGAGCAGGTATCAGGCGGATCCAGGCTTGGAGCACTGGAAAGCAGTAAAGTGTATCCTTAAGTACTTGAGAAGGACTAAGGATCTTTTACTAGTATATGGAGGTAATAGCCTTAAGGTTGAAGGCTACACTGACTCAAGTTTTCAGTCTGATGTCGATGATAGCAAGTCGAATTCAGGGTATGTGTACACCTTGAATGAAGGAGCAGTGTGCTGGAAGAGTTCCAAGCAAGATATCACTGCTGACTCGACCACAGAGGCGGAGTACATTGCTGCATCAGATGCAGCAAAGGAGGGAGTCTGGTTGAAGAAGTTCATCACAGATTTGGGAGTCGTGCCGGATAGTGAGGAGCCGATTTCCCTATATTGCGACAACAACGGGGCAATTGCTCAAGCGAAGGAACCTAGGTCTCATCAGAAATCTAAGCATGTTCTGAGGAGGTTCCACCTTATCAGAGAGATCGTGACCCGAGGAGATGTAGTAGTGGAAAGAGTTCCATCCGAAGATAACATTGCAGATCCACTAACAAAGCCATTGTCTCAGATTGTCTTTGAGCGTCACAGGGGTCTGATGGGGATCAGACACATAGGTGATTGGCTTTAGGTCAAGTGGGAGATTGCTAGTCATAAGTGCCCAGCAAGCCAATCACGTGAGTGATGGCACGTGTGACTTGATACAGAATCTTTTTGCTTATTATATTTTGGCGTATATCACTTTATAACTATTGCATAAATGCATATATATTGTGATGTCCTTGGATTTGTGCAATGGGAATCGGATCGTGATGAGATCACGATAATGAGATCGATTCACCTTTAAACACATATCCTAAATAATCCCGGTCATAGGTTACTCGAGAGGGACATCGTGATAACCGGATAGACTGGTGTGCTGTATACCCGTCCATATGATGGATGCAGCTGGTCTCATAGCTGCTCGTGTAGGGACACTAGGGATACAGTACAGGTGCTCATTGGAGAATGAGTTCACTGATTGATCCGCTTACGGAATGCTGGATGGTTGATGATGCCTTATTGTCAGACAACGATTCCGTAGTCCTAGTGGTGTATCTGGTTCTTAGACTTGAGACACCAAGGATGTCCTGTATGAGTGCTCCACTCTTTGATACCAGACTTATAGGTTTGGCTGTTCCCAGATCTAGTACAGCTGGTCATTGGGAGTGGTAGTCGACCTTACGAGGGCTATTGAGTGTCGATAGAGGATCATCCACTCTCGGTATCATGAGAGGAATATCCCATGTGTTCTTGCTCAGACAAATCCCTGGCCAGGGTCATTCGGGTTGAGAGAGAAAGAGTTCTCCGGGAGAATCCGATTAGAGCGAGACTCGAGTAGAAACCGTATGGGTCTGACAGCACCATGCTCAATATACGGTCTCTAGGATATTAGATGGATGAGGGACTATAGGTACATGGTAACTGAGGACAGACAGGTCCAATGGATTGGATTCCCCTGTATCGTCTGGGGACTACGGCGTAGTGGCCTAGTACTTCCGTAGTCGATGAGTCGAGTGAATTATTACAGAGATAATAATTCACTTAGTTAGAAAGGGTTCTGACAGGTATGACTCACGGCCAGCTCGATATTGGGCCTAGAGGGTCACACACATATGGTAGGCATTGCGATGAGTAGAGGTTCGGATATGAGATATCCGACGGAGCCCTTGTCTTATTGGATGCAGATCCAATACCCACTAGGGAAAGGACCCATTAGGGTTTTGACACGGGATCTCTATAAATAGGAGGGATTCACAGCCTCATAGGCTAGAGACTTTGCTTGCCCTTCCTATTCTCCTCTCCCTCTCCACCTCAGAGTAGGCCTGGAGTTTTGAGGAGCGTCGTCGCAACCCTGCTGTGTGGATCACCGCTAGAGAGGAGGACGCTTGACCTCCTTCACCCTCTCCTAAGGATCTGCAAGGAAACAGGGATATACGATCTCCCTAGGTAACACAATCTCTATACGCAGTTTTTTGTGTTTTTGCGGATTTTGCGCACCAATCTTCGCACGACGATGAACATCTTTTTGGGAATCGGGGATTTTTGTTTTCTTGTTCTTCCGCTGCGCATATGATGTCGCCCCCTTATGATCCCAACAGCACTCATACAGGATATCCTTGGTGTCTCAAGTTTAAGGACCAGATACACCACTAGGACTACGGAATCGCTGTCTAACAATAAGGCATCATCAACCATCCAGCATTCCGTAAGCGGATCAATTAGTGAACTCATTCTCCAATGAGCACTTGTACTATATCCCTAGTGTCCCTACACGAGCAGCTATGAGACCAGCTACATCCATCATATGGATGGGTATACAGCACACCAGTCTGTCCGGTTATCACGATGTCCCTCTTGAGTAACCTATGACCGGGATTATTTAGGATATGTGTTTAAAGGTGAATCGATCTCATTATCGTGATCTCATCACGATCTGATTCCCATTGCACAAATCCAAGGACATCACAATATATGTATACATTTATGCAATATTTATAAAGTGATATATGCCAAAATATAATAAGCAAAAAGATTCTGTATCAGGTCACACGTGCCATCACTCACGTGATTGGCTTGTTGGGCACCTATGACTAGCAATCTCCCACTTGACCTAAAGCCAATCACCTATGTGTCTGATCCCCATCAGACCCCTGTGACGCTCAAAGACAAAATGAGACAACGGCTTTGTTAGTGGATCTGCAATGTTATCTTCGGATGTAACTCTTTCCACTACTACATCTCCTTGGGTTACGATCTCTCTTATAAGCTGGAACCTCCTCAGAACACTTCTGATGAGACCCGGGTTCCCTTATTTGAGTAATCACCCCATAGTTGTCGCAATATAAGGAAGTCGACTTGTCGCTATCTGTATCGACTCCCAAACTCCCTCCTTTGCTGCATCTAATGCGGCAATGTACTCCGCCTCTGTGGTCGAGTCAGTAGTGGTATCTTGCTTGGAACTCTTCCAGCACACTGCTCCTCCATTCAAGGTATACACATACCCTGAATTTGACTTGCTATCATTGACATCAGACTGAAAACTTGAGTCAGTGTAGCCTTCAATCTTAAGGCTATTACCTCCATATACCAGTAAAAGATCCTTAGTCCTTCTCAAGTACTTAAGGATACACTTTACTACTTTCCAGTGCTCCAAGCTTGGATCCGCCTGATACCTGCTCATGACACTCAGAGCATGTGCTATATCAGGCTTAGTACATAGCATGGCATACATGATAGACCCTATTGCTGAGGCATAAGGTATCATATTCATGTTTGCCCTTTGGAATTTTCCATGCTAAACCTTTTGACAATGGTTTCTATATACCGGGACTAGGACAAGCCAAGCATCCTTTTGGATCTATCTCTATAGATTCTAATCCCCAAGATATAGGATGCTTTCCCTAAGTCCTTCATGGAGAAGTGTCTAGATAACCAAGCCTTTACTGTGGATAGTATTCTTACATCATTCCCAATGATGAGGATGTCATCCACATATAACACCAAAAAGGTGATAGCGCTCCCACTTACCTTTCTGTATACACAAGGCTCATCTTCATTCTTAACGAAGTCATAAGATCTGATTGCCTCATCAAATCTTATGTTCCAACTTCGGGAAGCTTGCTTTAGTCCATAAATGGATCTAAGCAACCTACACACCTTATCTGGACAGTTCTAGGACACGAATCCCTCAGGTTGCATCATATACACCTCCTCCTCGAGGTTCCCATTGAGGAATGCGGATTTCACATCCATCTGCCAGATCTCATAATCATAGTGTGCTGCAATAGCCAATAGAATTCTGATGGATTTTAGCATTGCTACGGGTGAGAAGGTTTCGTCATAGTCAACACCTTGCCTTTGACGATACCCCTTAGCCACTAGCCTTGCTTTATAGGTCTCTACCTTTCCATCTACTCCGATCTTTTTCTTAAAGATCCACTTGCAACCGATGGGTACAATACCTTCGGGCGCATCAACTAGGTTCCAAACCTTATTGGAGTACATAGAATCCATCTCAGAATTCATGGCTTCTTGCCACTTCCCGGAGTCTATACTCATAATAGCCTCCTCGTAGGTCTGAGGATCAATATCCTCTACATCCTCTTCTCTAATATGTCCCACATATCTCTCAGGAGGATGGGATACTCTATCAGACCTGCGTAAAGTTGATACTTGTGCATTAGGTACCTGAATAGACTCGGGCTGTAGAGTGGTGCTTGAGCTTGGTTCTCCAACCTCGCTCAACTCTATCATTCTCCCACTGTCTCCGCCAAGAATGTGTTCCTTCTCAAGGAACACTGCTCTCTTAGCTATAAAGACCTTTTGGTCCTCGAGATGATAGAAATAATACCCATAAGTTTCCTTGGGGTATCCCACAAATTTGCATCGCTTTGTCCTTGATTCTAACTTATCGGGGTTGTGTCTTTTAACATGGGCAGGGCAGCCCCAAATCTTAACAACCATAAGATCAGGCTTCTTCCCTTTCCATATCTCATATGGTGTAGACACTACCAACTTAGTTGGAATTCTGTTCAGAAGGTAAGCTGCGGTTTCTAGGGCATATCCCCAGAATGAGATGGGTAGGTCAGCGAAACTCATCATGGACCGTACCATATCTAATAATGTACGATTTCTCCTTTCAGAGACACCATTGAGCTGAGGTGTATAAGGAGGTGTCCATTGGGATAATATCCCATGGTCCTTGAGGAACTGAGTAAACTCTGTACTTAAGTACTCATCTCCTCGATCTGATCGAAGAGTTTTGATACTCTTTCCAGTCTGGTTCTCCATCTCATTCTTATACTCTCTGAATTTCTCAAAGGCCTCGGACTTGTACTTCATTAAGTACACATATCCATACCTTGAGAAATCATCAGTAAATGTAATGAAGTAGGAGTAACCTCCAATGGCATGAGTTGACATGGGTCCACATACATCACTATGTATGAGTTCCAACAACTCATTGACGCTCTCTCCAATTCCACTAAATGGAGAGTTGGTCAATTTTCCACGAATGCAAGGTTCACAAGTTGCATATGACACGTAGTCGAATGGATCTAGATATCCATCATTTAGTAACTTTTGAATCCTTCTTTCATGGATGTGACCTAGCCTACAATGCCACAGGTATGCACTGTTCACTTCATCTCGTTTTCTCTTAGACACATTTACATTCATGATATGTGGAGTAGTGTCTAACATAAATAAACCATTATGCAATGTTCCTTTCGTGATGATCTTATCATCTAATAATATCGAACAACCATTGTTCTCAAAAACAAATTTATATCCACTAACTATTAAACATGAAATGGAGATAATGTTTTTGATAATAGAAGGAACAAAATAACATGCATCTAATGCAATAAAAGCTCCACTAGGCAGATGTAGGGAGACCTCGCCAACAGCTAATACAACAACTTTTGCTCCATTACCGATCTTGAGGTCCATCTCGCCTCTCTCTAGTCTCCTAGGCCTTGCCAGAACCTGCAACGAATTGCATATATGATAAGCACTACCGGTATCCAATACCCATGTGTTATTATAAGAGTCTGACAAATGGAGACTAATCATGAATGTACCTGAAGCTTCATCAAGCTTTTGTTTCGCCCTTTCTGCAAGGTACTCTTTACAGTTTCTCTTCCAGTGCCCATCTTTACCACAGTGGAAGCACTAGCCTTTGTCCTTTACTGGGTCTTTCTTAGCAACTTTTGCTTTACCTGGTCTGCCCTTGCCCTTTCCCTTCTTAAGGGACCTTTCTGCTTTCCTTTTCTTTTTGGTCTCACCAGTGTAGAGAACTGGCTTCTCTTTCTTAATAGTACTCTCTGCCTCCCTCAACATATTGAGGAGCTCTGGGAGAGTCACCTCAAGCTTGTTCATATTAAAATTCATTATGAACTGTGAAAAGGAATCTGGTAGGGACTGAAGCACAATGTCCACACAAGTTATCCTCTAGGACCATTCCTAGACCTGTGAGTTTCTCTATCCACTCAATCGTCTTTAGGACATGGTTATGAACCGGTGTCCCCTCAGTCATCCTAGCGCGGAAAAGGGTCTTGGATATCTCATATCGTTGAGTCCTTCCTTGTTCCTCAAACAATTTGCGAACATGTAGGAGAATGGATCTGGCATCCATCTTTTCATATTGTCTCTGTAACTCAGGAGTCATAGAGCCCAACATATAGCACTGAGCAAGAGTGGAGTCATCAATGTACTTCACGTAGCGAGCGATCTCATCCTCGTTTGCCCCTTCTTCGGGCGTAGGCATCACTGTATCAAGGACGTACACGATTTACTCCGCTGTGAGAACAATTCTCAAGTTACGGAGCTAATCTGTATAATTTGGACCAGTGAGGCGGTTGACATCAAGTATGCCACGTAAGGGATTTGAAAGCGACATTTTCTGAAAATAAAGATGTAGCATAAATGAATAACATGCAGATTTTGCAAGAAATAAACTATCAAGATATGGACTTCTATCTTAATATGCTCCCACTATTTTACTATCGAGTCACGTGACACCCTCAGCACGTAAAACGGAAGTCTCCGGCAGACTTCTAGTGGGGATCAGGATCCAATCAGCGTCTTAGTGTAACCTCGAGGGACTCGACCAATCACACTAAGACTAAAAGGTAGGCAACTCTTGCCGATCACAACTCCTTATGATTCCCGTCCTGTTCGGCCTCCGAATCACCATGGCCTCGAGGGACTCGACCAACCATGATGCTTGGTTAAGTCAACACCTTCGTTACAAGATGAGTCTGATTTGATGATATACCCTCGAGGGACTCGACCAAGTATACCATGCCCTCAGGTCACCGGTGACATCTCTATGTCGTAAGCAAGATAGCGAATCGCGATATAGGTGAGTCTCGAGGGACTCGACCAACTCAACCTACACCGGGAATCGGTTCCTACTCATAACGATGGAAGGCCACGTGGGTCAATCTAATTGCCTCACGTTTACCGACTTAATATTATCGAGAGATGTTTCTATAATTTGGTCTCCTAATATGACATGTCACACATATACATATTTAATATATATCTACATCGCATGCAAATATATATACATATCTAGTATGTGTATAAGCAATCACATCAGATGATCATGGACCACAACCTAATATGATTAGGCCCGAGCCAGTAGGCCTAATCACTCACATCAAGATCTATGTGTGCAACGGTGCATATCCATGCCCTGTGATCGTCCATCTCGTCCTCGTCGGTTCCGTCAACATTTTGATGCATCACGATCGTTTGTCTCGTGGGTCCCGCTATCTCATCTACGCTCCCGCCGCGCCTCCTCATGTGATTACAACTTAATCATAGGCACGTAGGCCCGACAATAAACGAGAAATATAATGGAGGTTCGCAGACCTCAATAATAATAATCACAAGTACACACATCACACGGTCCATGATCATCCGTCCACACATCATACATCACATGTATAAATAATCATGATCATGTAGGACTACTAGATAATAATAAAAATAATAATCAACTAAACCTTTTAATTAATTAATATTTTTCTGAAATCAGGGACATGTAGGGAATTTCTCAATTCCTAAGGGTATTTTCGTAATTTGGATAAAAGACAGAAACTGGAATTTCTCAAATTCCGAGGGGCAAAATAGTCTTTTGCCCAGAAAACCCAAATGTCCTTTCTCCCTTTCGCTGCTGCCGCCGTCGCCACCCTGCCGGCGGCGGCCTGTGCGGCGAGGGGCGGGGCGCTGCCCTCGCCTACGGGCGGCATGCCCACTGGCGGCGTTGCCGCTGCAGGTGGGCGCCCCCGCGGGCGTCGCCGCCTCTGCGGGCACTTCTGCCGGCGAGGCAACGCCCGCAGGCGGTGCTGCCCCTGCAGGTTGGCGCCCATGCGGGCGCCGACGCCTCCACGGGCGGTTCTGCCCGCGAGGCAGCGCCCGCAGGCGGTGCTGCCTCGCTGGCGGCCGCCCCTGCGGGGTTTTTGCCTGTGGGCTGCGGTGCCTCAGCCCGCGCTGCTGCCCCGCGGCGCCTCTGCCCGCGGGCTCAGTGGCCGCAGGCACCTGCTGCAAGCAGACCGCCGGCCGGCTACTGCCGGCACAGTGCTTGCGCATGTGCCGGCACTGTGCTGCCAGGCTGCAGCTGCCGCTGCAGGTGGCTGCAGGCATGCAGATCGAGGGCAGCAACAGTTGCTGCCCTTCCTCGCTTTTGCGTCAACGATTTTGACGTCAAAATTCTTCCTAATCACAACACACGCAGTTCAAAACCAATCATTCACACGAACAACCTAGCTCTGATACCACTGTTGGGAAATCAATGGGGGTGACATCACATGCGCAGCGGAAGAACAAGAAAATAAAATCCCCGATTCCCAAAAAGATGTTCGTCGTCGTGCGAAGATTGGTGCGAAAAATCCGTGAAACATAAAACTGCGTATAGAGATTGTGTTACCTAGGGAGATCGTATATCCCTGTTTCCTTGCAGATCCTTAGGAGAGGGTGAAGGAGGTCAAGCGTCCTCCTCTCTAGCGGTGATCCACACAGCAGGGTTGCGACGACGCTCCTCAAAACTCCAGGCCTACTCTGAGGTGGAGAGGGAGAGGAGAATAGGAAAGGCAAGCAAAGACTCTAGCCTATGAGGCTGTGAATCCCTCCTATTTATAGAGATCCCGTGTCAAACCCTAATGGGTCCATCCCTAGTGGGTATTGGATCTGCATCCAATAAGACATGGGCTCCGTCGGATATCTCATATCCGAACCTCTACTCATCGCAATGCCTACCATATGTGTGTGACCCTCTAGGCCCAATATCGAGCTGGCCGTGAGTCATACTTGTCAGAACTCCTTCTAACTCAGTGAATTATTATCTCTGTAATAATTCACTCGACTCATCGACTACGGACGTACTAGGCCACTACGCCGTAGTCCCCAGACGATATAGGGGAATCCAATCCATTGGACCTGTCTGTCCTCAGTTACCATGTACCTATAGTCCCTCATCCATCTAATATCCCAGAGACCGTATATCGAGCATGGTGCTGTCAGACCCATACGGTTTCTACTCGAGTCTCGCTCTAATCGGATTCTCCCGGAGAACTCTTTCTCTCTCAACCCGAATGACCCTGGCCAGGGATTTGTCTGAGCAAGAACACATAGGATATTCCTCTCATGACGCAGAGAGTGGATGATCCTCTATTGACACTCAATAGCCCTCGTAAGGTCGACTACCACTCCCAATGACCAGCTGTACTAGATCTGGGGACAGCCAAACCTATAAGTCTAGTATCAAAGAGTGGAGCACTCATACAGGACATCCTTGGTGTCTCAAGTCTAAGGACCAGATACACCACTAGGACTACGGAATCGCTGTCTAACAATAAGGCATCATCAACCATCTAGCATTCCGTAAGCGGATCAATCAGTGAACTCATTCTCCAATGAGCACCTATACTATATCCCTAGTGTCCCTTCACGAGCAGCTATGAGACCAGCTGCATCCATCATATGGACGGGTATACAGCACACCAGTCTGTCCGGTTATCACGATGTCCCTCTCGAGTAACCTATGACCGGGATTATTTAGGATATGTGTTTAAAGGTGAATCGATCTCATTATCGTGATCTCATCACGATCCGATTCCCATTGCACAAATCCAAGGATATCACAATATATGTATACATTTATGCAATAGTTATAAAGTGATATATGCCAAAATATAATAAGCAAAAAGATTCTGTATCAGGTCACACGTGCCATCACTCACGTGATTGGCTTGCTGAGCACCTATGACTAGCAGCCCCAAGGACTGCTATCCATTCCCTAGAGTGGATCAGCTAGTCGACGCCACCGTAGGCCATGAGCTCCTTACATTCATGGATGCATTCTCGGGCTACAACCAGATCCGAATGGTGACTCAGGATCAGGAGAACACAGCCTTCGTCACCCACAGAGGATCGTATTATTACAAAGTAATGCCCTTCGACCTAAAAAACGCTAGCGCGACTTACCAAAGGATGGTTGATGAACTTTTTAAACACTAGCTCGGGAGGAATATGAAAGTATATGTAGATGACATGATCGTAAAGAGCAAGGCCACAAGTACGCACCTAACCGATCTGGCGAAGACATTCCAGGCGCTTCGGAGTTACAACATGTGTCTGAATCTTGCGAAGTGCATCTTCGGAGTTAGCTCGGGGAGGTTCCTCGGCTTTATCATTCACCAAAGGGGGATAGACGATAACCCAAAAAAGGTATGGGCCATAGCCGAGATGCACTCCCCCCACTCGGTCAAGGAGGTACAATGACTTGCTAGGAAGATGGCAATGCTCAGTAGGTTCGTGTCACCATCAGGTGACAAGTGCCTCCCCTTTTTTTGGGCTCTGAGATGGGCTGACAACTTTACATGGACCTCGGAGTGCGAGGAAGCCTTCCAAAGGCTAAAGGCATGCCTCGTCCACTTGCCCCGACTCGCTAAGCCTGAACCGGGCGAAACCCTTAGTCTCTACTTAGCAGCCTCACCACAAGTAGTCAGCTCGGTGTTAGTCCAAGAGGTACTGCCAACTCAGCAACCCATATATTATGTCAACCATATCCTCATCGGGCCCGAGGCGCGGTACCCCATGATCGAAAGGCTGGCTCTCGCTCCCATGAAGACAGCCCAAAAGTTGTGGCCCTACTTCCAACCCCAAACAATCAAAGCGATCATCGACTAGTCACTATGATGGATCCTTTCCAACTTTGATGCGGCAGGTCGTATGCTACGATGGTCGATCGAGCTCAGCAAATTCAACATTCAGTACTCCCCTAGGACTGCCATCAAAGCTCAAGTACTAGCTGATTTCATTTCCGAGCTAACCCCTAAAGACCTTGACGTGGGGCAAGACAAAAACTAGAACACATGGACCCTGCATATGGATGGCTCGTCCATTGTTGGAGCGGCCAGTATCAGGCTTATCCTCAAGGACCCGTTGGGGGAAACCTATGAGAGGTCGCTCCAGTTACAGTTCTGAGCTACCAACAATGAGGCCGAGTACAAGGCATTACTCCACGACTTGTGCCTCGCTCTGGAGATGCATGTGGACAACCTTCAGGTTTTTAGTGACTCCTAGTTGGTGACGGGACACGTCAACAAGAGCTACAAAGCCCGCGACCCAATGATGGCACTATACCTCATGGAAGAAAGCGACTCTCCCACCGCTTCCACTATCTCTCAATCACTAGAATACCCCGTGTGCAGAACATACGGGCCGACGCACTAGCCAGGTCGGCCTCGGCCCACGACCCAATGTCGGTCCCAGGAATTGAGTCCATAATAGCACCGACGGTGGCAACTCACAAGGTCGCTGAGACAGGTCTACTACCCAACTGGATGGAGGAAATCCTCTGCTTCAAGATAGACGAAAGGGAGCCCGATGACCCGGTGACCGTGAGACAGTTGAGGCGAACCCAAGCCTGGTACTGCATCATCGGTGGGAGGCTATACCGAAGGGTCTTCTCTCAACCTCTCTTACGCTACCTCGCGCCATCAGAAGCTGAGATGGTCCTCGCCGAGCTCCATGAGGGGATCTATGGGGAGCATATCAGGGGACGAACCTTTGCCTTCAAGACCCTTCGGCAGGGATACTACTAGCCAACCATGCACCGGGATGCCCTATCATATGTGCAGCAGTGCCCGTAATGCTAGAGGCACGCCCGACTACCACACCAGCTGGCGGTTCCCCTTACCCCGATGGACATAGTCTGGCCTTTCGCCCAATGGGGACTTGATCTTCTCGGGCCTTTCTCTCTAGCATCGGGACAGCGGTGCTTCCATATAGTTAGTGTCGATCACTTCACGAAGTGGGTCGAAGCGGAGTCCTTGGCCTCCATTACCAAGAAGCAAGTCCAAAGCTGTTAGGATCGGAGCGGCACTAAGAGGGGGGGGTAATTAGTGCAGCGGTAAAGTGCGATAAACTTTTGACGATTTAAAACATTTCGGAAACTTCGTACGATAAAAGTAATGTTTTCGTTTAAAACCATTTCGATTGTGTTTTAACTTGAAGGGATAAGTAAGACAGAGACAAAGAAGTAGAGCATTAAAATGCAAATGATTTGCAGCAATATAAATGACAATAAGTAAATGCAAACCAGAGATCACGCCGATTTTATAGTGGTTCAGTCAAATGACCTACATCCACTTGCGAGGCCCCTCTTTGATGGGGCTCCCACCTTCCACTAGCAAGTCTTCTTGAAGGGGAAGGGTAAATACCCCTCTTACAACTTTATACAAGCGGTTCACTCTCTTACAGATTTTCAGCAAGAAAGAAGGAGGTGAACACTAGCAAATTGAAAACAAGACTAGCAAAGACTCTTCTAAGACTTTTCTCTCAATCAATTGCTTCTCCAAAAGTTGTTATCTCAGCTGAGATTTGAGGGGTATTTATAGGCCTCAAGAGGATTCAAATTTGGGCTCCAAATTTGAATTCTCTTTGGGTTCCCGATGCTGGCGGTGCCACCGCCTGTCAGTGTCAAACACTGACAGTGGACGGGTGGTGCCACCGCCCAGCTCTCGGGCCCTGGGTGGTGCCACCGCCTGGCTCTAGGGTGCTGGGCGGTGCCACCGCTAGACCCTTCGGTTCACTGGTTGGGCTTCAAACTTAGCCCAAACCAAGTTTAATTTTGGGCCCAGTTGGCCCCTAACCAGGATATAGGATTATCTCTTAATCCTAATCCTAATTACAAGTGAACTACATAACAAAACATCTCCTAAGCAAGTTTTCAACCATGAACGTCGAGTCTTGTTCCGGCGAGCTTTCCGACAAACTTCTTCCGACGGGCTCCCAACAAGCTCCCAAACTTGTGATGACTTTAATGAGTAGCCGAGCCTTCTCGGTGATCTCCGTGAACCTCCAACGATCTCTTTGGCGAACTTTCAAAAATTCCGACAGGTTCCCGATTTCTTCTCGGTTGGTTCCGGCAGCATCTCCGACGATTCTTCGGACTCTTAAACGTCCATCGAACTTGACTCTGGTATCCTTGCTTTGTGTTTTCTGATTATCGTAGTTAATCCTGCACACTTAACTCAATAATATGGATTAGATCAATTAACCCATCAATTGATTTTATCATCAAATCCGAGATTCAACAATCTCCCCCTTTTTGATGATGACAATCAATTGATGATGGAGTTAAACATAACTCCCCCTATCTATATGCCATATTATGAGAAGATAAAAACACTTGAATTCCATCCCATTGAATTCAAGCATAAACCGATAAGTTTTAACCGTAGAACTTATCGTTATTCTTATTAAGCATAATGTAAATGCAAAACTTCGATGAAAATTCTTTTCAAGTTGAATGATAAGAGACAATTTTTACTATGACAGGAGATAAAGATTTTCAACATGAATTTCATGATATACATGTTAGACATGCTTTCAATATGATCAATCGATCTTGCGATATTCTCAAAGATTTTGCGAGGCATATAAGACATTCATCGATCGATCACTTTTCTCAAAGATTTTGCAAGACATATTCTCAAGGATTTTGAAAAGCTTTTGCAATTCATATAAGTCATGCTATTAAAATGATACAAGTCATCACTTTTCTCCCCCTTTGTCATCAACAAAAAGGGAATGAGACTTGAAGCACAAAGATTTTATCATTCAAAATTAAGTATGCTAAAATATTTACGCAGAGTTCAATTCAGCATTCATCCATATTATCGAATCTCTTCTTTCTATAAATAATAGAAATTGTAGATGTACAAGGAAGAGATTGGGATTAGAAAAAAATTTCAAGTAGTAACTTCAATAAGTCAAGATCATAATTCGAATACAAACTCATTCAAATTCAAATTATCAACTTGAAACTCATAATCAAAAAATCAATTTCGAGATTCATAAAATGTCATAAAATCATTAATCTTGAGCAGATTGGAGCGGTGTTTGACTCAAGGTAGGATAAGATAATTTAACATGTCATTTAGAATTGAAGGAGAAGGATTAGATTCACCGAGGAACAGAGAGAAGATGAAAAACTTTACGAAAAATCCATTCAAACAAGTTTATTGTTTAGGGACAATTTAACATACCTAGTTCCCTTCTAATGAATTCAAATTGGTCTTCATTCAAAGCTTTTATAAATATATCTGCTAATTGATGCTTTCTGTCAATAAATTCTAAAATAACATTATTGTTAAGGACATGATCGCGTATAAAATGATGCCTAATATCGATATGCTTAGTTCTAGAGTGCTGAATTAGATTTTTGGTAAGACATATGGCACTAGTATTATCACATTTTATGGGAACATTTTTGAAGTGAATTCCATAGTCTTCTAATGTATTTTTCATCCAAACAACTTGTGCATAGCATGCACTTGCAGCAATGTATTCGGCTTCCGCCATAGATAGTGCAACTAAATTTTGTTTCTTGGAAGTCTAAGAAACAAGTGCATGTCCTAAAAATTGGCATATTCCGGATGTACATTTATATCTATCCTACATCCGCCAAAATCGGCATCTGCATAAGCTATTAAATCAAATTTTTTAGATTTTGGATACCATAATCCTAAATTTGGAGTTCCTTTAAGATACCTAAATATTCTTTTAACACTTTTAAGATGAGATAATTTAGGATTTGATTGAAACCTAGTGCAAAGTCCTATACTAAATATAATATCCGGTCTAGTCGCGGTGAGGTAAAAGATACTACCTATCATTCCCCTATATGTTTTTTGATCGAAATTTTCACTATTTTCATCCATATCTAACTTAGTCACAGTACTCATAGGGGTGTTTATTGCTTTTGAATTATCCATGTTAAATCATTTTAATAGTTCTAATGTATATTTAGATTGGTTAAGAAATATACCATCACTAAGTTGTTTGATTTGTAATCCTAAAAAAAAAGTTAATTCACCCATTAAGCTCATTTCAAATTCATGACTCATAAATTTGACAAATGATTCACATAGTGATTCATCCGAAGAGCCAAAAATAATATCGTCAACATAAATTTGCACAATAAGAAAATTATTTTCAAAATGTTTAATAAACAATGTAGTATCAACCTTACTTTTGGTAAAATTATTTAAAATAAGAAAGGAACTAAGCCTTTCATACCAAGCTCTAAGGGCTTATTTCAAGCCATAGAGAGCCTTAGTCAATTTGAATACATGATTAGGAAGAAGAGAATTTTCAAATCCGGGAGGTTGTTCGACATATACTTCTTCGGAAATAAAACCATTCAAGAAGGCACTTTTGACATCCATTTGAAATAGTTTAAAATTATTACTACTAGCATAGGCAAGGAGCATCCTTATGGCTTCTAATCGAGCCACGGGAGCGAAGGTTTCTTCGTAATCGATACCTTCTTCTTGGTTGAAACCTTTGGCCACTAATCTAGCCTTGTTTCTAACCATGATACCATTTTCGTCTTGCTTGTTTCTAAAGACCCATTTAGTACCAATGACTAAATGGTCACTAGGTCTAGGAACAAGCTTCCATACCTTATTCCTCTTAAATTGATTCAATTCCTCTTGCATTGCAATAACCCAAAAATAATCTTTTATGGCCTCGTCAATGCATTTAGGTTCGATTTGAGAAAGGAAGGCGGCGTTAGCACAAAAATTCTTGAAAGAGGAACGAGTTTGAACCCCTTTTGATGTATCCCCTATAATTAGCTCCTTTGGATGAGCATCTATATACTTCCATTCCTTAGGTAAGGAAATTTCGGAAGAAGGTACATCCAAGTTACTATTTTGAGGAGGGGGTTCATTTAAATTTAAATTATCAAAACCAAGGTAATCATCAAAATCATTTTTCTTTAAATTTGAAATTTCATTAAAAACTACATGAATAGACTCTTCTATTACTAAGGTTCTTTTGTTAAAAACCCGAAAAGCCTTAGAAATGGAAGAGTAACCAAGAAAGATGCCTTCATCGGATTTAGCATCAAATTTTCCTAAGGCATCCCTTTCATTTAAAATAAAGCATTTACAACTGAAAACTTTAAAATAGGAAATATTTAGTTTTTTGTTATTCCATAATTCATAGGGAGTTTTTGATAAGGATGGTCTTATTAGGACTCTATTCATGATGTAGCAAGCCGTATTTACGGCTTCGGCCCAAAAATACTTAGGTAAACTATGTTCATTTAACATAGTTCTTGCCATTTCTTGTAGGTTTCTATTTTTTCTTTCAACGACTCCATTTTGTTGGGGATTCCTCGAAGTGGAGAAGTTGTGATTGTATCCATTAACTTCACAAAAAATTTGAAAGTCACGGTTTTGAAATTCGCCACCATGATCACTCCGAATTGATGAAATCATGAAACCTTTTTCGTTTTGAGTGAGTTTACAAAATTTAGAGAAACACTTGAAACAATCACTTTTATGAGCTAAGAAATAGGTCCAAGTATATCTAGTATAGTCATCCACAATTACAAATGCATATTTGCTTCCTCCTAGACTTGTCGTATCAATTGGTCCAAATAAGTCCAAATGAATCAATTGTAATGGTCTAGTGGTGCTAATTTGAGTTTTTGATTTGAAACTACTTTTTATTTGTTTACCTAGTTGACATGCATCGCATACTTTGTCCTTAATAAACTTTATATTTAGAATTCCTCGCACTAATTCTCTAGATGAGATCTTAGATATTAGTTTCATGCTTGCATGGCCTAGTCTCCTATGCCAAAGCCAAGCATCATCATTTAAAGCAGAGAAGCACATTTCATTACTTAGTTCATCAAGGTTGATGGTGTAGATATTATTTTGTTTTAATGCAATCATAGTCATGTTATGGTTTGGTTTTTCAATAATACATACATTTGATTCAAATCTAACGATATAACCTTTATCGCATAATTGACTAACACTCAAGAGATTATGTTTCAATCCATCAACTAGTAAGACATCATCAATAGAAAATTTTAATTTGTTACCTATGGTTCCCTTGCCAATGATTTTCCCTTGGTTGTTGTCTCCGAAGGTGACGTACCCTTCTTCTTTGCTAGTGAGCATAGAGAAATGAGATGGATCTCCAGTCATATGTCTTGAGCATCCACTATCTAGATACCATCTCTTGCTCCTAGCTTGTGATGGTGTATGTTTCTCTTCTCCGATGGCCATTAGAGCGTAATGAGCAACTTGCTCGGTGTTGGACTCCTCTTCTTCGGACGCGCTTGAATCATCCCACGTTGCCTTGAGCGCCTTCTTCTTTGATGTTCTCTTTTTGGCTTGAGGGCAATCGTTCTTGTAGTGTCCCGATTTTTTGCATTCATAGCAAATCACTTGGTCCTTCTTGTGTTCGAACTTATTTTTTGTATTATTTTTAAATTTGTTCTTTCTTAAATATTTTTTAAATTTTTGAGTCAAAAGTGCAATGTCATTGTCACTGTCCTCATCACTTAATGTTCCTTTTAAGTGGTCTTCTTATGATGTAAGTGCCATATCCTTCCTATTCTTTGGAAGGGGGTTCTCGAGCTCATCATGAGCTTGACATGTCATTTCATAGGTCATTAGAAACCCAATAAGTTCTTCAAGAGGGAATGTTTTAAGGTCTTTGACCTCTTGAATTACCGTAACTTTTGGATCCCAACATTTAGGGAGGGATCTTAAGATTTTAGTTACTAGTTCAAAGTTAGTAAAATCTTTACCAAGAGCTTTGAGTCCATTGATGACATCCGTGAACCGGGTGTACATGTCTCCGATGGACTCACTTGGTTTCATTCGGAAAAGTTCGTAAGAGTGCACAAGGATGTTGATTTTGGACTCTTTCACTCGGTTAGTGCCTTTATGAGTGACCTCAAGAGTTCTCTAAATATCAAAAGCCGAATCACAAATTGAAACACGATTAAATTCATTGTTGTCTAGTTCACAAAACAAGGCATTCATAGCCTTTGTGTTTAAAGCAAAAACCTTCTTCTCCGATTCATTCCATTCGCTCATCGGAAGAGAAGATTTTTTAAATCCATTTTCAATAATAGTCCAAAGCTCGAAATCCATGGAAATGAGGAAGATCCTCATATGAGTCTTCCAATAAGTATAATCCGACCCATTAAACAAAGGTGGACATGTGATAGAATGACCCTCATGCATGCCGGAGTAAGCCATATCTTATGGGTATTAAACCAAATATGAGAGTGAGCCTTGCTCTGATACCAATTGTTAGGATCGGAGCGACACTAAGAGGGGGGGTGAATTAGTGCAGCGGTAAAGTGCAATAAACTTTTGACGATTTAAAACCTTTCGGAAACTTCGTACAATAAAAGTAATGTTTTCGTTTGAAACCGTTTCGATTGCGTTTTAACTTGAAGAGATAAGTAAGACAGAGACAAAGAAGTAGAGCATTAAAGTGCAAATAATTTGCAGCAATATAAATGACAATAAGTAAATGCAAACCAGAGATCACACCGATTTTATAGTGGTTCGGTCAAATGACCTACATCCACTTGCGAGGCCCCTCTTTGATGAGGCTCCCACCTTCCACTAGCAAGTCTTCTTGAAGGGGAAGGGTAAATACCCCTCTTACAACTTTATACAAGCGGTTCACTCTCTTACAGATTTTCAGCAAGAAAGAAGGAGGTGAACACTAGCAAATTGAAAACAAGACTAGCAAAGACTCTTCTAAGACTTTTCTCTCAATCAATTGCTTCTCCAAAAGTTGTTATCTCAGTTGAGATTTGAGGGGTATTTATAGGCCTCAAGAGGATTCAAATTTGGGCTCCAAATTTGAATTCTTTTTGGGTTCCCGATGTTGGCGGTGCCATCGCCTATCAGTGGCGGTGCCACCGCTTGTCAGTGTCAGACACTGATAGTGGACGGGCGGTGCCACCGCCCAGCCAAGCGGTGCCACCGCACAACTCTCGGGAACTGGGTGGTGCCACCACCCAGCCCAAGCGGTGCCACCGCCTGGCTCTAGGGTGCTGGGCGGTGCAACCACCCAGTCTAGTGGTGCCACCGCCAGACCCTTCGGTTCACTGGTTGGGCTTCAAACTTAGCCCAAACCAAGTCTAATTTTGGGCCCAATTGGCCCCTAACCAGGATATAGGATTATCTCTTAATCCTAATCCTAATTACAAGTGAACTACATAACAAAACACATCCTAAGCAAGTTTTCAACCGCGAACGTCGAGTCTTGTTCCAGCGAGCTTTCCGACGAACTTCTTCCGATGGGCTCCCAGCAAGCTCCCGAACTTGTGATGACTTTAATGAGTAGCCGAGCCTTCTCAGTGATCTTCGTGAACCTTTGACGATCTCTTCGGCGAACTTCCGAAAATTCCTACAGGTTCCCGATTTCTTCTCGGTTGGTTCCGGCAGCATCTCCGACGATTCTTCGGACTCTTAAACATCCATCGAACTTGACTCTGGTATCCTTGCTTTGTGTTTTCTGGTTATCATAGTTAATCCTGATGAATCTCGTATTTTGATGATGAAACCACTTGATATATGTTTATGATTTAATCTGCATTTTGAGTGACGCAGGATGCTTCGATCAGGATGAGACAATTAAAGCAGGAAAATCATGTTGTGCCGGAGGAACATGTCAGAAGATTGGACGTCAGGCTGATGGATCGGTCAACGTATTGACGGAAGGCTTCGGGTCGTGGACTCGAGCATCGGGCCAAGAAGAGCGGGTATTGTGCCAAGGAAATCGGAGTTGCGGAGTCAACTGGCCGATTAGGCAATAGGCTGCAGGAGTGGACGATGCGTCGAAGAATCAAACGAAGCGTCGAGGGGCCAATGACATGCCGGACAACTTGGTTAATTGCTTAGGATTAATTGTCTCGATCGAAGTTTTGTTTTAAGTGTGCAAGATTAACTACGATGGAAGAAAGACATGCAGCAGGAGTTGCGCCGGAATCAAGACAATGATCACGTTGGGAGTTCGAGAGTTCGATGGAAGTTCGGACAATCGTCGGAGGTTCTGCGGGAACAAATCCGAGAAGTCAATGAGCTTGCCAAAGAAGCTCGTCAGAACTCGCCAAGTGGATCGTCGCAAGTCCAGGAGTGTGCCGGAAGTCCGTAGTAGCATCACCGAGGGTTCATCGGATGATCGACGGAAGTTCGTCGGAAGCTCGCCGGAAGAAGCGATTGACGCACCGGAGCAATTTGCAGTAAATGTCTTAGGAAAAATCGTAGTTAGCACAATGATTAAGTTGGAAATGGGAGGTGATCCCATTAGCTTAATCTTGGGGCAATTGGGCCCCTGAAAAACCCAAATTGGGCCGAATGGATCTACCCATTCGGACCTTGATTGCTGTGGGAGGTGCAACCACCCAAGCCAGGAGGTAGCACTGCCTGGGCAAAGTCTCCTAGGGAGACTGGGCGGTGCAATCGCCCCAGCCAGGAGGTAGCACCGCCTAGGCTCAGTCTCTGAGCGAGACTGGGCGGTGCAACCTCCCCTGACAGGATGTAGCACCGCTTGAGCTCGATCTTCGAGCTCTAGCAAGTGGTGCAATTGTCCTAGTCAGGAGGTGCAACTGTCCCAGTCAGGAGGTGCAACTGCCTGAGCTCGGTCTTCGAGCTCTGGCAGAGAGGTGCAACCGCCCAGAGGCTCAGTCTTCGAGCTTTGCCAGGCGGTGCAACCGCCCCAGTCAGGAGGTGCAACCGCCTGATCCCGGAATTCCGGGAATTGACAGTTTTGAGCTCCAAATTTGACCTGGGTTGGGGCCTATAAATACCCCACCCATTCAGCACTGAAAGGTAATGAACTAACACCGAAATCTTGATCCTTTTCTGTGATTCTTAGAGCTCAAAATTGTTGTAAAGGCCAAAAGTTCTTCTCCCTCTATTCTTCCAAGTTCTGAGTTGTAAAGAGAGGAGAGAAAATTTCTATAAGGGTTGTCTCCTAAGCCCGTCAAAAGGAGTGAAACTGTAAAAGGGTGGTTGGCCTTCGCCTATTGAAGGAAGGCCTCTAGTTGACGTCGGTGACCTCGTCGGTGGAGGAAGCCAAAAGTGGAGTAGATCAAGATTGACCGAACCACTCTAAATCTTGGTTTGCATTTACTTTGAGCATATTATCTTTACTGCAAACCTCCTCTGAAGCTTACTGCTTTCTTCTCATATACGATCGGGTTTCAAGCTTTGTACTTTCCGAATCAGCGTTTAGACGTAAATCTGCTTTTTCGTACGATCATCATATTTCAGATTACGTTTACGTTTTGATTTTTACCATAACTGCAAACTACCTTTATACCCTTGCTTAAACTGCATCTCGCCTAATTAAGTGATTTACAAATCAGCATTTAGACGTAAATCAGTTTCTTCGTACGAACATCGTATTTCAATTTGCGCTTATATTCTGGTTTTCATCATAACTGCAAACTGCCTTCATCGATTGACTTTAACATTATCATGATGCTTGATCTTAAGTTAAAGTAATCTTAGAATCAGCTTTCAAACAGAAATCGTTTTTATCGTTCGAACGCAGTTTAGTTTTAATCGCAAAAAGTTTTCTACTGCACTAATTCACCCCCCCCCCCCTCTTAGTGCTCTTGATCCTAACAATTGGTATCAGAGCCCGATTTTTCTCATTTTGGATTTACACTCGAGAGAAATGGCTCTTCATGGCTTTCAAGAGGGCTTATTGGTCATTCGTCCACCATTGTTTAACGGATTGGACTACACTTATTGGAAAACTCGAATGAGAGTTTTCTTGATTTCTACAAATTTGGATTTATGGAAAATCATTGAAAACGATTTTCAACTTCTCTCTAAACCGATGAACGAATGGTCGGATTTGGAGAAGAAGTATTTTTCCTTAAACGCATAGGCTATGAATGCCTTATTTTGCGCTTTGAACAAAAATGAGTTCAATCGGATTTCTACGTGTGAAACGGCTTTTGACATTTGGCGAACACTTGAAATCACGCACGAGGGAACTAGTAGAGTCAAAGACTCGAAAGTTAATATTTTATTGCATGATTTTGAGCTTTTTCGAATGCAACCAAGCGAGACTATAGGCGACATGTACACCCGTTTCACGGATGTCGTCAATAGTTTAAGAGCTCTTGGAAAATGTTTTTCATATTTTGAACTCGTAAACAAGATTTTGCGTTCTCTTTCTAAGAAGTGGGATTCAAAAGTAACTGCAATACAAGAAGCTAAAAACCTAAACAACTTACCACTTGAAGAACTAATTGGTTCGTTGATAACATATGAAATGGTGCACAATGCACATGATGAACATGATGGACAAAATCACCTTCCAAAGAACAGGAAGGATTTGGAACTCCGGACAAATGAATTCCACTTGAGCGATGACTCAAGTGATGAGGACAATGATGAACTTGAACTTCGAACACTAAATCTTAATAAGTTTATTAAACAAAAATCTAAAATAGATAATGAACTTGAACGAAGGAAGAGGTCAAAGAAGAAGAAAACAAAGTGGGATGAATCGAGCTCCTCTGAAGATGAGGAGAAAATCAAAAAAGGCAAGGTGGCAAACTACGCCTTAATCGCTTTCAATGATGAGGTAATCGAAATCCCCCTAATTTATTTTGAAATTACTTGATGCTTTCATGATGTCTTTTCTCTTTTAGTTTAGAATTAATTTTCTTAAAAATTACATGTTAAAAAAATATATATATATATGATCATACTAAGTAATTTTGA
Source organism: Musa acuminata AAA Group (assembly GCF_036884655.1). Lineage (NCBI taxonomy): Eukaryota > Viridiplantae > Streptophyta > Magnoliopsida > Zingiberales > Musaceae > Musa > Musa acuminata. Next base: position 36,335,850 of record NC_088357.1, read on the forward strand.
AAATGATAATATTGCATATTTTATGATAAACAAATAAAATGATCTTGATTGAAAATATGAAATCATGGTTAAGTAATAATGTGTATTACGTTGATTTCCATTGTTATTTCTCGATTTTGATTAAAAATCATGTTTGATTTGAAGAAATGCATAATGATGAAATTAAATATTTTGATTAATAATTTTATGCATGAGATTTTAAGTTGATGATAAGCATGTGTTATTTTCATGAGTATATTTGAAAAACTATGGCAAAAATGTGCTCGAATGCATGAACGTGTTAAGATTATTTTTCGGACTTTCTTGATTCAATGTTCAAATCACTTAATTGTCATGATGATTTTACACTATTACATGCCTTAATAACATGTTGAAAATTATATGTTTTGGATACATAAATTTTTATGATCATGAGCATGTTTTATCTTCATGATTGAACTTGAAAATCTATAGTAAAATCTTGTCCGAATGCATAAAAGTGTTAATTTCATTTTCGGATTCACTTAACAATTGGTATCCTAACAATCGGATTTTCTCATACACTTATTATATGAAAAATATTTTTCTAAAATGGATTTGATGAAATGATTCCTGCTTATAAATTCCATCTTGAAATATGAATGATAGTGTTTTTGCTTGCAAAGATTTGTTTCACATACATATCTCCAATGATTCATGTGTAGAAAAAGAATTTATAAATCATAATACAATGAGATTTCTTATGAAAAAATAAAGTGCTTTTGTGATTCTTTTCTAAAGAAAATAATGATCTTGATAATTATAACATGAAGCTCTTTATAAATCAAGATCGTTCATTATGCTCCCTACATTTATCAAAAAGGAGTTCTTCAAATGAAATGCAACTTGTCTTTTGATTTCTTAGAATTCAATGAAGTGTCATATTGATATCTTGAAACTTGGAATATTTTAAAATGTGATCTTGATAAGAATGTTTCAAGTTGCTCTTTGTACTATATTTTTTCAAATGAATCATGAGCCTTGATATCATATATTTCATAATATAGAAATAACAAGATTTCTTTGCCTTGTATGTCTTGTGTGATGATTGTACATCAATTTGCTTTATTAAGAATTATATGAATCTTGATCGTGAACTTGTTAAGAAGAATTGTAATGAACCATGAATCATATCTTTGGTATTCACGAATTGATCCTCATTGATATCTTTCATTGATATGATAAATTATCATCTCATGATATATCGCATAATTATATCATGCTTTGCGATTGTATCATGTGATCTTTGCTGAATTTTCACATTGATATTCTTCATAACATGATTTCTTTGCATTGTTGTCTTGTATGCTTCATGTGATAATATGAATACATGAAACACTTATGATATGATTTTTATGCAATTCCTTGTATTCATGAAATGTTTCTCTCATCACTTAATAATTCTTCTTGATATTCCTTATGTGAAGAGAAGAATATATGAAATATTCATTAATTTGTTTTGATATATATAAATAAGAAGTTTCGATCATGTATGGTAGGATGTAATTTGATAAATTTGGTACCATCATGTTGCAAAATAAATGATGATTAGGAATCATGCATTAATGATGATTGTATATTTTATGATTTGGCAAGATGCATACAATGATGAAATATTCATGAATTTGAAATGATGCATGCAATACTTATGACAATGATGTACATGATGTATTGCATATGATATGTATCATGAATGCTTTAAATGATGAATGTTTGGTATCATGATCAACATGTTGATAAATGCTTAAAAATTTTAATATTTGAGTATCATGTATGATATACCCATTAATGATGATTGATTTATTTTTCGGTATCGTGCATGAAAAATAAGGCTTTTGAAATTGTGTATGCTTTAATTTGAATATATAATGATGCACAAATAAAATTGATACTTACCTTTGTCATAATTTGAAAATTGAAAAAAGGGTCTTCCCTTCTTTTTTACAATGACAAAGAGGGAGCAAGAATTTCTAGTGTGGACATCATGAAAAGAGGCAAACTAGCTAGCTTACACAATTCAAGATGAAAGCAAAAATTACACTCCTCTAAAGAGAAGATGCAAATGTAACACTTGCCAAATTGTTTGCTTGCCTCATGTAAAACATTATCTCTTGCTAGTTTGGCATTTTGCTAGCTTGCACTTTACAAAGAAAACAAAAATGACACTTCTCAAAAGAGAAGAAAGAGCTTGCTATCTTGAATATCACCAAGAAGTGCTATCTTACAAATCTCAAGATGCACAAATGCAAACATGCAAAATTTGTAATTTTGCACATCATTAAAATTTATGATGCTTTGGTGATTATGCATGTTCTAAAATGTTATAAAATTCACTAGCTTGCATGATGTAAAACTTGCTATATTGAACATCACCAAGGAATGATATCTTGCAGAAGCAAAAAGTTAACTTGCACATGTAGCAAAACTTATACTTCAAGAAGCAAGAGTTGCCTTCTTGAACATCTCTAAAATACTAGCTTGCAAGTTCTAAAATGTTGTAACATTGCTAGCTTGCATGTTCTAAAAGTGCTATCTTGTATGCTGTAAAACTCGCATATCTAAAACTTGATAGCTTGAATGTTCTAAGCATGATGTAACATTTGCTAAATTTTCTGGTTTCAAAACTGCATGGTGATAAAACTTGATATTATGTTTTTCATGCAATGAGTTGAACAAATATCACAAACACTTGATTGTAGTACTTCTCCTTTTTGTTGATGACAAAGGGGGAGAAGTATGTTGATGACATGACATGTTATACATAAGTTTATGCATAAGTTTATGATGACGTGTTGCAAGTATTCATGATGAATATTGCAATGACTTGAATTCAGTTTAAATTCAAGATTCTATCAATATGGCATATTGATAGGGGGAGTTTGAATAAACTCCGGGAGTTAAGGTTAACTCCGTCATCAAGTAGTTGTCATCATCAAATAGGGGGAGATTGTTGAATCTCGTATTTTGATGATGAAACCACTTGATATATGTTTATGATTTAATCTGCATTTTGAGTGATGTAGGATGCTTCGATTAGGATGAGACAATTAAAGTAGGAAAATCATGTTGTGCCGGAGGAACATGTCAGAAGATTGGATGTCGGGCCGGTGGATCGGTCGACGTATCGACAGAAGGCTTCGGGCCGTGGACTCGGGCATCGGGCCAAGAAGAGCGGGTATTGTGCCAAGGATATCGGAGTTGCGGAGTCAACTGGCCGATTGGCCAATAGGCTGCAGGAGAGGATGATGCGCCGAAGAATCGGACGAAGCGTCGAGGGACCAATGACATGCCGGACAACTTGGTTAATTGCGTAGGATTAATTGTCTCGATTGAAGTTTTGTTTTAAGTATGCAGGACTAACTACGATGGAAGAAAGACATGCAGTAGGAGTTGCATCGGAGTTAAGACAATGATCACGTTGGGAGTTCGAGAGTTCAACGGAAGTTCGGACAGTCGTCGGAGGTTCTGCGGGAACAAATCCGAGAAGTCCATGAGCTTGCCAAAGAAACTTGTCGGAACTCACCAAGTGGATCGTCGCAAGTCTAGGAGTGTGCCAGAAGTCCGCAGTAGCATCACCGAGGGTTCATCGGATGATCGAGGGAAGTTCGCCGGAAGCTCGCCGGAAGAAGCGATTGACGCACCAGAGCAATTTGTAGTAAATGTCTTAGGAAAAATCGTAGTTGCACAATGATTAAGTTGGAAATGGGAGGTGATCCCATTAGCTTAATCTTGGGGCAATTGGGCCCCTGAAAAACCCAAATTGGGCCTAATGGATCTACCCATTCGGACCCTGATTGCTGTGGGAGGTGCAACCGCCCAAGCCTGGAGGTAGCACCGCCTGGGAAAAGTCTGTTAGGATCGAGAGCACTAAGAGGGGGGGGTGAATTAGTGCAGCGGAAATCTTACAGCGATTAAAAACCAAAAGCTGCGTTCGTTCAATAAAAGCTATTATGATGCAAAAGCTAATTCTCAGTTTGTATCTAAGTGCAGTTTGCGTCTAAGCGCAGATTGCGTCTAAGCGCAGTTTGCGTCTAAACACAGTTTGCGTCTAAGCGCAGTTTGCGTCTAAGCGCAGTTTGCGTCTAAACACAGTTTGCGTCTAAGCGCAGTTTTGCGTCTAAGCGCAGTTTACGTCTAAACTCAGATTTACGTCTAAACGCAGTTTTACGTCTAAACGCAGTTTTACGTCTAAACGCAGATTTACGTCTAAACGCAGATTTACGTCTAAACTTTGAAACTCGTTTGTATACTCGCAGAAGGCAGTATGCAGTTGAAATCAAGACGTAAACGTGAACTGAGAACTGATGATTGTGAGAGGAAAGCCGATTTACGTCTAAATGCAGTTTTACGTCTAAATGTTGAAACTCGTTCGTAAAATTGTAGAGGACAGTTTGCAGTTATCAATAGGATCAAAATGTAAGTGTAAACTGCAAAGAAACTCTTTCGTAAAAGCACAGAAGACAGTTCTGCAGAATCAAACGTAAACGTAAACTGTAATGTACGAAAATACGAATTTACGTCTGAATGCAGATTCGGAAGAACAGCACTTAGAACTTGTTCGTGAGAGCGCAGAGAGCAGTAGTAATGGAGGAGGTTTCCAGTAATGATAAAGTGCTAAAAAATAAACGCAAACCAGAGATTTAGAGTGGTTCGGTCAGCCTTGACCTACTCCACTTTTGGCTTCCTCCACCGACGAGGTTGCCGACGTCAACTAGGGGCCTTCCTTCAATGGGCGAAGGCCAAACTGCCCTTTTACAGTTTCTCTCCTTTTGACAGGCTCAGGAGACAACCTTTACAGACCTTTCTCTCCTCACTTTACAACTGAAAACTTGAAGAACAGAAGGAGGAGACTTAAAGGCTTTACAACACTTTTGAGCTCTTAGAATCACAGAAAAGATCAAGATTTCGGTGTAGGTCTGTATCTTTTCACTGCTGAATGGGTGGGGTATTTATAGGCCCCAACCTAATTCAAATTTCGAGCTCAAAACGATCAAATCCCGAAATTCCGGGATCAGGCGGTTGCACCTCTTGACTGGAGAGGTGGCACCGCCTGGCAGAGCTCGAAGTCTGAGCTCAGGCGGTTGCACCTCTCGACTGGAGAGGTGGCACCACCTGGCAGAGCTCGAAGACTGAGCTCGGACGGTTCCACCTTCTCTGTCAGGGGTGGTTGCACCTTCCTGCCAGAGCTCGAAGACCGAGCTCAGGCGGTGCATCTCCTGACCAGAGAAGTTTCTCTTCTCTGCCAGAGGTGATCGCACCTTTCTGCCAGAGGTGGTTGCACCTCTCTGCCAGAGGTGGTTGCACCTCTCTGCCAGAGCTCGAAGACTGAGCTTAGGCTGTGCATCTCCTGGCCAGAGAGGTCGTACTTCTCTTCCAGAGCTCGAAGACTGAGCTCGGTGATTGCATCACCAGGCAGAGCTCGAAACTTGAGCTCAGGCGGTGCTACCGCTTGACAGAGGAGGTTGCACCACCCAGTCTCGCTTGGAGACTGAGCCCTGGGCGGTTGCACCGCCTGGCTGGAGCGGTTGCACCTCCCAGTCTCGCTGGGAGACTTAGCCTGGGCGGTTGCACCGCCTGGCTGGAGCGGTTGCACCGCCCAGTCTCGCTGGGAGACTTAGCCTGGGCGGTGGCACCTCCCTGCCTGGGCGGTTGCACCTCCCACAGCTTCTTGGGTTCGAATGGGTTGAACCATTCGACCCAACTTGAGTTCTTCAGGGGCCCAATTGCCCCAGGATTAAGCTAATGGGATCACCTCCCATTTCTAACTTAATCACCGTGCTAACTACGATTAAATCTAAGACAATTTCTGCAGCTTTGCTTCGGTACGTCAATTGCTTTTTCCGGCGAGTTTCCGGCGAACTTCCGTCGATCATCCGATGAACCCTCGGTGATGCTCCTGCGGACTTCCGGCAAACTCCTGGACTTTGCGACGATCCACTTGGTGAGTTCCGACGAGCTTCGCTTGGCAAGCTTCTGGACTTCTCGGATCTGTTCCCGCAGAACCTCCGACGACCGTCCGTACTTCCGTCGAACTCTCGAACTCCCAACGTGATCATGAACTTGACTCCGGCGCAACTCCTGCTGCTTGTCTATCTTTCATCGTAGTTAATCCTGCACACTTATCTCAACACATAGATTAGACAACAAATGACAATTGACTTCATCATCAAAATCCGAGATTCAACAATCTCCCCCTTTTTGATGATGACAATCAATTGATAATGGAGTTATCCTTAACTCCCCCTGTCTATATGCCATAGTTGAGATAAGTCAACCTTGAATTCAAGACCTAAGAATTCAAGTGACGTATTGATAAGTTAGATCAGTTAAACTTATCAACACTCCCATCATGATACCTATCATGATGTATCTCTTCAAGGATGATGTCAAAGCTTGACATTCATCATCAAGTTTGTATGATAGTGTTTGTGACTATTCATCATGTAATTGAACATTATCATTTAAAGCTCGAAGGACTATTACATGATGCACACATATTATCATTCTAGCAAGTTTGCATTTACTTCACAAAATAAGATATCAACTCAAGACATAATGCAAACTATAGCACATGTTTCATATATCTCTTGGTGATGCAAGGATGGCATTGTGCAAACATTATTTATAGCATCACTCAAGGTATTTCTAATCACAGTGTTTATCAATTCATATATTTCTCCCCCTTTGTCATCAACAAAAAGCATTGTTATACAAGGAAGACCAATTTAGACGAAAGCTTATAGAGGGATTTTACATAGATTGCTTTGAAAACTTCTTCCCCCTTTTGTTATAATTCATTTTACCCGTAAAGATATTACAGAATGACATACATATTCAGGAATCACTTTGTCAGATTTATTTAAAAAAAAACTCATTTTTCATGAAAGTGTACGAATAAATCTGTTTTATAGCATTCGAACAACTAAGATGCATTTGGACAAGATTTTGTTACAGATATAATCATAGAAAATGGCATTCATGTGATCTGATCATTCAATATAGTCCGAAAAATAATTCTAACAAGTTTATTTATTCGGACACATGAGCATTCCTAACTCTCTTCTAATGAAATCAAATTGTTCTTCACTTAGAGGTTTTGTAAAAATGTCAGCTAGTTGATGTTTAGTATCAATGAATTCTATGGTTACGTCATGATTGGTGACATGATCTCGTATAAAGTGATGTCTAATATCAATATGTTTTGTTCTTGAGTGTTGTATAGGATTTTTGGTTAAGCATATTGCACTTGTGTTATCACATTTAATTGGAATATTTTTGAGATGAACTTTATAATCTTCTAAGGTATTTTTCATCCATACAACTTGTGCACAGCATGCACTTGCTGCAATATATTCAGCTTCGGTTGTTGATAGTGCAACTGAGTTTTGTTTCTTTGATGACCAGGAAACAAGGGCATGTCCTAAAAATTGACATGATCCTGATGTGCTTTTTCTATCTAATCTACACCCAGCAAAGTCAGCATCAGCAAAAGCAATTAACTCAAAATTTTCTGATTTTGGGTACCATAATCCTAGATTTGTGGTACCATTAAGATATCTAAATATTCTTTTAACTGCTTTGAGATGAGACATCTTAGGGTTTGATTGAAATCTAGCATAAAGTCAAACACTGAACATGATGTCTGGTCTGGTTGCAGTGAGGTAAAGTAAACTTCCTATCATACCCCTATAAGTTTTTTGATCAAAGCTTTCTCCACTTTCATCAATTTCTAATTTAGTGGAGGTGCTCATAGGAGTGTTACTGGCCTTTGAGTTGTTCATGTTAAACCTTTTTAATAAATTCATGGCATATTTAGTTTGACTAATAAAGATGCCATTGCTTAGTTGTTTGATTTGTAAACCTAAGAAGAATGTTAATTCTCCCATTAAGCTCATTTCGAATTCAAGACTCATAGTTTTACCAAACGATTCACAAAGAGATTCATTTGTAGAGCCAAAGATGATATCATCAACATAAATCTGAACAATGAGAAAATTATTTTCAAAATTCTTGATAAACAATGTAGTATCAACCTTGCCTTTTATGAAATTATTTTCAATGAGAAAAGAACTAAGTCTCTCATACCAAGCCCTTGGGGCTTGTTTTAAACCATAGAGAGCTTTAGTTAGTCTAAACACATGATTAGGGTAGCCATTATTTTCAAATCCAGGGGGTTGTTCAACATAAACTTCTTCGGAAATGAAACCATTTAGAAAAGCGCTTTTAACATCCATTTGAAATAACTTAAAATTATTGCAACTGGCGTAGGCAAGGAGCATCCTTATGGCTTCCAATCGAGCCACAGGTGCGAAGGTTTCTTCGTAATCGATACCTTCTTCTTGGTTGAAACCTTTGGCCACTAATCTAGCCTTGTTTCTAACCACGATACCATTTTCATCTTGCTTGTTTCTAAAGACCCATTTAGTACCAATAACTAAATGATCATTTGGCCTAGGAACAAGCGTCCACACCTCATTTCTCTCAAATTGATTTAATTCATCTTGCATTGCGATAATCCATGAATCATCTTTCATGGCTTCATCAACACATTTGGGTTCAATTTGGGAGAGAAAGGCGGCGTTGGCACAAAAGTTTTTAAAAGAAGATCGTGTTTGAACCCCCTTTGATGTGTCTCCTAGGATTAGCTCCTTAGGATGAGCATCTATATACTTCCAATCCTTGGGTAAGGATGTTTCGGAAGTGGATGCATCCAAGTTGCTAGTTGGAGACGGGGTTTCGTTTAAATTCAAGGAATCAAAATCATCATCAAGATCATTTTTCTTAATTTCTGAAATCTCATTGAAAACAACATGGATGGATTCTTCAATAATTAAGGTTCTTTTATTGAAGATGCGAAAAGCTTTAGAAACCGAAGAATAACCAAGAAAGATTCCTTCATCAGATTTAGCATCGAATTTTCCTAAGTTATCCTTTTCATTCAAGATAAAACACTTACACCCAAAGACTTTGAAATATGAGACATTGGGTTTTTTGTTATTCCATAACTCATAAGGAGTTTTGGTGAGTAAGGGTCTTACTAGGACTCTATTTAAAATATAGCATGCAGTGTTTACAGCTTCGGCCCAAAAATATTTGGGTAGGCTATGTTCATTCAACATTGTTCTTGCCATTTCTTGTAAATTTCGATTTTTTCTTTCTACTACCCCATTTTGTTGAGGATTTCTTGGAGTAGAGAAATTATGGTTATATCCGTTGAGTTCACAGAATTCTTGGAAGTCATGGTTTTGAAATTCTCCACCATGATCACTTCTAATTGACGAAATCATAGATCCCTTTTCATTTTGAACAAGTTTACAAAACTTGGTAAAATATCTAAAGCATTCATTTTTCTGTTTTAAGAAGTAGGTCCATGTATATCTGCTATAGTCATCAATAATGACAAAGGCGTATTTGCTACCTCCTAGACTCGATGTAGAGATTGGTCCGAACAAGTCCATATGGATCAATTGTAAGGGCCTAGAGGTGCTTATTTGATTCTTAGCTTTGAAGCTACCCTTAATTTGCTTACCTAATTGGCAAGCATCACATACATTATCTTTGATGAACTTGATATGAGGAATTCCTCTTACAAGTTCTCTAGATGATACTTGAGTGATTAGTTTCATGCTAGCATGACCTAATCTTCTATGCCATAGCCAAGCATCCTCATTCATAACGGCAAGGCACATTTCATCACATAAGTCATTGATATCAATAGTGTATACGTTGTTTTGTTTTAATGCAATCATAGATATATTTTTGTGTGGTTTTTCAATAATGCAAGCATTAGATTCAAATCTTATAATATATCCTTTATCACATAATTGACTAATGCTCAAGAGGTTATGTTTTAAACCATCAACTAGTAAAACATCTTCAATAGAGAGGTTGGATTTGTTACCTATGGTTCCTTTGCCAATGATTTTACCCTTGTTGTTGTCTCCGAAGGTGACATATCCTTCGTCTATGCTAGTGAGCTTAGAGAATTGAGATGGATCTCCGGTCATATGCCTTGAGCATCCACTATCAAGGTACCATTTCTTGCTCCTAGCTTGCGATTGTTTAGTTTTCTACAAGAAAGGATGATGTTTAGGTACCCATTTGCTTTTGGGTGCCTCATAAATAGATCTACATTTTCTATCATGTTGCATAGAGTTTATCATGGTTCCTTTAGGAACCCAAATTAATTTGTTTGGACTTATTTTCTTGAATGGACAACAATGTGTCTTGTGTCCAGATTTGCAACAAAAGTTGCACTTGGTTTGGTGTTGAACATGTAAGATGGAGCCTTTTATGAAGGTGGTTGGATTTTGGTGAGGATTTCTCACAAATCCAATCCCGCTCCTTTTTGGAATGTGACCCTTGTTTGCAAGGATCATGTTTAATGACTTGCTACCAACCTCGAATTTCTTCAAGGTGTCCTTGAGTAGCAGGTTTTCTTTTTGCATAGTTTCTAAATCATGACATTTGATACATGAATTTAAACTATCATGATGTTCGACTTTTAACTTATCAAACTCACAAGTAAGACTATCATGCATCTTTTTCAGCAATTTATATTTTCTACTTATACTCTTGCATTCGTCAAATAAGTCATTGAAAGCATTTAATAATTCATCGAAAGATAAATCAGCATCTATTGAATTTGTTACCTCGTCTTCGATGGCCATTAAGGCGTAATGAGCAACTTGCTCGGTGTTGGACTCCTCTTCCTCAGATGCGCTCGAATCATCCCATGTTGCTTGGAGCGCCTTCTTCTTTGTTGTTCTTTTCTTGACTTGGGGACAATCACTTTTGTAGTGTCCCGGCTTTTTGCATTCATAGCAGATCACTTGGTCCTTTTTGGGTTCAAGTTTATTTTATGATTCTTAGAGCTCAAAATTGTTATAAAGGCCAAAAGTTCTTCTCCCTCTGTTCTTCCAAGTTCTGAGTTGTAAAGAGAGGAGAGAAAATTTCTGTAAGGGTTGTCTCCTAAGCCCGTCAAAAGGAGTGAAACTGTAAAAGGGTGGTTGGCCTTCGCCTATTGAAGGTAGGCCTCTAGTTGACGTCGGTGACCTCGTCGGTGGAGGAAGCCAAAAGTGGAGTAGGTCAAGATTGACCGAACCACTCTAAATCTCGGTTTGCATTTACTTTGAGTATATTATCTTTACTGCAAACCTCCTCTGAAGCTTACTGCTTTCTGCGCATATACGATCGGGTTTCAAGCTTTGCACTTTCCGAATCAGCATTTAGACGTAAATTTACTTTTTCGTACGATCATCATATTTCAGATTACGTTTACATTTTGATTTTTACCATAACTACAAACTGCCTTTATACCCTTGCTTAAACTGCATCTCGCCTAATCAAGTGATTTATGAATCAGCATTTAGACGTAAATCAGTTTCTTCGTACGAACGTCATATTTCAGTTTGCGCTTATATTCTGGTTTTCATCATATCTGCAAACTGCCTTCATAGATTGACTTTAACATCATCTTGCTTGATCTTAAGTTAAAGTAATCTTAGAATCGGCTTTCAAACAGAAATCGTTTTTATCGTTCAAACGCAGTTTCGTTTTAATCGCAGAAAGTTTTCCGCTGCACTAATTCACCCCCCCCCCCTCTTAGTGCTCTTGATCCTAACAAATCCTACACACTTAACTCAATAATATGGATTAGATCAATTAACCCATCAATTGATTTTATCATCAAAATCTGAGATACAACCAAAGCTTCACATGGAAGAATATAATCACCCAGTTCGGGATCCCGAAGGCTATCATCACCAACAACGGAGCTCAATTCAATAATGCTAAGTTCAAGTCCTACTGCCAATCATACAGGATCTAGCTGAAGTTTAGCTCAATTGCGCACCCCCAGACCAATGGCCAGACTGAGGTAATGAACCGTGCGATTTTGGAAGGCCCCAAGAGGAGGATCTCGGGCGCGCACGGAGCTTGGGTGGAGGAGCTTCCCAGCGTCTTATGGGCAATGCAGACGACTCCCAAAACCATCTCGAGGGAGTCTCCATTCAGCCTCGCCTATGGGACTGAAGTAGTCCTTCCACCCGAGATGGTGTTCCTGACCCTACGCACCTCCAGTTACAAACAAAAGGATTTCGAGGAGGGCCTCCGAGCAAACCTAGATCTCCTCGTAAAAAGGAGGGCCAAAACACATCTGCGTACCTTGGCATACAAGAAGGCAATAGCCCAGGTCTACAACCACAAAGTCCGCCTGCGGCCGATCAAAGTCAGGGACCTTGTCCTCCGAAGGGCGGAGGTCAGCGACCCGACCCGAGCAAGGGGAAAGCTCATGCCCAACTAGGAGGACCTGTATCAAGTCTATGATGTGGTCTGAGAGGGGACCTATCGACTCGAAACCATGGAGGGAAGCCCCCTACCAAGAACTTGGAATGTGGCAAACCTAAAGAAGTTCTACCCGTGAGAAAGGCGAGTCGGGGTGCGGGGAAGACATGCGAAGCACACGCACATGCAGCCGGGAAAAAACCAAGGTAGAATTTCAAAATAAAAACATTTCTTGGCAAAAAGAGGCATTACATGAATAGGTCGGGCAGGACAGCCCCAAATCCGACCAGTAAAAAAACAGAGAGAAAAAAGAGAGGAGGAAGGGAAGCACAGCCCCTAGCTCGAGGGGGGAGTCTTGGGCCCATCATCGAAGGGGATGCTCGCCGGCATGTCGATGTTTTTGTCTGCTAGATTATCGGCAAAGGGATCCGACTCAAGCTCCAAGTCCGAGTACGTTGCTTGGAAGTGAGCGTAGGCCACCCGGTACCCGTACTCGTACGTGGCCCGCCCCGACCGCACCAGGCCATGTTTGAACCCTGCGAATGCATTGTACCCGGCGATCACCTCCTCGATCTTCTTAGGCAGCCCCTGCCACTCCTCCTTCAAGGCCTCCTCGGCTCTCCAAGCGGTGGACCTGGCGGTCTCGACATCATGGGAAAGGGTCAGCAGCTCATCATCTAGAGACTGGACATGTGATCGGCCCTCCCCCCGCCGCACCCCCCCCTTGAGCCCTCAACTCCAAGTTCTTTTGGAGGGCAGCATCGACCTCCAACTGGTACCCAATCACACGCCCGACATCGAGGACCCGGTCGACCAATGCCATGCCGTAGTGCTGGCTTTGCACGAAGGTCAGTGTCAACACCAAGGAAAAAGGGGGTCAAGTAGGGAAAGGAAGCCACCACTTACCCAGACGAGCGACTTGGCCACCTGCTCAGCTAGCTCCTCGAAGCGGGAGCCGTACAGGTCCTTGGCTATGACTGGGTGGAGCACCCCCCGGATGAACTCCTGGGTAGTAGGCTCGTCGCTCCAGACACGATTGTCGGCCCGGAGCGTCGACCACCGAGCAGCATAGGGGGCCCCTAGCTCCCCGGCCAGAAGATCGGCCATACTCGAAGACTGGTACTGCTCACCATCGGCCCAGGAGTGGATGCAGCATAGCTCCAGTATCGATAGTGGGGACACCGGTGCCCTCTTGGAAGGATCGCCACCGGATGACCTAGTCGATCCCTTCCCCTTCACGCCCCCTGAGCCCTCACCCTAGGGGGTGGCCCAGGGCAATACCATGGCGGCGCTCAAGTGGGTGGCGAGGCCCGTGGGCATCTTCCGAGCCAGGGCCTTCGTCCTCTTCGGAGAATGCCCCTCCGCCGGAGATGCCGGCGCCCTCTTTGGAGTGCCATCCTGTAGGGGCATGGCACTAGAGGAAGGAGTGCCCTCGTTACCACCGGAACCCTCCCCATCCCAAGATGGGGGCACGATAGCCTTCACGTTGGTCATCTTCTTCACGGAACGAAGATCCACCATATCTGCCAAAGAAGACTGGTCGGTTAGATAAGTCAGGACAAGGGAACAAGCCATCACAAGTGAATGGCCATACCCTTGGCGGCGGGGCTCATCTCTGCTTCAACCATCCCCCCCTCGATCATCTCCTTAATTGCCCAAGAAGAGGACAAGATACCCCTCAGTCGATCCACATTCGCTGTTTCTCCATCGGAGAGCAATAGGGGGGTGTTATCGATGTCCAGAAAGGCCCACCCAATGTTGAAGCCCCACTCTTGGCTGCAGCTAACAAAGAAGAAGTGCCTCTTCCAACCCTTGTTGTTGGAAGGCGCACCATTGATCTTAAAACTGCTACGAGCGGCCAGATAATACCTACCTAGCCCCCTACCCAAGCGGAAGCAAGTCAGAAAGTGGGCCCGGGATGGCTTGATCCTAGCCCTCCGACACTCCCAGATGAAGGCCACCAAGTACCACCATGAGTTGGGTGACACCTAGGATGGCGAGATCCCCCAAAAGCAAAGACAGTCTCTAATGGCGGGGTGCACTGAGAACCATAGCCCTGCCTCAAGCAACCCCACGGTCAGCCTGAACCCATCGGGAAACCGATCATACGGCCGCTGCCTAGGCCGAGGGATGTGCAGACCATAACACTCTAGGATGCGATAGTGCTCCCGGAGCACTCTCAAAAGGCCCTTGATCACCACCGAGTCCACTTCGTGCCACGACTTGAGAGCCTCAAGCGCGGTCAAATTCCATGAGGCCTCCGAAGAGGCACTACCTAAAGACACACAAACCACCTTGTCCTGGGAAACCCTAGAAGAAGAAGAAGGAGAAGAAGAAGGAGAAGGAGGCAGGGAAGGAGATGAAGACAATGATGAAGATGATGACGGAGACATCTCGACCTCAAAATTGCAAGCAAGACGTAGGGGCGCGGGACGAAGGATTGAAGCAGAGAGGATGGCGGAGTTGCAAGAAGGGAGCCGTGGCACGGGATGAGGGATTGATGGCAAATATGAGGGTAACCTCCCCGGGTAGGGTTTATGAAAGGTGGGTTGTCCACAACGGGGCAATGGTTGGGGTTTCCCAAGGAGAGAAACAGTCACCACATTTAAGACCCATCACAACCCCTCGGATCCACTAGATTTGCATGCCTCGGAGCCCATGCCAGAAGCATCCCATCGCCCGAGGCCCGCCGCCAAAGGCCGTTCAAATAAAAAGTTTCCTGCCATACTGAAGTGACGCTTCGCCCGGCCTGCCACGTGGCACGACGATGTCTGGGCATGAACCGGCATCCGAGCATAGTCGCTCGACTCACGATTCCAGCTCCTGCACGAGTCGCTCCATATCGCTCTCGACAAGCAACCCGCCAGCACCGAAACCTAAGCATGAGCATAGCCGCTCGGCCCGCAGGTCTGGCTCTTGCCTGGGTCACTCTAGATCGCTCTCGATAGGCGACCTGCCGGCAATAAAGCCCGAGCCCGAGCATAATCGCTCGGCTTATGATTCCAGCTCCTGCTCGGGTCGCTCCAGATCGCTCTCGGCAGGTGACCAGCCAGCACCGAAACCTGAGCACAAAAATAGTCGCTTGGCCCGCAGGTCTGGCTCTTGCCCGGGTCACTCTAGATCGCTCTCGACAAGCGACCTGCTGGCAACAAAACTCGAGCCCGAGCATAGTTGCTCAGCTCACAATTCCAGCTCCTGCCCGAGTTGCTCCAGATCACTCTCGATAGGCGACCTGCCGACATTGAAACCTGAGCACTGTTGAATCTCGGATTTTGATGATATAATCAATTGGTGGGTTAATTGATATAATCCATATTATTGAGTTAAGTGTGCAGGATTAACTACGATAACCAGAAAACATAAAGCAAGGATACCGGAGTCGAGCTCGATGGATGTTTAAGAGACCGAAGAATCATCAGAGATGCTGCCGAAACCAACCGAGAAGAAATCGGGAACGTGTCGGAAGTTCGCCGAAGAAATCGTCGGAGGCTCGCGGAGATCACCAAGAAGGCTCGGCTACTCGTTAAAGTCATCACAAAGATTGGGAGCTTGCAGGGAGTCCGTCGGAAGGAATTCGTCGGAAAGCTCGCCGGAACAAGACTCGACGTTCGCGGTTGAAAATTTACTTAGGATGTTTTTGTGTTATGTAGTTCACTTGTAATTAGGATTAGGATTAAGAGATAATCCTATATCCTGGTTAGGGGCCAACTGGGCCCAAAGTCAGATTTGGTTTGGGCTAAAATTAAGCCAAACCAATGAATCGGAGAGCTGGGCGGTGGCACCGCCCAACACCCGAGAGCTGGGCGGTGACACCTCTTGGGCTGGGTGGTTGCACCACCCAGCACCCGAGAGCTGGGCGGTGGCACCGCTTGGCTGGGCGGTGGCACCTCCAGCATCGAAAACCCTAAGAGAATTCAAATTTTGGAGCCCAAATTTGAATCCTCTTGAGGCCTATAAATACCCCTCAAATCTCAGCTGAGACAACAACTTTTGAGAAGCATTTTGATTTAGAGAAAAGTCTTAGAAAGTCTTAGCAAGTCTTATTTTCAATTTGCTAGAGAGTTCTCCTCCTTCTTTCTTATTGAAAATTTGTAAGAGGTTGAGGTGCTTGTAAAAGGTTGTAAGAGGGGTGTTTACCCTTCCATTTCAAGAGATTTGCTAGTGGAAGGTGGGAGCCTCATCGAAGAGGGGCCTCGCAAGTGGAGTAGGTCATTTGACCGAACCACTCTAAAATCGGTGTAATCTCTGGTTTGCATTTCATTATTGTCATTTACATTACTGCAAATCTTCTTACTGCTTTAGTTCCTTATTACCCTTGCTGCGCAACTTTAAGAATACGCTTTCAAGTTAAACTTTTCAAGTTCCGTTCTTATCGTACGAAAGATTTTTCTAAAACCGAAGTTTTAATCTGCTGCACTAATTCACCCCCCCCCTCTTAGTGCCGCTCCGATCCTAACAAGTGGTATCAGAGCAAGGTTATCTCTCATATTTGGTTTAATACCCAAGAGAGATGGCTTACTCCGGCATGCAAGAGGGCCATTCTATTGCACGACCACCTTTGTTTAATGGGTCGGATTACACATATTGGAAGACTCGCATGAGGATCTTCCTCATTTCTATGGACTTTGAGCTTTGGTCTATTGTCGAGAATGGATTTCAAAATTCTTCTCTTCCGATGAGCGAATGGAATGAATCGGAGAAGAAGGTTTTTGCTTTAAATGCAAAGGTTATGAATGCCTTGTTTTGTGCATTAGACAAAAACGAATTTAATCGTGTTTCAATGTGTGATTCAACTTTTGATATTTGGAGAACTCTTGAGGTCACTCATGAAGGTACTAGCCGAGTGAAAGAGTCCAAAATCAACATCCTTGTGCACTCTTACGAACTTTTCCGAATGAAACCAAGTGAGTCCATCGGAGACATGTACACCCGATTTACGGATGTCATCAATGGACTCAAAGCTCTTGGTAAAGATTTTACTAACTTTGAACTAGTAACTAAAATCTTAAAATCCCTCCCTAAAAGTTGGGATCCAAAAGTTACGGCCATTCAAGAGGCCAAAGACCTTAAAGCATTCCCTCTTGAAGAACTCATTGGGTCTCTAATGACCTACGAAATGACATGTCAAGCTCATGACGAGCTCGAGAACCCCCTTCCAAAGAACAGGAAGGATATGGCACTCAAATCACAAGAAGACCACTTGAAAGGAACATCAAGTGATGAGGACAGTGACAATGACATTGCACTTTTGACTCAAAAATTTAAAAAATATTTAAGAAAGAACAAATTTAAAAATAATATAAAACATAAATTTGAACAAAAGAAGGACCAAGTGATTTGCTATGAATGCAAAAAACCGGGACACTACAAGAACGATTGTCCTTAAGCCAAAAAGAGGACATCAAAGAAGAAGGCGTTCAAGGCAACATGGGATGATTCAAGCGCGTCCGAAGAAGAGGAGTTCAACACCGAGCAAGTTGCTCATTACGCGCTAATGGCTTTAGGAGAAGAGGTATGTGATTTATTTAATGAAGATTTATCTTTTGAAGAACTCTCTATCGCTTTTCATGAATTATTTGATGAATGTAGAACTATTAGCAAGAAGTTAAGTATCTTAAAGAAAGAGCATGCTTTGCTACAAGATAAGTTTGATAGTCTTCAAACTCCTCCATGCTCTAAGTGTGAGCATTTAAAAGCAATAAAAAATGAAAATTTGCTTCTTAAGGAGACCTTAAACAAGTTTAAGGTCGGTAGCAAAGGATTAGATATGATCCTTGCACACAAGGGTCACATCGCAAATAGAAATGGAATTGGATTTGTAAAAGGATTACATCAAAATCCTAACACTTTCATAAAAGGACCTACATTACATGTTTCCTCTTATATGAAATGCAACTTTTGTTGCAAATCCGGACATATTGCCTACAAATGCCCATTTAAGAAAATTAGTTCACAAAAATTATTATGGGTTCCTAAAGGAACTATAAAGAATTCAATAATAAATAACAAAGTTAGTGGGTCAATTTTTGAGGCACCCAAAATCAAATGGGTACCTAAAAATCATCCTCTTTTGTAGACAAACCCACAAGCTAGGAGCAAGAGATGGTATCTCGATAGTGGATGCTCAAGACATATGACTGGAGATCCATCTCATTTCTCTATGCTCACTAGCAAAGAAGAAGGGTACGTTACCTTCGGAGACAACAACAAAGGCAAAATCATTGGCAAGGGAACTATTGGTAACAAATTTAATTTTTCCATTGATGATGTCTTACTAGTTGATGGATTGAAACATAATCTCTTGAGTATTAGTCAACTATGCGATAAAGGTTATATCGTTAGATTTGAATCAAATATGTGCATTATTGAAAAACCAAATCATAACATGACTATGATTGCTTTAAAACAAAATAATGTCTATACCATCAATCTTGATGAACTAAGTAATGAAATGTGTTTCTCCGTCGTAAATGATGATGCTTGGCTTTGGCATAGGAGATTAGGCCATGCAAGCATGAAAACAATATCTAAGATCTCATCTCAAGAATTAGTACGAGGAATTCCAAATATAAAGTTTATTAAGGACAAAGTATGCGATGCATGTCAACTAGGCAAACAAATAAAAACAAGCTTCAAACCAAAAAATCAAATTAGCACCACTAGACCATTACAATTGATCCATTTGGACTTATTTGGACCAATTGATACAACAAGTCTAGGTGGAAGCAAATATGCTTTTGTGATTGTGGATGACTACTCTAGATACACTTGGACCTATTTCTTAGCTCACAAAAGTGATTGCTTCAAGTGTTTCTCTAAATTTTGTAAACTCACTAAAAACGAAAAAGGCTTCATGATTTCATCAATTCGGAGTGATCACGGTGGTGAATTTCAAAACCATGACTTTCAAAATTTTTGCGAAGTTAATGGATACAATCACAACTTCTCAACTCCAAGAAATCCTCAACAAAATGGTGTAGTTGAAAGAAAAAATAGAAACCTATAAGAAATGGCAAGAACTATGTTAAATGAACATAGTTTACCCAAATATTTTTGGGCCGAAGCCGTAAATACGGCTTGCTACATCATGAATAGGGTTCTAATAAGACCATCTCTATCAAAAACTCCCTATGAATTATGGAATAACAAAAAACCAAATATTTCTTATTTTAAAGTTTTCGGTTGTAAATGCTTTATTTTAAATGAAAAGGATGCCTTAGGTAAATTTGATGCTAAATCCGATGAAGGCATCTTTCTGGGCTACTCTTCCGTTTCTAAGGCTTTTCGGATTTTTAATAAAAGAACCTTAGTAATAGAAGAGTCTATTCATGTAGTTTTTAATGAAATTTTTGATTTAAAGAAAAATGATTTTGATGATGATCTTGGTTTTGATAATTTGAATTTAAATGAACCCTCTCCTCAAAATAGCCATTTGAATGCATCTTCTTCCGAAATTTTTTACCAAAAGAATGGAAGTATGTAGATGCTCATCCAAAAGAGCAAATTATAGGAGATACATCAAAAGGGGTTCAAACTCGTTCTTCTTTCAAAAATTTCTATGCTAACGCCGCTTTCCTTTCTCAAATTGAACCTAAATGCATTGACGAAGCCTTAAAAGATGATTTTTGGGTCATTGCAATGCAAGAAGAATTGAACCAATTTGAGAGGAATGAGGTATGGAAGCTTATTCCTAGACCAAGTGACCACCTAGTCATAGGTACTAAGTGGGTCTTTAGAAACAAGCAAGACGAAAATGGTATCGTGGTTAGAAACAAGGCTAGATTAGTGGCCAAAGGTTTCAACCAAGAAGAAGGTATCGATTACGAAGAAACCTTCGCTCCCGTGGCTCGATTAGAAGCCATAAGGATGCTCCTTGCCTATGCTAGTAGTAATAATTTTAAACTATTTCAAATGGATGTTAAAAGTGCTTTCTTGAATGGTCTTATTTCCGAAGAAGTATACGTCGAACAACCTCACGGATTTGAAAATTCTCTTCTTCCTAATCATGTATTTAAATTGACTAAGGCCCTCTATGGCTTGAAACAAGCTCCTAGAGCTTGGTATGAAAGGCTTAGTTCCTTTCTTATTTTAAATAATTTTACTAAAGGCAAGGTTGATACTACATTGTTTATTAAACATTTTGGGCGGTGACACCTCCTGGGCTGGGTGGTTGCACCACCCAGCACCCGAGAGCTGGGCGGTGGCACCGCTTGGCTGGGCGGTGGCACCTCCAGCATCGGAAACCCTAAGAGAATTCAAATTTTGGAGCCCAAATTTGAATCCTCTTGAGGCCTATAAATACCCCTCAAATCTCAGCTGAGACAACAACTTTTGAGAAGCATTTTGATTGAGAGAAAAGTCTTAGAAAGTCTTAGCAAGTCTTATTTTCAATTTGCTAGAGAGTTCTCCTCCTTCTTTCTTATTGAAAATTTGTAAGAGGTTGAGCTGCTTGTAAAAGGTTGTAAGAGGGGTGTTTACCCTTCCATTTCAAGAGATTTGCTAGTGGAAGGTGGGAGCCTCATCGAAGAGGGGCCTCGCAAGTGGAGTAGGTCATTTGACCGAACCACTCTAAAATCGGCGTAATCTCTGGTTTGCATTTCATTATTGTCATTTACATTACTGCAAATCTTCTTACTGCTTTAGTTCCTTATTACCCTTGCTGCGCAACTTTAAGAATACGCTTTCAAGTTAAACTTTTCAAGTTCCGTTCTTATCGTACGAAAGATTTTTCTAAAACCGAAGTTTTAATCCGCTGCACTAATTCACCCCCCCCCCTCTTAGTGCCGCTCCGATCCTAACAAGCACGAGCATAGTCGCTCGACCCGCAGGTCTAGCTCTTGCCTGGGTCACTCTAGATCGCTCTTGATAGGTAACCCATTGGCACCAAAGCCCAAGCCCGAGCATAGTCTCTTGGCTCATGATTCCAGCTCTTACCTAGGTTGCTCCAGATCGCTCTCGACAAGCGACCCACCGGCACCGAAACTTGACCATGAGCATAGTCGCTTGACCCGCAAGTCTGGCTCTTGCCCAGGTTGCTCTAGATCACCCTCGACAAGCGACCCGTTAGCACCAAAGCCCAAGCTCGAGCATAGTCGCTTGGCTCACGATTCCAGCCCCTGCCCAGTTCACTCTAGATCGCTCTCAACAAGTGACCCACCGGCACCGAAACCTGAGCACGAGCATAGCCGCTCGGCTCATAGGCCCCAGTCACACCTTGCGGCCAATCTGATCCCCGAGCCGCATCCCGAAGCAACCTAACGCTTGAGTCACACCTCATGGCCGATCCGATGCCTGAGCCGCATCCTAAAACAACCTAACACCCAAGTCACACCTTGCGACCGATCTGATGCCCGTGCCACATCTCAAAACAACCTAATGCCCGAGTCATGCCTCGCGGCTAACCCTACGCCCCTCCCCGATGCCCAAGTTGCTCCACGTCGATCCACAACTCGCAGCCCTAACTGGGTCACGTCGGTTCGCTCGCCGACTCGACCCTTGCTAAATCGATCATCCAACCGACTAGGACGACAGGCCTTGATATCCACAGAGTCAATCCTACCCGAGGCACGGGGTGTTGCCCCTCTAATCGCCCCTCGACGAGTCAATTCTATTTCCCCTCCTAAGCGATCAATATCCCTCCAACTCAAGCATGCCTCTTGGCCCGTTAAGGCTCCCACGACACACCTTGATGGGGTGGGAGAAGTGATATGGTATATTTTGGTGGCCTGGACACATCACCACTGACAACGCATGTCAAATCAGAGCCCTACACCACCCGTCCCATCCCGAGAGCTTGTACCAAGAAGATATGCCACACGTCCTGTCCCGGGAGCTCGGGGCGGTGCTATCTGATGCCGCTCTATGGGTCCCGGAATGGCGGCCGGTCAGAAAGGCCGTCCCATCTCTCAAGGGTCAATAATAGTGACACCAAATCAATACACCATCAGCCCTTGCGCCACAGTATAAAACCCCTACCTGACCTCCAGTCAAGAGCGAGCAAGAAAAAAGAAGGAAAAAAGCAATCCCTCTTATTACTAACTTGCTCGTCGGAAGGGCCACGGCCGGGTACCACCCGACGGAGGGCATTTTTGCAGGAGGCGACCACTCATCGACAGTGAGGGACTCGATACGGGAGCGTGATCTGCTCGACACTAATGAGTCGCCAATCAGCCCCGTTCTTGACCAACGCCAACCAGCACTCCTTCCCGAGAGCTCGAGTATCTTATCATCCAAATCACCCTGCAAAAAGCTCCTAATATCAGCCCATGAACCTAGCCATGCTGACTCACCAGCCACGACATATTTATTGTCTAACACCACCATCGATATCGATGAGTATCTTGATGTCACTGAAACCACGATAAAAATCAAGTAGCTTCTTGGTGAGGATGGTGGAGTGGTTCCTCGTCCACTCGGTTGAACACTTTATTGAACCAGGGGTTGGTGCCATTGTACTTAGAATGTCGTTGTACCATAGGCCTTTTAGAAGCAAACACATCAAAAAAAAGGGGGAGGGAATAATAGAAAAAATTATAAATACTTATAATCTATATTACTTTGGATTTATCTAAAATCACATATTTATATTAGTCAAATGATAAAGTACAAGTTTTTTTAAACAATAAAAAAATCCACCATATCTCCGATAAATCATCTCACCCTCATCTATTTATCTTAAATCTAATTTTTTTTATTTCATCTAATCCAAGCTATTTGAATTAATCTTATCACACTCCTTTATTTCATAATAGTTATAACTTGAAGTTGTGTTCGAAAAAAATAATTTTTTTTTCGCTAAAGTATTTGTAAAGATGTTAGCAAGTTGATATTCTATGCTATAGTAGTCTATTTGAATTTTTCCTTTATCAACTAGGTCATCAATGAAATGATGTTAAATTTTGATATGTTTGGTGTGCCCGTGGAAGATAGGATTCTTCGTCATTGTAATAGTAGACTTGTTGTTGTAGTAGATTTTAGTTAGTCCATTTTATTTTATTTTGAGATCTGTTAGAATTTTTTGAAGCCAAATTATTTAGCATGACATACTTGTAGCCACAACATACTCCCCCTCAGAACTTGGGAAAGCAACACATTCTTATTTTTTTGTTGTCCATGAAACAACCAAAGCTAAGCACAAATCATGAAGTGCATTTTTTATCATCTATACAACCAGTCCAATTACTATCAGTATAAGAATACAACTTAAAATTTTTACTAGTTCACAATAGATGTCATAATTGAGAGTCCCCTTGATGTATCTAAGAACTCTTTTAACTTGTTCAAACTGATGTTTACTAGGGCTATGTATGAATCTAGATAACAAACTAACTGCAAACATAATATCTAGTCTTGAATGTGTGAGATAAATTAACCCTTCAATTAAACTTTTATACTATTGCTCATCTATCTTTTCAATTCCATTATCTAATATAAATTCATCATTTGTATTCATTGTAGTATTCACTAGCTTACAAGTTATCATATGAAACATTTTTAACAAATCTTTAGCATATTTTTCTTAGCAAAAAAAAATTCCATTTACATATTGAATAATTTTTATTTAAAAAATATAAAATCCCAAAATCAGTCATTTCAAATTCTAACATCATATTTTCTTAAATTCAACAAACATATCTAATGAATTTTTAATATAAATTATATCATCTATATATAAATGGACATTAAAAATTTTCATACCTTGGGCTCTTATATATAAAGTTGGCTCATTTAAACTTTTTTGAAAATTGTGTTGAAGAAAGTACTTATCAATTTTGTTATAATATGCTTGTTTCAAGCCATATAATGCTTTGTCCAATTTGTACACTTTATCTTCTAGCCTTCTAATTTTAAATCATTTACGCTGCTTTACACAAATCTCCTCTTATAACTTTCTATTCAAGAAGGCTAATTTAATATCAAATTGATAACTTGTTAGAACCCTTGCAGATTCTAAACTTGGGGTTGATCTCTTTTAGGGGATCGGCCTCTTTGGAACTCTATAGGGGTTCCTCCCTCCAAGTTGCTGCTCAAAGGGCTGCAGAAAAGATTCATCTATTGCTTATGAAAAGAGGAGGAATACATGGCTATTTATAGGGTTTCTAAACCCTAACTCCTAATAGGACTCCTACTCAAGACTCCTACTTCAAGACTCCTTCTTCTAACCAACTCCTAATAGAACTTCTAATCAAGACTCCTACTTAAGACTCCTTCTTCTAACCAACTCCTAATAGAACTTCTAATCAAGACTCATATTTCTTTACAACTCCTAATTTATCTCTAAGAAACAATCTCCTAACCCTAGCCGGCCTCTTCACCTCTTTAATAGGGGTCGGCTTAGGTAGGTTTTACATGAATGTCCCTCTCAATTAGGACTCTCCTAGCTAGAGTCCTAATAGACCCGCCCTCTTCAAATCAGCCTTGTCCTCGAGGCTGACGATTCATGAATTTTGGGAATTTGATCTTTAAGTCGTCATAGTTTTCCCAAGTGGAATCTTCTGTTGGTAGGTTCAGCCACTGTATTAGCACTTTAGTAGTGGGTCGTCGTCGTCGAGTCACGATTCATCGATCAATAATGGCACTTGGCTGGGTCTTGAGTTCTTCTTGGATAGTCATATTTGGTGGGTGGCTTTGGGCTGTCTCCAAGCACCTATTTACAACTTTTGTCTGGCCATTGATTTGTGGGTGATATGCCGTACTCCTTTTCAATTTAGTACCCTGCATATGGAATAACTTTGTCCAAAATCTGCTCGTGAAGATGCAAGTAGAATTTATCATAAGCACAATGCGTCCTTTATAGTGTAATTTTTTTGAGTCCCAATTGTAATGAGCCACGGAGTTTGGTGCTTCCTCCAAATTTTTTATAATCTTACTAGTCTCTGAATCTTCCTGGCATTCCATCTTAATATCCTTAAGGAAGTTGCTGGTTGGAAGTGAAACGGCCGAAACTTCACCTTGCTCTGGTAGTTGCGAAAGCGCATCTGCAAGAATATTCTCTTTCCCCTTTTTGTAAGTTATTTCATAATCAAATCCAAGAAGTTTTGTTACCCATTTTTGCTGCTCAGGGGATGATATCTTTCACTCCAAAAAGTACTTGAGACTTTTATGGTCTGTTTGAAATCGTCTACCAATCAAGTAGGGTCTCCACCTCGTTGCTGCGCGCACAATGGCAAGCATCTCCTTATCATATGTTGACTTATTTTGATGGGAGGGAGATAATGCCTTGATAGTGTATGTGAGTGGTCGACCATCTTGCATGAGAATGACTCCAATTCCGACTCCAGATGCGTCGGTCTCAATGATGAAGGGTCTATTGAAATCTAGTAGCGCAAGCACCGGCGTCGTTGATATGGCTGCTTTAAGTTTGTCGAAGGTAGCAGAGGCTTTGTCCGACCATTGGAAAGCATCTTTTTTCAGTAAAGAAGTGAGTGGTGCACTGATCTTCCCATAGTCCTTAACAAATTTTCGGTAGTAGCCCATTAGTCCAAGGAACCCCCGCAGTAATTTCACGTTTGTAGGTTTCAGCCAGCCTTGCATTGCCTTAATTTTTGTTGGGTCTACCGCCACTCCTTCTTCTGATATTATATGCCCAAGGTACTCTCCTTTTTGCTGGAGAAAGCTGCCCTTTGGTTGTTTTACAAAAAGATTATTCTCCCGAAGGATCGTCAAAACAATCCGTAAATGCTGAAAGTGAGTCTCAAGAGAAGGGCTGTAAACGAGAATATCATCGAAAAATACCAGCACAAATTTACGAAGAAAGCTTCGAAAAATATCATTCATGAGACTTTGAAAGGTT
Source organism: Musa acuminata AAA Group (assembly GCF_036884655.1). Lineage (NCBI taxonomy): Eukaryota > Viridiplantae > Streptophyta > Magnoliopsida > Zingiberales > Musaceae > Musa > Musa acuminata. The sequence goes on from NC_088357.1 coordinate 36,361,945, forward strand.
GAAGGAGCATTAGTGAGTCCAAAAGGCATTACCAAGAATTCATAATGGCCATCATGTGTGCGAAATGCAGTTTTTGGAATGTCATCATCACATACCCGAATTTGGTGGTAACCGGATCGGAGGTCCAACTTCGTGAAGACTCGAGCTCCTTTTAATTCATCAAGAAGTTCATCCACCACTGCAATTGGGTACTTGTCCTTGACGGTGATGCTATTTAAAGCTCGGTAGTCGATGCACATCCGCCCAGTTCCGTCTTTCTTGCGTACAAGTAGCACCGGTGAGGAATAGGGGCTACAACTTGGTCGAATAACTCCTGTTTTGAGCATCTCTTTTACAATCCTTTCTATTTCATCCTTCTGTAGATATGGATACTGATATGGTTGAGCATTTGCTGAAGATTTGCCTGGAAGGATCGTTATACAATGATCATGTCGACGGGTAAGAGGTAGGTTGCGCGGTTCAACAAGTCTATTTGAAAATTCAGCAAGCAAAGGAAGTAGATTTGGATCTTCAAATTCTATTAGCTCTCCCTTAGTTTGCTGCTCAAGTTGTGCCAAAAAGCCGCTGCATGCTTTATGCAAAACCATCTCCATTTGTTGTGTGCAAATCGTTGTTATGTCGCCCCCACGTTTCCCGTGCAATGTCACCTGTTTCTCCTTACTGTAAAATTTCATAATAAAATTCTAGGAAATATCACCTAATGTCATCAACCATTTAATTCTGAGCATGGCCTCATGATTGTAAAGAGGGAGAAGGAAGAAATCTGCAATTATCTCTCGGTCCTCCAGCAATAGTTTCTCCTGCGGGCGCCTACAATCATAATTCAAAATCCGTCCATCGGTAACCTTAACGTCAAACCTGCTGCAATTCTCGATATGTAAAGCCATCTGGACAGCAACCTTACTGTTTAGAAAGTTATTAGTACTGCCCATATTGATGAGAACATTGATCGGTTGTTGTTTGAGAAGGCCTCCAACTTTCATCGTTTGCGGGTTTGAGTAGCCGGCTAGTGTATGTACTGTAACTTCAGTCGGTTGAGGCTCTTCTTCTGCATCTTTTTCTTCATGTTCAAGGCTCTCTTCTAGATGTTCAATAACCTCTTCTTCTATTGGTTCAATCATAAGAAGTCTCCCTTTACTACAGCGATGCTCACGTCTCCACGGCTCATCACAATGCCAACATAACCCCTTCGCATATCGCTCCCGAAGCTCTTCTCTTATTAACCTCTTTGGTGTAGGGACTTGGTCGATAGTAGGGGGGGCTAAGGGCTTCAATATTGCTGGTTGAGGAGTGACCCTAGTCCTTCGAGCTTCATAGTTCAATTGCTCCTCTTGATGTCGTGCGAAAGAGATGGCTGCCATAAGCGTATACGGTTGTCGCGCTTTAACTTCTCTTCGGATCTCCGGCTTCAAGCCCTCAATAAAGGTCCTCAATAGCTGTTTTTGAGACCAATCATGAGTTTGATTAGATAACCTTTCAAACCTGGTTTGGTACTCCTGAATGGTGGAGGTTTGTCGGATCATTGCTAGTTGTTCGTCAATATTCTCGTAATCGGTTGGTCTGAAGCGGATCAGCAGTCCTTCTTTGAATTGTCACCATGAAAGGACTCCATAAGTATGTTCAAACCAGTCAAACCACTGTATAGCATCCCCTTCAAGATGTATAGCTGCAATTTTCACCATAGATGCATCCGCGGTTTTGTGGTACCGAAAATATCGCTCTACGCGCGAGATCCAACCAATCGGGTCTCCTTCTTCCCATCTAGGGAAGTCCACTCTCATGCATGGATAGTTGAGGTTGGTCATAGAGCTTCTCCTCTCTTGGAAGTCATATCTTTGGGCTTGGTGCAATTGGGCAAAGCTCTCTCCTTGATGTGATTTCTTCGAGCTTAGTGGTCGGCCTAATCTGAGTTCGGTAAAGAGCATCCGAATCTTATCCTCCATTCGCGCCTCCAAGGCTTCGAATTTAGCATTGATTGCCTCCTTAGATGCCATAGTAGATGCCCCAAAATCTATGATGTTAAGATCTCTCTTTTGTTGTTGGGTTAAAGGCGTGTATAGGTTGAGAGAGGTGATGGTTGAAAGGGTTGGTGGATTGGTGGATGTAGGCTGCAGTTTAGGCTTGTTTTGTGGCTGTTTTGGGTGCAGTTTGAGGGTGTGGTTTGGTAGAGTTTTAGGGCTATGGATGAAAGTTTTGGATCTGTGGTAGATGGTAGCAAAGGTTTGACAGAAATCCATGGAAGTTGCAGCAAGTATGTGCTGTCTTGTAAGAGTAGAATTGTCGTCGAAGAAACAACGGTTTCTCGACGTAATTTCCACCAAAAACTTGAGAGAATTGAAGAGGGAATTGATAGCAAAATCACAGTTTATGTGACAGCAAGGATATCTAATTTAATCAAGAAAATTTTGGCAGTATAACAGCAAGGAAATTGGTGCAAGTTGCAATTGCAGAATTCTCGTCGAAAAATTTCAGTAGGTTACGACGAAAATTTGCAGCAACATAAAATCATTTTTTGAGATAAATTTTCTTAATAGATCAATCTTAGATAGAAGCCAAGATAATCTATGAAGTGTATTAAAAAAGGATTGCAAATAGATGGGTTAAGGAAACAATATGTGGCTGAAATTTTCTACAGCACAGATTTTTAAGTATAGCAGATTGGACGTAAAAGATCAGTAGTTTATATTAAGAATTTTTTGATGAAACTAAAGGAAAATCCACTGTTAGGAAGTGTCAAAGATGTCATAAAAATTTCGTAGAAATTTGGAGAGAAAAAGCACAGTAGCAAGATCAAAAAGACGGTGCTATACGGTTGGAATTCTGCAATGTATCTTTCGTCGTAGAGATGAAATCTTTATGACGAAAAGTATATGCAGCAGTATAGGAATAATTTCTTTGGGATTTTCTGTTAGGATCGAGAGCACTAAGAGGGGGGGGGTGAATTAGTGCAGCGGAAATCTTACAGCGATTAAAAACCAAAAGCTGCGTTCGTTCAATAAAAGCTATTATGATGCAAAAGCTAATTCTCAGTTTGTATCTAAGTGCAGTTTGCGTCTAAGCGCAGATTGCGTCTAAGCGCAGTTTGCGTCTAAACACAGTTTGCGTCTAAGCGTAGTTTGCGTCTAAGCGCAGTTTGCGTCTAAGCGCAGTTTGCGTCTAAACACAGTTTGCGTCTAAGCGCAGTTTTGCGTCTAAGCGCAGTTTACGTCTAAACTCAGATTTACGTCTAAACGCAGTTTTACGTCTAAACGCAGATTTACGTCTAAACGCAGATTTACGTCTAAACTTTGAAACTCGTTTGTATACTCGCAGAAGGCAGTATGCAGTTGAAATCAAGACGTAAACGTGAACTGAGAACTGATGATTGTGAGAGGAAAGCCGATTTACGTCTAAATGTAGTTTTACGTCTAAATGTTGAAACTCGTTCGTAAAATTGTAGAGGACAATTTGCAGTTATCAATAGGATCAAAATGTAAGTGTAAACTGCAAAGAAACTCTTTCGTAAAAGCACAGAAGACAGTTCTGCAGAATCAAACGTAAACGTAAACTGTAATGTACGAAAATACGAGTTTACGTCTGAATGCAGATTCGGAAGAACAGCACTTAGAACTTGTTCGTGAGAGCGCAGAGAGCAGTAGTAATGGAGGAGGTTTGCAGTAATGATAAAGTGCTAAAAAATAAACGCAAACCAGAGATTTAGAGTGGTTCGGTCAGCCTTGACCTACTCCACTTTTGGCTTCCTCCACCGACGAGGTTGCCGACGTCAACTAGGGGCCTTCCTTCAATGGGCGAAGGCCAAACTGCCCTTTTACAGTTTCTCTCCTTTTGACAGGCTCAGGAGACAACCTTTACAGACCTTTCTCTCCTCACTTTACAACTGAAAACTTGAAGAACAGAAGGAGGAGACTTAAAGGCTTTACAACACTTTTGAGCTCTTAGAATCACAGAAAAGATCAAGATTTCGGTGTAGGTCTGTATCTTTTCAGTGCTGAATGGGTGGGGTATTTATAGGCCCCAACCCAATTCAAATTTCGAGCTCAAAACGATCAAATCCCGGAATTCCGGGATCAGGCGGTTGCACCTCTTGACTGGAGAGGTGGCACCGCCTGGCAGAGCTCAGGCGGTTGCACCTCTCGACTGGAGAGGTGGCACCGCCTGGTAGAGCTCGAAGACTGAGCTCGGACGGTTCCACCTTCTCTGTCAGGGGTGGTTGCACCTTCCTGCCAGAGCTCGAAGACCGAGCTCAGGCGGTGCATCTCCTGACCAGAGAAGTTTCTCTTCTCTGCCAGAGGTGATCGCCCCTTTCTGCCAGAGGTGGTTGCACCTCTCTGCCAGAGGTGGTTGCACCTCTCTGCCAGAGCTCGAAGACTGAGCTTAGGCTGTGCATCTCCTGGCCAGAGAGGTCGTACTTCTCTTCCAGAGCTCGAAGACTGAGCTCGGTGATTGCATCACCAGGCAGAGCTCGAAACTTGAGCTCAGGCGGTGCTACCGCTTGACAGAGGAGGTTGCACCGCCCAGTCTCGCTTGGAGACTGAGCCCTGGGCGGTTGCACCGCCTGGCTGGAGCGGTTGCACCTCCCAGTCTCGCTGGGAGACTTAGCCTGGGCGGTTGCACCGCCTGGCTGGAGCGGTTGCACCGCCCAGTCTCGCTGGGAGACTTAGCCTGGGCGGTGGCACCTCCCTGCCTGGGCGGTTGCACCTCCCACAGCTTCTTGGGTTCGAATGGGTTGAACCATTCGACCCAACTTGAGTTCTTCAGGGGCCCAATTGCCCCAGGATTAAGCTAATGGGATCACCTCCCATTACTAACTTAATCACCGTGCTAACTACGATTAAATCTAAGACAATTTCTGCAGCTTTGCTTCGGTGCGTCAATCGCTTCTTCCGACGAGTTTCCGGCGAACTTCCGTCGATCATCCGATGAACCCTCGGTGATGCTCCTGCGGACTTCCGGCAAACTCCTGGACTTGCGACGATCCACTTGGCGAGTTCCGACGAGCTTCGCTTGGCAAGCTTCTGGACTTCTCGGATCTGTTCTCGCAGAACCTCCGACGACCGTCCGTACTTCCGTCGAACTCTCGAACTCCCAACGTGATCATGAACTTGACTCCGGCGCAACTCCTGCTGCTTGTCTATCTTTCATCGTAGTTAATCCTGCACACTTATCTCAACACATAGATTAGACAACAAATGACAATTGACTTCATCATCAAAATCCGAGATTCAACAATCTCCCCCTTTTTGATGATGACAATCAATTGATAATGGAGTTATCCTTAACTCCCCCTGTCTATATGCCATAGTTGAGATAAGTCAACCTTGAATTCAAGACCTAAGAATTCAAGTGACGTATTGATAAGTTAGATCAGTTAAACTTATCAATACTCCCATCATGATACCTATCATGATGTATCTCTTCAAGGATGATGTCAAAGCTTGACATTCATCATCAAGTTTGTATGATAGTGTTTGTGACTATTCATCATGTAATTGAACATTATCATTTAAAGCTCGAAGGACTATTACATGATGCACACATATTATCATTCTAGCAAGTTTGCATTTACTTCACAAAATAGGATATCAACTCAAGACATAATGCAAACTATAGCACATGTTTCATATATCTCTTGGTGATGCAAGGATGGCATTGTGCAAACATTATTTATAGCATCACTCAAGGTATTTCTAATCACAGTGTTTATCAATTCATATATTTCTCCCCCTTTGTCATCAACAAAAAGCATTGTTATACAAGGAAGACCAATTTAAACGAAAGCTTATAGAGGGATTTTACATAGATTGCTTTGAAAATTTCTTCCCCCTTTTGTTATAATTCATTTTACCCGTAAAGATATTACAGAATGACATACATATTCAGGAATCACTTTATCAGATTTATTTAAAAAAAGACTCATTTTTCATGAAAGTGTACGAATAAATCTGTTTTATAGCATTCGAACAACTAAAATGCATTTGGACAAGATTTTGTTACAGATATAATCATAGAAAATGGCATTCATGTGATCTGATCATTCAATATAGTCCGAAAAATAATTCTAACAAGTTTATTTATTCGGACACATGAGCATTCCTAACTCTCTTCTAATGAAATCAAATTGTTCTTCACTTAGAGGTTTTGTAAAAATGTCAGCTAGTTGATGTTTAGTATCAATGAATTCTATGGTTACGTCATGATTGGTGACATGATCTCGTATAAAGTGATGTCTAATATCAATATGTTTTGTTCTTGAGTGTTGTATAGGATTTTTGGTTAAGCATATTGCACTTGTGTTATCACATTTAATTGGAATATTTTTGAGATGAACTTTATAATCTTCTAAGGTATTTTTCATCCATACAACTTGTGCACAGCATGCACTTGCTGCAATATATTCAGCTTCGGTTGTTGATAGTGCAACTGAGTTTTGTTTCTTTGATGACCAGGAAACAAGGGCATGTCCTAAAAATTGACATGATCCTGATGTGCTTTTTCTATCTAATCTACACCCAGCAAAGTCAGCATCAGCATAAGCAATTAACTCAAAATTTTCTGATTTTGGGTACCATAATCCTAGATTTGTGGTACCATTAAGATATCTAAATATTCTTTTAACTGCTTTGAGATGAGACATCTTAGGGTTTGATTGAAATCTAGCATAAAGTCAAACACTGAACATGATGTCTGGTCTGGTTGCAGTGAGGTAAAGTAAACTTCCTATCATACCCCTATAAGTTTTTTGATCAAAGCTTTCTCCACTTTCATCAATTTCTAATTTAGTGGAGGTGCTCATAGGAGTGTTACTGGCTTTTGAGTTGTTCATGTTAAACCTTTTTAATAAATTCATGGCATATTTAGTTTGACTAATAAAGATGCCATTGCTTAGTTGTTTGATTTGTAAACCTAAGAAGAATGTTAATTCTCCCATTAAGCTCATTTCGAATTCAAGACTCATAGTTTTACCAAACGATTCACAAAGAGATTCATTTGTAGAGCCAAAGATGATATCATCAACATAAATCTGAACAATGAGAAAATTATTTTCAAAATTCTTGATAAACAATGTAGTATCAACCTTGCCTTTTATGAAATTATTTTCAATGAGAAAAGAACTAAGTCTCTCATACCAAGCCCTTGGGGCTTGTTTTAAACCATAGAGAGCTTTAGTTAGTCTAAACACATGATTAGGGTAGCCATTATTTTCAAATCCAAGGGGTTGTTCAACATAAACTTCTTCGGAAATGAAACCATTTAGAAAAGCGCTTTTAACATCCATTTGAAATAACTTAAAATTATTGCAACTGGCGTAGGCAAGGAGCATCCTTATGGCTTCCAATCGAGCCACAGGTGCGAAGGTTTCTTCGTAATCGATACCTTCTTCTTGATTGAAACCTTTGGCCACTAATCTAGCCTTGTTTCTAACCACGATACCATTTTCATCTTGCTTGTTTCTAAAGACCCATTTAGTACCAATAACTAAATGGTCATTTGGCCTAGGAACAAGCGTCCACACCTCATTTCTCTCAAATTGATTTAATTCATCTTGCATTGCGATAATCCATGAATCATCTTTCATGGCTTCATCAACACATTTGGGTTCAATTTGGGAGAGAAAGGCGGCGTTGGCACAAAAGTTTTTAAAAGAAGATCGTGTTTGAACCCCCTTTGATGTGTCTCCTAGGATTAGCTCCTTAGGATGAGCATCTATATACTTCCAATCCTTGGGTAAGGATGTTTCGGAAGTGGATGCATCCAAGTTGCTAGTTGGAGACGGGGTTTCGTTTAAATTCAAGGAATCAAAATCATCATCAAGATCATTTTTCTTAATTTCTGAAATCTCATTGAAAACAACATGGATGGATTCTTCAATAATTAAGGTTCTTTTATTGAAGATGCGAAAAGCTTTAGAAACCGAAGAATAACCAAGAAAGATTCCTTCATCAGATTTAGCATCGAATTTTCCTAAGTTATCCTTTTCATTCAAGATAAAACACTTACACCCAAAGACTTTGAAATATGAGACATTGGGTTTTTTGTTATTCCATAACTCATAAGGAGTTTTGGTGAGTAAGGGTCTTACTAGGACTCTATTTAAAATATAGCATGCAGTGTTTACAGCTTCGGCCCAAAAATATTTGCGTCTAAACACAGTTTGCGTCTAAACACAGTTTGCGTCTAAGCGCAGTTTGCGTCTAAGCGCAGTTTGCGTCTAAACACAGTTTGCGTCTAAGCGCAGTTTTGCGTCTAAGCGCAGTTTACGTCTAAACTCAGATTTACGTCTAAACGCAGTTTTACGTCTAAACGCAGATTTACGTCTAAACGCAGATTTACGTCTAAACTTTGAAACTCGTTTGTATACTCGCAGAAGGCAGTATGCAGTTGAAATCAAGACATAAACGTGAACTGAGAACTGATGATTGTGAGAGGAAAGCCGATTTACGTCTAAATGCAGTTTTACGTCTAAATGTTGAAACTCGTTCGTAAAATTGTAGAGGACAGTTTGCAATTATCAAAAGGATCAAAATGTAAGTGTAAACTGCAAAGAAACTCTTTCGTAAAAGCACAGAAGACAGTTCTGCAGAATCAAACGTAAACGTAAACTGTAATGTACGAAAATACGAATTTATGTCTGAATGCAGATTCGGAAGAACAGCACTTAGAACTTGTTCGTGAGAGCGCAGAGAGCAGCAGTAATGGAGGAGGTTTGCAGTAATGATAAAGTGCTAAAAAATAAACGCAAACCAGAGATTTAGAGTGGTTCGGTCAGCCTTGACCTACTCCACTTTTGGCTTCCTCCACCGACGAGGTTGCCGACGTCAACTAGGGGCCTTCCTTCAATGGGCGAAGGCCAAACTGCCCTTTTACAGTTTCTCTCCTTTTGACAGGCTCAGGAGACAACCTTTACAGACCTTTCTCTCCTCACTTTACAACTGAAAACTTGAAGAACAGAAGGAGGAGACTTAAAGGCTTTACAACACTTTTGAGCTCTTAGAATCACAGAAAAGATCAAGATTTCGGTGTAGGTCTGTATCTTTTCACTGCTGAATGGGTGGGGTATTTATAGGCCCCAACCTAATTCAAATTTCGAGCTCAAAACGATCAAATCCCGAAATTCCGGGATCAGGCGGTTGCACCTCTTGACTTGAGAGGTGGCACCGCCTGGCAGAGCTCGAAGTCTGAGCTCAGGCGGTTGCACCTCTCGACTGGAGAGGTGGCACCGCCTGGCAGAGCTCGAAGACTGAGCTCGGACGGTTCCACCTTCTCTGTCAGGGGTGGTTGCACCTTCCTGCCAGAGCTCGAAGACCGAGCTCAGGCGGTGCATCTCCTGACCAGAGAAGTTTCTCTTCTCTGCCAGAGGTGATCGCACCTTTCTGCTAGAGGTGGTTGCACCTCTCTGCCAGAGGTGGTTGCACCTCTCTGCCAGAGGTGGTTGCACCTCTCTGCCAGAGCTCGAAGACTGAGCTTAGGCTGTGCATCTCCTGGCCAGAGAGGTCGTACTTCTCTTCCAGAGCTCGAAGACTGAGCTCGGTGATTGCATCACCAGGCAGAGCTCGAAACTTGAGCTCAGGCGGTGCTACCGCTTGACAGAGGAGGTTGCACCGCCCAGTCTCGCTTGGAGACTGAGCCCTGGGCGGTTGCACCGCCTGGCTGGAGCGGTTGCACCTCCCAGTCTCGCTGGGAGACTTAGCCTGGGCGGTTGCACCGCCTGGCTGGAGCGGTTGCACCGCCCAGTCTCGCTGGGAGACTTAGCCTGGGCGGTGGCACCTCCCTGCCTGGGCGGTTGCACCTCCCACAGCTTCTTGGGTTCGAATGGGTTGAACCATTCGACCCAACTTGAGTTCTTCAGGGGCCCAATTGCCCCAGGATTAAGCTAATGGGATCACCTCCAATTTCTAACTTAATCACCGTGCTAACTACGATTAAATCTAAGACAATTTCTGCAGCTTTGCTTCGGTACGTCAATTGCTTTTTCCGGCGAGTTTCCGGCGAACTTCCGTCGATCATCCGATGAACCCTCGGTGATGCTCCTGCGGACTTCCGGCAAACTCCTGGACTTTGCGACGATCCACTTGGCGAGTTCCGACGAGCTTCGCTTGGCAAGCTTCTGGACTTCTCGGATCTGTTCCCGCAGAACCTCCGACGACCGTCCGTACTTCCGTCGAACTCTCGAACTCCCAACGTGATCATGAACTTGACTCCGGCGCAACTCCTGCTGCTTGTCTATCTTTCATCGTAGTTAATCCTGCACACTTATCTCAACACATAGATTAGACAACAAATGACAATTGACTTCATCATCAAAATCCGAGATTCAACAATCTCCCCCTTTTTGATGATGACAATCAATTGATAATGGAGTTATCCTTAACTCCCCCTGTCTATATGCCATAGTTGAGATAAGTCAACCTTGAATTCAAGACCTAAGAATTCAAGTGACGTATTGATAAGTTAGATCAGTTAAACTTATCAATACTCCCATCATGATACCTATCATGATGTATCTCTTCAAGGATGATGTCAAAGCTTGACATTCATCATCAAGTTTGTATGATAGTGTTTGTGACTATTCATCATGTAATTGAACATTATCATTTAAAGCTCGAAGGACTATTACATGATGCACACATATTATCATTCTAGCAAGTTTGCATTTACTTCACAAAATAGGATATCAACTCAAGACATAATGCAAACTATAGCACATGTTTCATATATCTCTTGGTGATGCAAGGATGGCATTGTGCAAACATTATTTATAGCATCACTCAAGGTATTTCTAATCACAGTGTTTATCAATTCATATATTTCTCCCCCTTTGTCATCAACAAAAAGCATTGTTATACAAGGAAGACCAATTTAGACGAAAGCTTATAGAGGGATTTTACATAGATTGCTTTGAAAACTTCTTCCCCCTTTTGTTATAATTCATTTTACCCGTAAAGATATTACAGAATGACATACATATTCAGGAATCACTTTGTCAGATTTATTTAAAAAAAAACTCATTTTTCATGAAAGTGTACGAATAAATCTGTTTTATAGCATTCGAACAACTAAGATGCATTTGGACAAGATTTTGTTACAGATATAATCATAGAAAATGGCATTCATGTGATCTGATCATTCAATATAGTCCGAAAAATAATTCTAACAAGTTTATTTATTCGGACACATGAGCATTCCTAACTCTCTTCTAATGAAATCAAATTGTTCTTCACTTAGAGGTTTTGTAAAAATGTCAGCTAGTTGATGTTTAGTATCAATGAATTCTATGGTTACGTCATGATTGGTGACATGATCTCGTATAAAGTGATGTCTAATATCAATATGTTTTGTTCTTGAGTGTTGTATAGGATTTTTGGTTAAGCATATTGCACTTGTGTTATCACATTTAATTGGAATATTTTTGAGATGAACTTTATAATCTTCTAAGGTATTTTTCATCCATACAACTTGTGCACAGCATGCACTTGCTGCAATATATTCAGCTTCGGTTGTTGATAGTGCAACTGAGTTTTGTTTCTTTGATGACCAGGAAACAAGGGCATGTCCTAAAAATTGACATGATCCTGATGTGCTTTTTCTATCTAATCTACACCCAGCAAAGTCAGCATCAGCATAAGCAATTAACTCAAAATTTTCTGATTTTGGGTACCATAATCCTAGATTTGTGGTACCATTAAGATATCTAAATATTCTTTTAACTGCTTTGAGATGAGACATCTTAGGGTTTGATTGAAATCTAGCATAAAGTCAAACACTGAACATGATGTCTGGTCTGGTTGCAGTGAGGTAAAGTAAACTTCCTATCATACCCCTATAAGTTTTTTGATCAAAGCTTTCTCCACTTTCATCAATTTCTAATTTAGTGGAGGTGCTCATAGGAGTGTTACTGGCCTTTGAGTTGTTCGTGTTAAACCTTTTTAATAAATTCATGGCATATTTAGTTTGACTAATAAAGATGTCATTGCTTAGTTGTTTGATTTGTAAACCTAAGAAGAATGTTAATTCTCCCATTAAGCTCATTTCGAATTCAAGACTCATAGTTTTACCAAACGATTCACAAAGAGATTCATTTGTAGAGCCAAAGATGATATCATCAACATAAATCTGAACAATGAGAAAATTATTTTCAAAATTCTTGATAAACAATGTAGTATCAACCTTGCCTTTTATGAAATTATTTTCAATGAGAAAAGAACTAAGTCTCTCATACCAAGCCCTTGGGGCTTGTTTTAAACCATAGAGAGCTTTAGTTAGTCTAAACACATGATTAGGGTAGCCATTATTTTCAAATCCAGGGGGTTGTTCAACATAAACTTCTTCGGAAATGAAACCATTTAGAAAAGCGCTTTTAACATCCATTTGAAATAACTTAAAATTATTGCAACTGGCGTAGGCAAGGAGCATCCTTATGGCTTCCAATCGAGCCACAGGTGCGAAGGTTTCTTCGTAATCTATACCTTCTTCTTGGTTGAAACCTTTGGCCACTAATCTAGCCTTGTTTCTAACCACGATACCATTTTCATCTTGCTTGTTTCTAAAGACCCATTTAGTACCAATAACTAAATGGTCATTTGGCCTAGGAACAAGCGTCCACATCTCATTTCTCTCAAATTGATTTAATTCATCTTGCATTGCGATAATCCATGAATCATCTTTCATGGCTTCATCAACACATTTGGGTTCAATTTGGGAGAGAAAGGCGGCGTTGGCACAAAAGTTTTTAAAAGAAGATCGTGTTTGAACCCCCTTTGATGTGTCTCCTAGGATTAGCTCCTTAGGATGAGCATCTATATACTTCCAATTCTTGGGTAAGGATGTTTCGGAAGTGGATGCATCCAAGTTGCTAGTTGGAGACGGGGTTTCGTTTAAATTCAAGGAATCAAAATCATCATCAAGATCATTTTTCTTAATTTCTGAAATCTCATTGAAAACAACATGGATGGATTCTTCAATAATTAAGGTTCTTTTATTGAAGATGCGAAAAGCTTTAGAAACCGAAGAATAACCAAGAAAGATTCCTTCATTAGATTTAGCATCGAATTTTCCTAAGTTATCCTTTTCATTCAAGATAAAACACTTACACCCAAAGACTTTGAAATATGAGACATTGGGTTTTTTGTTATTCCATAACTCATAAGGAGTTTTGGTGAGTAAGGGTCTTACTAGGACTCTATTTAAAATATAGCATGTAGTGTTTACAGCTTCGGCCCAAAAATATTTGGGTAGGCTATGTTCATTCAACATTGTTCTTGCCATTTCTTGTAAATTTCGATTTTTTCTTTCTACTACCCCATTTTGTTGAGGATTTCTTGGAGTAGAGAAATTATGGTTATATCCGTTGAGTTCACAGAATTCTTGGAAGTCATGGTTTTGAAATTCTCCACCATGATCACTTCTAATTGACGAAATCATAGATCCCTTTTCATTTTGAACAAGTTTACAAAACTTGGTAAAATATCTAAAGCATTCATTTTTCTGTTTTAAGAAGTAGGTCCATGTATATCTGCTATAGTCATCAATAATGACAAAGGCGTATTTGCTACCTCCTAGACTCGATGTAGAGATTGGTCCGAACAAGTCCATATGGATCAATTGTAAGGGCCTAGAGGTGCTTATTTGATTCTTAGCTTTGAAGCTACCCTTAATTTGCTTACCTAATTGGCAAGCATCACATACATTATCTTTGATGAACTTGATATGAGGAATTCCTCTTACAAGTTCTCTAGATGATACTTGAGTGATTAGTTTCATGCTAGCATGACCTAATCTTCTATGCCATAGCCAAGCATCCTCATTCATAACGGCAAGGCACATTTCATCACATAAGTCATTGATGTCAATAGTGTACACGTTGTTTTGTTTTAATGCAATCATAGATATATTTTTGTGTGGTTTTTCAATGATGCAAGCATTAGATTCAAATCTTATAATATATCCTTTATCACATAATTGACTAATACTCAAGAGGTTATGTTTTAAACCATCAACTAGTAAAACATCTTCAATAGAGAGGTTGGATTTGTTACCTATGGTTCCTTTGCCAATGATTTTACCCTTGTTGTTGTCTCCGAAGGTGACATATCCTTCGTCTATGCTAGTGAGCTTAGAGAATTGAGATGGATCTCCGGTCATATGCCTTGAGCATCCACTATCAAGGTACCATTTCTTGCTCCTAGCTTGCGATTGTTTAGTTTTCTCGTCTTCGATGGCCATTAAGGCGTAATGAGCAACTTGCTCGGTGTTGGACTCCTCTTCCTCAGATGCGCTCGAATCATCCCATGTTGCTTGGAGCGCCTTCTTCTTTGTTGTTCTTTTCTTGACTTGGGGACAATCACTTTTGTAGTGTCCCGGCTTTTTGCATTCATAGCAGATCACTTGGTCCTTTTTGGGTTCAAGTTTATTTTTTGCATCATTCTTAAACTTGTTTCTTTTAAAGAACTTTTTAAACTTTCTTGTTAGAAGTGCCAAGTCATCATCACAGTCCTCATCACTTGAGTTTTCTCTCAAGTGGCATTCTGACGTTTTGAGTGCCATATCCTTCCTGTTCTTTGGAAGGATGTCTTCTTGCTCTTCATGAGCTTTACAAGTCATTTCATAGGTCATTAGTGACCCGATTAGTTCTTCAAGAGGGAAATTTCGCAGATCTTTTGCCTCTTGAATAGCAGTGACTTTAGGATCCCAACTCTTAGGAAGGGATCTTAGTATCTTATTAACAAGCTCAAAATCCGAAAAGCTCTTTCCGAGTCCTTTTAGACCGTTGACGACATCCGTGAAACGGGTAAACATGTCGCCAATGGTTTCACTCGGTTTCATCCGAAAGAGTTCGAAAGAGTGTAACAGCAAATTGATTTTTGACTCTTTTACTCTACTTGTGCCCTCATGGGTCACTTCGAGTGTGTGCCAAATATCAAATGCAGTTTCACAAGTTGAAACACGGTTAAACTCGTTTTTATCGAGTGCACAAAATAAGGCATTCATAGCCTTTGCGTTTAGGGCGAAAGCCTTCTTCTCCAAATCATTCCAATCGATCATTGGAAGAGAAGACTTTGAAAAACCATTCTCGACAAGAATCCATAATTCAAAATCCATAGAAATAAGAAAGATCCTCATTCGGGTTTTCCAGTAGGTGTAGTCCGTCCCATTAAACATGGGTGGACGTGTAATAGAATGGCCCTCTTGGTTTCCGGCGTAAGCCATCTCTCTTGGGTTTTAATCCTTTTGAGAGTTAACCGGGCTCTGATACCAATTGTTAGGATCGAGAGCACTAAGAGGGGGGGGGTGAATTAGTGCAGCGGAAATCTTACAGCGATTAAAAACCAAAAGCTGCGTTCGTTCAATAAAAGCTATTATGATGCAAAAGCTAATTCTCAGTTTGTATCTAAGTGCAGTTTGCGTCTAAGCGCAGATTGCGTCTAAGCGCAGTTTGCGTCTAAACACAGTTTGCGTCTAAGCGCAGTTTGCGTCTAAGCGCAGTTTGCGTCTAAACACAGTTTGCGTCTAAGCGTAGTTTTGCGTCTAAGCGCAGTTTACGTCTAAACTCAGATTTACGTCTAAACGCAGTTTTACGTCTAAACGCAGATTTACGTCTAAACGCAGATTTACGTCTAAACTTTGAAACTCGTTTGTATACTCGCAGAAGGCAGTATGCAGTTGAAATCAAGACGTAAACGTGAACTGAGAACTGATGATTGTGAGAGGAAAGCCGATTTACGTCTAAATGCAGTTTTACGTCTAAATGTTGAAACTCGTTCGTAAAATTGTAGAGGACAGTTTGCAGTTATCAATAGGATCAAAATGTAAGTGTAAACTGCAAAGAAACTCTTTCGTAAAAGCACAGAAGATAGTTCTGCAGAATCAAACGTAAACGTAAACTGTAATGTACGAAAATACGAGTTTACGTCTGAATGCAGATTCGGAAGAACAGCACTTAGAACTTGTTCGTGAGAGCGCAGAGAGCAGTAGTAATGGAGGAGGTTTGTAGTAATGATAAAGTGCTCAAAAATAAACGCAAACCAGAGATTTAGAGTGGTTCGGTCAGCCTTGACCTACTCCACTTTTGGCTTCCTCCACCGACGAGGTTGCCGACGTCAACTAGGGGCCTTCCTTCAATGGGCGAAGGCCAAACTGCCCTTTTACAGTTTCTCTCCTTTTGACAGGCTCAGGAGACAACCTTTACAGACCTTTCTCTCCTCACTTTACAACTGAAAACTTGAAGAACAGAAGGAGGAGACTTAAAGGCTTTACAACACTTTTGAGCTCTTAGAATCACAGAAAAGATCAAGATTTCGGTGTAGGTCTGTATCTTTTCAGTGCTGAATGGGTGGGGTATTTATAGGCCCCAACCCAATTCAAATTTCGAGCTCAAAACGATCAAATCCCGGAATTCCGGGATCAGGCGGTTGCACCTCTTGACTGGAGAGGTGGCACCGCCTGGCAGAGCTCAGGCGGTTGCACCTCTCGACTGGAGAGGTGGCACCGCCTGGCAGAGCTCGAAGACTGAGCTCGGACGGTTCCACCTTCTCTGTCAGGGGTGGTTGCACCTTCCTGCCAGAGCTCGAAGACCGAGCTCAGGCGGTGCATCTCCTGACCAGAGAAGTTTCTCTTCTCTGCCAGAGGTGATCGCCCCTTTCTGCCAGAGGTGGTTGCACCTCTCTGCCAGAGGTGGTTGCACCTCTCTGCCAGAGCTCGAAGACTGAGCTTAGGCTGTGCATCTCCTGGCCAGAGAGGTCGTACTTCTCTTCCAGAGCTCGAAGACTGAGCTCGGTGATTGCATCACCAGGCAGAGCTCGAAACTTGAGCTCAGGCGGTGCTACCGCTTGACAGAGGAGGTTGCACCGCCCAGTCTCGCTTGGAGACTGAGCCCTGGGCGGTTGCACCGCCTGGCTGGAGCGGTTGCACCTCCCAGTCTCGCTGGGAGACTTAGCCTGGGCGGTTGCACCGCCTGGCTGGAGCGGTTGCACCGCCCAGTCTCGCTAGGAGACTTAGCCTGGGCGGTGGCACCTCCCTGCCTGGGCGGTTGCACCTCCCACAGCTTCTTGGGTTCGAATGGGTTGAACCATTCGACCCAACTTGAGTTCTTCAGGGGCCCAATTGCCCCAGGATTAAGCTAATGGGATCACCTCCCATTTCTAACTTAATCACCGTGCTAACTACGATTAAATCTAAGACAATTTCTGCAGCTTTGCTTCGGTGCGTCAATCGCTTCTTCCGGCGAGTTTCCGGCGAACTTCCGTCGATCATCCGATGAACCCTCGGTGATGCTCCTGCGGACTTCCGGCAAACTCCTGGACTTGCGACGATCCACTTGGCGAGTTCCGACGAGCTTCGCTTGGCAAGCTTCTGGACTTCTCGGATCTATTCTCGCAGAACCTCCGACGACCGTCCGTACTTCCGTCGAACTCTCGAACTCCCAACGTGATCATGAACTTGACTCCGGCACAACTCCTGCTGCTTGTCTATCTTTCATCGTAGTTAATCCTGCACACTTATCTCAACACATAGATTAGACAACAAATGACAATTGACTTCATCATCAAAATCCGAGATTCAACATTTTCAAATAAGGATAACTAAATTGCAGCAGTAGTAAGGTAGGAAACCAGAACCTGTTGCAATTCACAGGGAGATAAAAGGATGATCCACGGTGGTGGAGATGATGACGGAATTCGGCGATGATCTTTTAAGCAATTGTGGGAATTGCTTTGGATGGTTGTGGAGGGTTGATAGATGGCTGTAGAAAGGCAGCGAGATGACAAGAACGCTGCTCTGATACCAGGTGTTAGAACCCTTACAGATTCTAAACTTGGGGTTGATCTCTTTTAGGGGATCGGCCTCCTTGGAACTCTATAGGGGTTCCTCCCTCCAAGTTGCTGCTCAAAAAGGCTGCAGAAAAGATTCATCTATTGCTTATGAAAAGAGGAGGAATACATGGCTATTTATAGGATTTCTAAACCCTAACTCCTAATAGGACTCCTACTCAAGACTCCTACTTCAAGACTCCTTCTTCTAACCAACTCTTAATAAAACTTCTAATCAAGACTCCTACTCAAGACTCCTTCTAACCAACTCCTAATAGAACTTCTAATCAAGACTCCTATTTCTTTACAACTCCTAATTTATCTCTAAGAAACAATCTCCTAACCCTAGCCGGCCTCTTCACCTCTTTAATAGGGGTCGGCTTAGGTAGATTTTACATGAATGTCCCTCTCAATTAGGACTCTCCTAGCTAGAGTCCTAACATAACTCCATCATTTTTTTCTAGCTGCCAATTCTAATACTATTCTAATTATATCAATTCTAGCAACTAGAGAAAAAGTTTCTAAAAAATCGATACCTGAAATTTGAGCATACCCTTTAGCTACGAAATGAGCTTTATGTTTTTGGAACAAGCCATCAAAATTAAATTTGAACTTGTACACCCATTTGAGTTTAATTGCACTTTTTCCTAGAGGCAAATCTACCAATTTCTAAGTCTTATTTTTTTCAATAGCTTGTATTTCATCGCTTGCACCCATTCTGATAAGTAGATGAGATTTTCCTAACTGTTTGAGGAAATCTCTCTACTTTGTTGAGGGAAATCCTCTAACTCTCCCTTCTAACCTGTATAAAAGGGAGGGGGATATGTTAATAACAATCAACTTCTTCTACAACTTGTTTATCTATTTATTTTATAACATGGTATCAGAGCAGTTCCTCCTTGGCGACAGCAGTATTGCCGTGTGTTAGCCAAGCGGCCATAGTAACACGCTGCCTCAAGCGAAGTCATTGAAGAAGCACAAGACACGGATTCAAAGCCAGTGCTAACGAGCACCGTCTTGGCTCTGCTCATCCACTCCTTCTCTTCCTTCATCGCCGGTCTTGCTTTTCTTCGCTGGCCTTGCTCCCTCTCCTATTTGCTGCCTACAGCAGACACTCTCTATCGTCGTCACACAAGGAGGAAAATATTCTCTCACTGCCCCCTTAATAGCGGTGAACGGCGAACAGTGGTGTCTTCCTCGCCTCCTTAATGGCGGTGTCCTCCTCCTCAATAGCGATGAACGGCGAACGATAGTGTCTTCCTCGTTTAGTCTTCCTTGCTTAACGATGGCTGCTACGTCTTCCTCCTTCGCTGTCGCTGCCGCTTCCCGACCAGCAGCAGCCGTAACCGCTACATCTTCCTTCCTCTACAGCAGCAGCTTTCGCTGCCGCTTTCCTCTATACATCTAATTGCTGCAGATTTCTCTCACTGCAGTTTCCTTGAGTACCGCTGTAGTTTTCGCGGCCATCTTCCGGTGAACTGCAGCCTCTATAATCTGCTGCAGCAAGCAGCAATCCACAGCAATGAACCATAGTCTTGAGTACCACTGCAGTTTTCATGGCCATCTTCTGGCGAACTGCAGCCTCTACAATCTGCTTCAGCAAGTAGTAATCTACGACAGCGCCCCCCTCCCTCATTCTCCACCTTATGTGACTTGAGTATCACACAAGGTTCGCTGCGTATCTTCTACAAAAAAAAAAAAGGGCACAAGAAAACAAAAATGTCTTCGTTCACTTCTTCTTATGTTTCAGTTCCTGTAGGGACTCCCACTTCTTGTTCTTCTACAGGGCTTATCTCCATCAATGCTGCCACGCTGATCCCCTTTAAGTTATTAAAGGGTGGCAACTATGCGTCCTGACGAGCTCAATTTTCTAATCTTTTATTTGGATACGACTTATTAGGTTACATTGATGACACTTTCAATTGTCCTCCGGCCATGCTCAACGCCCCCGGCGATCCCAGTCCAGTACCCAATCCAGCTCACAAACTGTGGCTACGTCAAGATCGTCTCATCTTCCAAGCTATTCAAGCTTCAGTTGCTGGATCCGTTGCTCCCTTGATATCTTCATGTGTAACAGTTGTCGATGCATGGTCTACACTACAAACCACCCTGGAAAATCATTTGCGTACTCGCAAGCTCAGTCTTCTATCCAAGCTTATGGTGACGAAACAAGAGGGAAGTACTATCTCTGATTATCTACAACATATCAAGGTTATCATTAATGACTTAGCCTTGATACGTCATTCCCTATGTGACGAAGAGGTTGTCATTCATATCCTCAATGGTCTCGACACCAACTACAAGTAATTGGCTGCTGCAATTCGGGCACGCGACTTGCTAGTCTCTTTTGAAGATCTCTATGATAAACTGACTGACTATGAGAAGTACTTGAAGCATGCAGACAAACTGCCTAGATCAACTGTCACAGCTCAAGTCAGTCACAAGTCCAAATGAAAGAGCACTCGGTACTCGCCGAACATCACCCAAGGTTTGGCTAATGCGCCTCTTGATTCTGTGAGTTCCATGCAACACCCCTCCTATCCTCCTAGTCATCACTTCTCGCAAAGTGGTAACTCCATCCATCATTCGTCTTGGCGTCCTGCCCTACCAAGACATCAAAGATGGGTCGTTTGCCAACTGTGTGATAAATTCGGCCACTCCGCTAAAGTTTGCCGGTCTCGTCCTCACCTCCCTGCTTTGTCACACTGGCCTCAGGAAAATCTCTTAACTTCTCCGACACCTAGCCAGCCCAACTGGATTATCGACTCTGGTGCCTCTCATCACATCACCGCTGATCTTCAGAATTTGTCTCTTCACAATCCCTATGGTGGCAATGAAGATATCATCATCGGTGATGGTAAAGGACTTCCTATAACTCATACTGGTTCCACAATACTTAATTCTGACTCTAATACATTTACCCTCGATGATGTTTTATGCGCCCCTCATATTAAACGTAACCTCATTTTTGTTTTTCAATTTTGCAAACATAACAATACTTCCATTGAATTCTTTCCTGATTCATTTCTTGTTAAGGACTTGAGCACAGGGGCATCATTGGTCCAAGGCCCGAATAAAGACAACATTTACGAATGGCCGTCAACCTCTCGAATAACCCAGCCCACTGTTCATTCCTCTATTGCGGCTCCAGTTGATGTGTGGCATCGTCGGCTTGGTCATCCCTCGTCCTTTATTCAGCAGAAATTATTATCTTGTCACTCTCTTCCTCTTTTTAAGTCCACTAATTCTATGATGCATTGTGATGCTTGTCTTAGTAATAAGAGTTATCGGCAGCCTTTTGGCTCATCTTCCATTTCCTCCTCTAAACCTATTAAAATTATATACACTGATGTTTGGGGTCCTGCGCCAATCTTATCTTTTGATAAGTTCCGATTTTATGTTATTTTTGTAGATCACTTCTCTAAGTACACATGGATATATCCTTTTTCTCATAAATCTGACGTTTTTCACATTTTTTCCACTTTCCAGAAGTTGGTCGAAAACTATTTTCTGTCTACCATTAAAACAGTCTACTCTGATGGTGGCGGTGAATATCAAGCCCTAGCATCTCATCTCTCAGCTTGTGGCATTCAACACCTCAAGTCTCCCCCACATACTCCTCAACTAGTTAGTTCTGCCGAACGCAAACATCGGCATATAGTAGAAACTGGACTCACACTTCTACATCAGGCTTCCATGCCTTCAACTTTTTGGACAACAGCCTTTCAAACTACTGTCTACCTAATTAATCGAATACCTACACCAGTTCTACAATACCAGTCCCCCTTTTACACACTATTTCACAAACCCCCTAACCTTCGTAAACTCCGAGTGTTCGGTTGTTTATGTTATCCTTGGTTACATCCCTATGCCTCTCATAAGTTAACATCTCGATCTACTCCTTGTGTCTTTATTGGTTACTCACTTGAACATAATGCTTTCCGCTGCTATAATCTCCACACTCGTAAAATCTTCATGTCACGTCACGTTGTCTTTGTTGAGTCTAACTTTCCTTTCCAAACCCTTTCATATCCTGCCATACGGACCACTTCACTATCTCACTGGAGTATAACTTCGAACCAATCGGACGAGTCTCCCATGACTTCATCTACTTCCTCCCCTCCTGATCTGTACTATATCACTCCAGTTCAACACTTGCCCGTTTCCTCTATTCCTACTCCACTCCACTCTTCTCCAATTGATGGGGCAATATGTTCCGAAACACAACCATCCTCCTTACCTCCTGTTGAATCTCGGATTTTGATGATGAAGTCAATTGTCATTTATTGTCTAATCTATGTGTTGAGATAAGTGTGCAGGATTAACTACGATGAAAGTTAGACAAGCAGCAGAAGTTGCGCCGGAGTCAAGTTCATGATCACGTTGGGAGTTCGAGAGTTCGACGGAAGTTCGGACGGTCGTCGGAGGTTCTGCGGGAACAGATCCGAGAAGTCCAGAAGCTTGCCAAGCGAAGCTCGTCGGAACTCGCCAAGTGGATCGTCGTAAAGTCCAGGAGTTCGTCGGAAGTCCGCAGGAGCATCACCGAGGGTTCATCGGATGATCGACGGAAGTTCGCCGGAAACTCGCCGGAAGAAGCGATTGACGCACCGAAGCAAAGCTGCAGGAATTGTTTTAGATTTAATCATAGTTAGCACATTGGTTAAGCTAGTAAATGGGAGGTGATCCCATTAGCTTAATCTTGGGGCAATTGGGCCCCTGAAAAATCGAAATAGGGCCGAATGGAGGTAACCATTCGGACCCTGATTGCACTAGGAGGTGCAACCGCCTAGGCCAGGAGGCGGCACCGCCCAGGCTGAGTCTTCCAGCAAGATTGGGCGGTGCAACCGCTCCAGCCAGGAGGTGGCACCGCCGGAGCTCAGTCTTCGAGCAAGACTGAGCGGTGCAACCTCCCTGACAAAGAGGTGGCACCGCCTGAGCTCGGTCTTCGAGCTCTAGCAGAGAGGTGCAACCGCCTCAGTCAAGAGGTGGCACCGCCTGGGGCTCAGTCTCCGAGCCAGACTCAGGCGGTGGAACCTCCCTGACAGAGAGGTGCAACCGCCTGGGCTCAGTCTTCGAGCCCTGCCAAGCGGTGCAACCTCTCCAGTCAAGAGGTGCAACCGCCTGATCCCGGAATTCCGGGATTTGATCGTTTTGAGCTCCAAATTTGAATTGGGTTGGGCCTATAAATACCCCACCCATTCAGCACTGAGAAGACATAGATCTATACCGAATTTCTGATCTTTTCTGTGATTCTAAGAGCTCAAACTTGTGTAAAATCCTAAAGTTCTCCTCTTTCTGTTCTTCAAATTCTGAGTTGTAAAGAGAGGAGAGAAAGGATCTGTAAAGGTTGTCTCCTGAGCCTGTCAAAAGGAGAAGAAACTGTAAAAGGGCAGTTGGCCTTCGCCTATTGAAGGAAGGCCCCTAGTTGACGTCGGTGACCTCGTCGGTGGAGGAAGCCAAGAGTGGAGTAGGTCAAGACTGACCGAACCACTATAAATCTCTGGTTTGCGTTTATTTTTTAGCACTTTATCATTACTGCAAACCTCCTATATTGCTTCTGCTCTCTGCGCCTTCACGAACAAGTTTCTAACCGCTGATCTTTCCGAATCTGCATTCAGACGTAAATCGGTATTTTCAAACGAGATTTACATCACAGTTTACGTTTACGTTTTGATTCTGCAAAACTATCTTCTATGCTTTTTACGATCGAGTTTCTTAGTTCAGATCTCCTTGAAACTGCGTTTTAGACGTAAACTACTTTTAAACGTAAAACTACGTTTAGACGTAAAACTGCGTTTAGACGCAAACTGCGTTTAGACGTAAAACTACGTTTAGACGTAAAACTGTGTTTTTGACGTAAACTGCGTTTAGACTCAAAATTGTGTTTTAGACGTAAACTACTTTTAAACGTAAAACTACGTTTAGACGTAAAACTGCGTTTAGATGCAAACTGCGTTTAGACGTAAAACTGCGTTTAGACGTAAAACTACGTTTAGACGTAAAACTGTGTTTAGACGTAAACTGCATTTAGATGCAAATTGCATTTAGACGTAAACTGTGTTTAGACGTAAACTGCACTTAATCATAAGTTATCTTAGAATCGGCTTTTGCATCAAAACTGATTTTTATCGAACGAACGTAGCTTTCGTTTTTAATTGCTAAAAGATTTCCGCTGCACTAATTCACCCCCCCCCCTCTTAGTGCTCTCGATCCTAACACCTCCTTCTCGCCCAAGTGCCCCTGACATGTCTCTGCTTGACCCGGCTTATGCCACAGATCCTCACCCAACATCACCTCCCAATCCTGTCGTCTCCAATCATCCTATGACCACTCGCTCTAAGCATGGTATTTTTAAACCTCGTCTGGTACTTAACCTACAAGCTATCATGAATTCCTCATCTCCCAACGTTGAACCCACCACCTTCACTCAAGCCCAAAAATCTCCGCATTGGAGTACTACCATGAGTGAGGAATATAATGCCCCCCTCCATAATTCAACGTGGGATCTCATTCCTTTCCATCCTTCACAAAACATCATCGGGTGTAAGTGGGTCTTTAGAATTAAGAGGAACTCAGATGGATCTGTTGCCCGATATAAGGCACACCTAGTCGCCAAAGGGTTTCATCAACGACCTGGAGTTGATTTCACTGAGACATTTAGTCCTGTTGTTAAACCCACTACAATCCGGCTTATCTTGAGTCTGGCTACCACTAAAGGCTGGCAATTACGACAATTGGATGTTAATAATGCCTTTCTACAGGGATCTCTATCCGAAGATGTTTTTATGCAACAACCCCCCCGGCTTTACTCATCCTCAGTATCCACAGCATGTTTGCAAACTTCGGAAAGCCATTTATGGACTTCGTTAGGCTCCGAGAGCTTGGTACACTGAACTTAGCTCATTTTTAACTTTTGTCGGCTTTCTTAACTCCAAATCTGACACTTTGTTGTTTCTGCGACATCATCATGGAAACACAATGTATATTCTGGTATATGTGGATGATATTATTGTCACAGGCAACAATCCCATCAGCATCCAAGCGTTCATCAAATAGCTGGCAGCTCGATTCTCGCTTAAGGATCTCAGACCCTTGAGCTACTTTCTGGGCGTCGAAGCTACCTTCACGTCTTCTGGTCTCCTTTTATCACAACGTAAGTACATTCAAGATTTGTTATTAAAGACAAACATGAAGGATGCAAATGCAATTACAACCCCCATCTCTACTAGTGGTTCTCTCAAATTTTTGGATGGAAGTCCTACTACGGAACCCACTCAATACCGCCAAGTTGTTGGCTCTTTACAATACTTAGCTCTCACGCATCCAGACATCTCATTTGCTGTCAACAAATTATCACAGTTTATGCAGTAACCATCTTCTCTACACTGGTCTGCGGTCAAGAGACTTCTACGATATCTTAAAGGGACCCTAAATCATGTACTCTTTTTTCGTAAACACTCTCCACTTCATCTTCATGCCTTTGCCGATGCTGATTGGGCAGGTAACCTTGATGATAGAACATTCACATCGGGGTATATTATCTTCCTTGGTGCTCATCCAATCAGTTAGAGTTCTAAGAAGCAAAAAACAGTCGCCCGGTCTACAACTAAAGCTGAATACCGTGCCATTGCCGCTAATACTACAGAACTCAATTGGATCACGAATCTACTCCAGGAACTCAACATCGATTCCACCCCTAAAACATATTGTGATAATATTGGAGCTACCTATCTATGCGCTAATCCGGTATTCCACTCCCGCATGAAACATATTGCTATCAACTTCCACTTTGTACGCAATCAAGTTGTTCGCCGTCAGCTTCGTGTTTCTCATGTTCATACGGCTGATCAATTGGCCGACTTATTTACGAAGCCTCTAGCTCGTAAACTGTTTGCAGTACATCAGTCCAAGATTGGCCTCCTTGATCGAAGTACCATCTTGCGGGGGCATGATAAGTAGATGAGATTTTCCTAACTGTTTGAGGAAATCTCTCTACTCTGTTGAGGGAAATCCTCTAACCTATTGAGGAAAACTCTCCCTTCGAACCTATATAAAAGGAAGGGGGATATGTTAATAATAATCAACTTCTTCTACAACTTGTTTATCTATTTATTTTCTAACACATTCTTCTTTCTGATATATCTCTGAAAGATTATGAAATTTTCCTTATTGGTGTTTTAGTATCATTAGAATCACTTGAAATAAAATGATTCAAAATATGTGAAGATTAGAGTGAGGCATTATTAATAAGCAATGCATCATGTGCTTTATTAACTTCTTCTCCTACAACTATTGGAATTTCAATTGTTTTAGAGTTCTAAGCTTCTTCTTTATTAAAAATAAGTTATAGGATCATAAAGTCTTAAACCTTTTATCGCATTACTATGTCCCACAAATATGCATTTAACATTTTCTTTTATCAAATTTGCATTTATTTTTTAGGAACATCAAAGTAAGCAACACAACCAAATAGCTTTAAATTTTTTACATTTGACTTTCTATTTAGTCATGCTTCATAGGGTGTTTTTCCTTGACTCTATTGGTACCACTTTTTTTTTAAAGCATGCATCAAGTAGTCTCAATCACTATTCAATTTTGCTAAGAGGTGTAGCTTGTAGTTAGTTTCTTATGAATGCCTGTATTCTTGTAGCTTGTAGTTAGTTTCTTATGAATGTATTCTACTACTCCATTTTGCTAAGAGGTGTAGCTTGTAGTTAGTTTCTTATGAATGCCTGTATTCTTGTAAAACATAAAAAAACTTTAGGAGTGAATTCAACTCCTCTATCAGTATGTAGAGTCTTAATAAAACAACCACTTTATTTTTCTACATTTGTTTTAAATTTTTAAAAATAGAAAAGGCTTTAGCTTTTTCTTTCTAAAAATATACCTACATTATCCTTATAGAATCATATATAAATAATATAAAATATTTACTTCCACTTTGTGAGATAATCTACATAGGCCCACAAATATCTGCATGCAAAAAGTTTTAATTTTTTATTTAACAATTCTAGTCCACCATAATTCAGATTACTATTTCTTTTATAGTAATAGTGAATGCATGAAAGGAGAAATCCGAAAATAATAAGAGAAACATTTTATTTTTTATCATCCTCATAGTTGTTATCAAATTTTTAATTTTTTATCACAAACTAAATATTTTTCATCATCAAAGAAATATCCTTTTTTTCATTAGTTATGCTATACTAGTGAGTTTTGTTTTAAGCTAAGAATAAACATCATATCATCAATAATTTTTTTACTAGATTTGTAGTTCACAACAACTATTAATTTTCCTTCAATTTGAACCTTAGTGTCATTTCTCATCTGTTAGGATCATAATGACACTAAGAGGGGGTGGTGAATTAGTGCTATAGTAATTTTTTATATGATTTTAAAGTTCGATCGATAAATTCATATCGAAAACATGATTAACCAAAAATGTAAGGGTTGCAAGTATAGTAAATAAGTAAGCAACAACAAATCAAAAGCAAAAAGAATGCAAACCATTTATAGTGGTTCAGTCTCCCTAACCTACATCTACTTCCGATTCATCTTCCCTCGAAGCCATCGATTTTCACTATCAATCTTGTTTCATGGACGAAGAACAACTACTCTTATTGTTACTTTTTTCCTTTTAATAAGCTTAAGAAAGAACCTCCACACTCACTCTTTTATAAGATCTCTTACCTCTCATAACTTAGAATCACTTTTAAACTTAAGGAGGAGAAGAATCAAATAATGCTCATAGAGAGAGCTACAATCCTTCACAAACTCAAAATTTGATGCTCCATAAACCAAGCCTTAGTGGGGCATTTATAGATCCCTAAAGGCTTCAAAATGATGCCAAAAATTTTAAATCTCTAAAAATTTTGGGGTATAGGCGATACTACCATCATAACTTTTGAAACCGTAATTTAACTTACCATTTGTGCTTGTTAGTTGACTCAGGTGGTACGATCACCTGGGCCTGGTAGTACCATTGCTCAAGCCTACTCAAGGTCACAATTTTGGCCTTCTAATGGGCCTAGTTTGGCTTGGGCCTAAGCCCATTATCTTTCTCGATAAGTTGGTATTGTTTCAGCTCAATACCAACTCATTTTGACCCAAAAAGATATCGCTTAAAACTTTAACAATCCAATTATATATCTGGCACAATTATGAAGCTTTTTAATATGTTGTCTGTCATTCCAACATGTCATCTAATCTTCCGACACTTTATCCGAACTTATAGTATGAAGTCAAATCTTTGGCATATCGACCAATCTTCTAGCTCGATGTCCTATTTCTAACATGATCCTTTTTCTGATATAACATTTGATTCTCGTGCTTCAATAGTTTACCCTTTGATGGTTCGATTCCTTGATTGATATATTTCCTTCGTCACTTATCTCAAAAATATATTAGTTCATAAACTTATCAATTGATTTCATTATCAAAATCCTAGATTCTACAATCTCCCCCTTTATGATGATGACAATCAATTGATGATAGAGTTTTAACTAGGCTCCCTCTATCTATATGCTATTTTAAAATATAATGAACTCAAATTCAAAAAATAATGACCTTTTAGTGCTCGTTTTTGAATTCAAGTTAAAATAATTTTAATCATAATCTTACTGTCTTTCAATAGCAATCATTGCAAAAGTCATATGCATACCTTTAGTTAAAACATCAAAATAATGATTACACAAATCATATGCATAATTTCACTTAAGATATCAAAATAGTCATTGCACAAAATATATATAATTTTAGTTGAAATATCAAAGAACAATATCATCATCCTAGTTACCACATCAACAAAAAGTAATTTCAATTAAAATATCAGAGAACAATATCATCATCATATTTACCATGTCATTAAAAAGTTAAAACATCATAAATTCTTGTTTAACATATATAGTTACCACGTCATCAAAAAATAAATACCATTTCTCCTCTTTTGTCATCAACAAAAAGAAGAAATATAGAAGCTACTCGAGTGATAGTAATCCAAAATATTTGAATAAGTACAAAAATAGGCATGAATATGCTACATCTCAATTAGAATCTGGTCTTGATGAAGATCAAGACGATCCAATTGGATTGCTATGAAATCAGAATATGAAGAGGGTGTTGGATTCACTAGATGTCTCACCTCAAAGGGACTAGTAGGTGGAGAATGATTGCCCATATATATAGGTGTTTCTGGTTCAAGTTTAGGTGGAGGAGGATCAGTTCTTCTAGGTAATTTAGTCCAAATTTCATTCATTACAAAGCGGATTAATCTTTTTAATAGGTTTCTATTAATGATATTAAATTTATCTAGTTTCATAATTTCTTCATCAGATGGGATGACTATATAGAAGCATTATGTCCTTTTAGATATATCAGATATGCAAAGCAATTTTCTCGTCTTGTAATAATCCAATACATAGTGAGTATTTCTAGAGTATCATTTCATCAAGAGGATATTGTTTAGGAAATAGAATACTAATCATGATATGATAAATTAATTTTATGTTAAATGATAATAGATACTTATAACTCTTTGAAACAATAGTTAAGTTAGGATTTTCAAAAATAATACTAATAGCCTCAGAATATATATCCCTAACTAATTCGATGTCCTATTGTCCTTTAAAATAGCAATCTCATATTTTTTTAATAATTCAAATTAAGTCACAAATTATGCTATTTGTGATAGGTATATAATGCACTAGAAAAGTAGATACCCCATCATTTTCATATACGTGTAAATTATTATAGAATAATCAAACTAGTCTTCGGTAGATAGGTTCATTAATTTGAAGAATAGGTAGGACATTTAAATTTTATTTTAGGCTTATCATAATTAATTTATTTAGGTTTAACATACCTAATTCCCTTCTAGTAAAATCAAATTATTCCATACTTAGTGCTTTAGTAAAGATTGTTAGGATCAAGAGCACTAAGAGGGGGGGGGGTGAATTAGTGCAGCGGATAAAAATGTCAACTTCATCAAATCTCTCGTACGATAAAAATCATTTCCGACATAAAATCGATTTTGGAAACTTAGCTTGTAAGCATACATAAATGTATTGAAAGTAGTAAGTTATTGAAGGGGTTTGCAGTAAGGTAATAGCAGGAAACAAAATGCAAACCAGAGAAGACGAGAGTTTATAGTGGTTCGGTCAATTGTGACCTACATCCACTCCTCTGATTCCTCTTCCGTCGAGGCTACCGGTATCCAATAACGATCTTCATTTACTAGGTGAAGATCAACCTCCTTCTTACACCCCTCTTCTCCTTTTACCGGGTTTAGGAGACAACCCTTACAAGCACTCACTCTCCTCTCTTAAATAGAATTCTAACACTTAAGCTAGAGGAGGGAAATTCTAGAGATTGCAGTAGCGTTTTCTCTCTTTTAATCTCTATGTGCATGTGTGTTTTATCCAGGGATGGGAGGGGCATTTATAAGCTCCAAATTGGTTTGAATTTGGAGCTCAAAAATGTCATCTCCCGGATTTCTAGGGTCCTAGTGGTACCACCTCCTGATTGGGGTGGTACAACCGCCTAGCAACTCGGAGATTGAGCCTCTGGGTGGTGCCACCGCCTGATAGGGGCGGTTGCACCACCTGGCAGAGCTCGGAGACTGAGCTTAGGCGGTTCCACTGCTTGTCAAGGGCGGTTGCACCGCCCAGTCTCGTTCGGAGACTAAGCCCTGGCGGTGCCACCGCTTGCCTGGGGTGGTTGCACCGCCCAGTCTCATAGAGCCCAAGCGGTGCCACCGCCTGACCTAGGTGGTTGCACCGCCTGACAAGAATTCTGATTCGAATGGGTTGATTCATTCGGCCCAATTTGGGTCTATCAAGGGCCCAATTGCCCCTAGATTAAGTTAATGGGATCACCTTCCATTCCTAACTTAATCTACATGCTAACTACAATATTTTTTAAGACATTTACTACAACTTGCTCTGGTGCGTCAATTGCTTCTTCCGGCGAGCTTCCGACGAACTTCCGTCGATCATCCATTGAACCCTCAATGATGCTCTTGTGGGCTTCTGGCAAACTCCTGGACTTGCGATGATCCACTTGGTGAGTTTCGACGAGCTTCTTTTGGCAAGCTCTTGGACATATCAGATTTGTTCCCGCAGAATCTCCGACGACTGTCCGGACTTCCGTCGAACTCTCGAACTCCCAACGTGATCATAGTCTTGACTCTGGCGCAACTCCTGCTACATGTCTTACTTCCATCGTAGTTAATCCTGCACATGTAAAACAAAACTTCGATTGAGACAATTAATCATAAGCAATTAACCAAGTTGTCCGGCATGTCATTGGTCCCTCGATGCTTCGTCCGATTCTTCGGCATATCGTCCTCTCTTATGGCCTATTGCTCAATCGGCCAGTTGACTCCGCAACTCCGATATCCTTGGCATAATACTCACTCTTCTTGGCCCTATGCCCGAGTCCACGGCCCAAAGCCTTCTGTCGATACGTCGACCGATCCACCGGCTCGACGTCCAATCTTCTGACATGTTCCTCCGGCACAACATGATTTTTCCTGCTTTAATTTTCTCATTTTGATCGAAGCATCCTGCGTCACTCAAAATGCAGATTAAATCATAAACATATATCAAGTGGTTTTATCATCAAAATACGAGATTCAACAATCTCCTCATTTTTGATGATGACAACCACTTGATGACGAAGTTAACCTTAACTCCCGGAGTTTAAACAAACTCCCCTTATCAATATGCCATATTGATAGAAACTCTTGGATTCAAAAATCCAAGCAACATGTCATCATATACTTATGCATAATATATCATGTCATCAACATACTTCTCCTCCTTTGTTGATCCTCCTTTGTCATCAACAAAAAGGAGAAGTACAACTATTCTTGTGTTTGTGATATAAGTTTAACTTATTGCATGAAAAACATAATATCAAGTTTTATCATCATGTAATTTTGAAGCTAGAAAATTAGTAAGTGTTACATCATGCGTAGAACATTCAAGCTATCAAGTTTTAGATATGCATGTTTTACAGCATATAAGATAGCACTTTTGGTAATGTTCAAGATAGCAAGTTTTACATCATGCAAGCTAGCAATGTTATAACATTTTAGAACATGCAAGCTATCAATTTAGAGATGTTCAAGAAAGTAACTCTTGCTTCTTGAAATATGCAAGTTTGCTAGCTTGCAAATTTTTGCTTCCTTTGCAATGTTTGAGCTCGCAATTTTGTTTCCGTTGCAAAGTGCAAGTTTAGCATGTTTAGCATCTTGAGATAGGCAAGATAGAACATTTTTGCATTTTCTTGAGATTTCAAGCTAGCAATTATCGGTGATGTTCAAGATTGCAATTTCTTCTCTTTTGAGAAGTTTAATTTTTGGTTTTGTCTTGAATTGTGCAAGCTAGCTAGTTTGCCTCTTTTCATGATGTCCACGGTAGAAATTTTTATTGAATCTCGTATTTTGATGATGAAACCAATTGATAATTGTGTTTATGTTTTAATCTGCATTTTGAGTGACGCAGGACGCTTCGATCAGGATGAGACAATTAAAGCAAGAAAAATCATGTTGTGTCGGAGAAACATGTCAGAAGATTGAACGTCGGGCCGATGGATCAATCGATGTATCGACAAAAGGCTTCGGGCCATGGACTTGGGCATCGGGCCAAGAAGAGCGGGTATTGCGCCAAGGATATCGAAGTTGCGGAGTCAACTGGCCGATTGGGCAATAGGCCGCAGGAGAGGACGATGCGCTGAAGAATCAAACGAAGCATCGAGGGACCAATGACATGCCGGACAACTTGGTTAATTGCTTAGGATTAATTATCTCGATCGAAGTTTTGCTTTAATTGTGCAGGATTAACTAGGATGAAAGTAAGACTTGCAGTAGGAGTTGCGCCGGAGTCAGGACTATGATCACGTTGGGAGTTCGAGAGCTTGACGGAAGTCCGGACGGTCGTCGGAGGTTCTGCAGGAACAGATCCGAGAAGTCCAGGAGCTTGCCAAAAGAAGCTCATCAGAACTCGCCAAGTGGATCGTCGCAAGTCCAGGAGTTTGCCGGAAGTCTGTAGGAGCATCGTCGGAGGGCCGTCGGATGTTCGCTGGAAGTTCACCGAAAGCTCGCTGGAAGAAGCGATTGACGCACCAGAGAAAGCTGTAGTAAAAGTCCTTAGAATTATAGTAGTTAGCACAATGATTAAGTTAGAATTGGGAGGTGATCCCATTAACTTAATCAAGGGGCAATTGGGCCCTTAAAAGAATCAAATTGGGTCGAATGGATCAACCCATTCGGACCCAGATCACCAGCCAGAGGTGGCACCGCCTGGGCTCAGTCTCCGAGTGAGACTGGGCGGTGCAACCGCCCTAGTTAGGCGGTGGCACCGCCTGAGCTCGGTCTCCGAGCTTTGCCAAGCGGTGCAACCGCCCCTGACAAGCGGTGGCACCGCCCAGAGGCTTAGTCTCCGAGCTCTGCCAGGCGGTGCAACTTCTCCAGTCAGGCGGTGCAACCGCCCCTGACAAGCAGTGGCACCGACCAGAGGCTCAGTCTCCGAGCTCTGCTAGGAGGTGCAACTGCCCCAGTCAGGCGGTGCAACCGTCAGACCCCGGAATTTCGGGAATTGGCAATTTTGAGCTCGGAATTCAAATTGGTTTGGGGCCTATAAATACCCCACTCTTTCAGCAATGAAAGGGCAACGAAAACCACCATATTCTGATCTTACTCTGAGATTTTTTAGCTCAAAAAGTGTTGTAATAAGCTAGAGTTTCTTGTCCTTCTCTTCTTCCAAGTTCATATCTTTCAATAGAGGAGAGAAAAGCTTTGTAAGGGTTGTCTCCTAAGCCCATCAAAAGGAGTGAATCTGTAAAAAGGTGGTTGGCCTTCGCCTATTGAAGGAAGGCCTCTAGTGGACGTCGGCAACCTCATCGGTGGAGGGAGCCAGAAGTGGATGTAGGTCAAGATTGACCGAACCACTCTAAATCGCACTGCTCTCTGGTTTGCATTTACTTTAAGCTCATTATCTTTACTGCAAACCTCCTTCACAGCCTATTGTGTTCTGCGCTTTTACGTCTACCTTTTCAAGCTCAATATTTTTCGAATCGTGTTTAGACGTAAATTGGTTTTCTCGCAAACTACTCTAAATCGCGCTGCTCTCTGGTTTGCATTTACTTTGAGCATACTATCTTTACTGCAAACCTCCTCTAAAGCTTACTGCTTTCTGCGCATACACAATCGGGTTTCAAGCTTTGCACTTTCCGAATCAGCGTTTAGACGTAAATCTGTTTTTTCGTACGATCATCATATTTCAGTTTGCGTTTACGTTTTGATTTCTATCATAACTGCAAACTGCCTTTATATTTTTGCTTAAACTGCATCTCATTTTATCAAGTGATTTACGATCGGGTTTCAAGCTTTGCGCTTTCCGAATCAGTGTTTAGACGTAAATCAGTTTCTTCGTACGAAAGTCGTATTTCAGTTTGCACTTATATTATGGTTTTCATCATAACTGCAAACTGCCTTCATAGATTAACTTTAACATCATCTCGCTTGATCTTAAGTAATCTTTGAATCGACTTTCACACCGGAATCATTTTTATCGTTCGAACGCAGTTTTTATCATTGAAAGTTTTTCGCTGCACTAATTCACCCCCCCCCCCTCTTAGTGCTCTTGATCCTAATAATTTTTGCACCCCCTTTGTCATTGTCAAAAAGAAGGGACGACCCTTATATCAATTTTCAGATTATGACAAAGGTAAGTATCAATCTTATTTGTGCATCATTATATATTCAAATTAAAATAGACACAATTTTAAAATCATACATTTCATTTTTCGTGCATGATACAAATAAATCAATCATCATTATGAGCATATCATACATGATATTCAAGCATTAAAATTTTTAAGCATTTATCAACATGTTGATTATGATACCAAACATTCATCATTTAAAGCATTCATGATACACATCATATGCAATAGATCATGTACATCATTATCATAAGTATTGCATGCATCATTTCAAATTCATGAATATTTTTTCATTGCATACATCATACCAAAATATAAAATCATCATTAATGCATGATTCAAAATTATCATTTATTTTACATCATGATGGTACCAAATTTATCAAATTACATCCTACCATGCTTGATCAAAACTTCTTATCAAAACAAATTAATGAATATTTCATGTATTCATATCATCACATAGGGAATATCGAGAAGAATTATTAGGTGATGAGATGAACATTTCATGAATACAAGGAATTGCATAAAGATCATATCATGAAAGATTTAAACATGTGAATACCAAAAGACATGATTCATATAGTAAATATTTTCTTTAAATAAAATATCAAGAAAAATCATAGGAGTACAAAGAAGAGATCTTGTTTTAAAAGAAAATCAAGTAATAAATCCAAGAACTCACAAGGAAAAATCATGATTCATTTAGAAAATCTCCTCTTATGAAAATATCAAGTAGAATCATAGGAGATCGATTAATGAAAAATTTTGATTCATAATAAAATCTCATGTATCGAATGTCGAGAAATCAAAATGATGATTTATATAAAAAATATCACAAGTTATATTCAAGAGAAAAATCATCATTCTTTTCAACTCATTGAATTTGTCAAATCAATATTTCTTAGATATGCATGATACCAAAACATGGTTTCAAATGTTTGACATAATTTGCATAAATTCAAAAATTGAAAGGAGAAGGGAATAATTCAAAGGTACAAAGATTTCAACCATCTCATAAACAAATGTAAGACCAAGTCATGAATCTAAAATTTCATGAATCAAAATGATCATCAATGGTAATCTCATGTTATTCCAAGAAATCAATATCATGATTTTGATAAAACTCATTTCAAATTCAAATCATCAAAATCAATTTTATGGTTCACAAAATTCATAACATAAGTAGATTCATGATTTTATAAATAATATATTTTTCTTTTTTTTTAAGTATTTTATTTTAAGTGATTGATTTCATTTTAGCATGCCTTTTCGTTTATGTTAAATAAAAACATGCATCATGGAAATTTTTGTATCCAAAACACATAATTTCCAACATGTTATTAAGGCATGTAATAGTGTAAAATCATCAAGATACACATGCATGGATTAATCCTAAGTATTATCACATATCATATAATTATCATCCCTAATGTTGCATACATCATTCAACATTTCAAAACATAACATGCATGAAACCTTAGCAATATACTTTTCATGATCAAATTTTTAATTTTTCAAAGATGCTAAAAAGAAAAACATGATATAATTTTTGAAAAATAATTTTTTATTTCCTATTCCTACTATCTAAATTAAGCACTCATGAAAGACTTCAAGTAATTTCAAAATAATTCAAGAGAGTTGAGTTACTTACCTTGTAGTCGAAGCTCGTCAAAGCCCAATTCACCGTTTCAACTTTGGAAGTTTTTAATTCATCCTTGGTTGCCTTCCTCTTCTTTGGTCTCTTCCTCCGTTTAAGTTCATTGTTTATTTTTTATTTTTATTTAATAAACTTATTAAGATTTAGTGTTCGAAGTTCAAGTTCATCATTGTCCTCATCACTTGAGTCATCGCTCAAGTGGTATTCATTTGTTCTATGTCTCAAATCCTTCCTGTTCTTTGGAATGTGATTTTGTTCATCATGTTCATCATATGCATTGTGCACCATTTCATATATCATCAATGAACCAATTAGTTCTTCAAGTGGAAAAATATTTAAATCTTTTGTTTCTTGTATTGCGGTTATTTTAGGATCCCACCTTTTTAGAAGAGATCTTAAGATCTTACTTACGAGATCAAAATTCGAAAAAGATTTACCAAGAACTCTTAGATTATTGATGATATCCGTGAAACGGGTGTACATGTCACCTATAGTCTCGCTTGGTTGCATTCGAAAAAGCTCAAAATCATACAATAGAATGTTAACTTTCTGAGTCTTTGACTCTACTAGTTCCCTTATGCGTGATTTCAAGTGTTCGCCAAATATCAAAAGTCATTTCGCACATAGAAATCTGATTGAACTCATTTTTGTCCAAAGCGCAAAATAAGACATTCATAGCCTTTGCGTTTAAAGAAAAACACTTCTTCTCCAAATCCGACCATTCATTCATCGGTTTAGAGGGAAGTTGAAAACTGTTTTCAACAATATTCCATAAATCTAAATTCATAGAAATCAAGAAAACTCTCATTCGAGTTTTCCAATAAGTGTAATCCAATCCGTTAAACAATGGTGGACGAACAACCGATAAGCCCTCTTGAAAGCCATGAAGAGCCATTTCTCTCGGGTGTAAATCCAAAATGAGAAAAACCGGGCTTTGATACCAATTGTTAGGATCAAGAGCACTAAGAGGGGGGGTGGGTGGTGAATTAGTGCAGCGGATAAAAACGTCAACTTCGTCAAATCTCTCGTACGATAAAAATCATTTCCGACGTAAAACCGATTTTGGAAACTTAGCTTGAAAGCATACATAAATGTATTGAAGGTAGGAAGCTATTGAAGGGATTTGTAGTAAGGTAATAGCAGGAAACAAAATGCAAACCAGAGAAGACGGGAGTTTATAGTGGTTCGATCAATCGTGACCTACATCTACTCCTCTGATTCCTCTTCCGTCGAGGCACCGACATCCACTAACAATCTTCCTTTACTAGGCAAAGATCAACCTCCTTCTTACACCCCTCTTTTCCTTTTACCGGGTTTAGGAGACAACCCTTACAAGCACTCACTCTCCTCTCTTAAACATAATTCTAACACTTAAGCTAGAGGAGGAAAATTCTAGATATTACAACAGCATTTTCTCTCGTTTAATCTCTCTGTACTTATGTGTTTTACCCAACGATGAGAGGGGTATTTATAGGCTCCAAACTGGTTTGAATTTGGAGCTCAAAAAAATGTCATCTCTCGGGTTTTTGAGGTCCTAGCGATACCACCTCTTGACTGGGGTGGTACAATCGCCCAGCAGCTCAGAGACTGAGCCTCTGGGCGGTGCCACTGCCTGATAGGGGCAGTTGCACCGCTTGGCAGAGCTCGGAGACTGAGCTCAGGTGGTTGCACTGCTTGTCATGGGTGGTTGCACCGCCAAGTCTCGCTCGGAGACTGAGCCCAAGTGGTGCCACCGCCTGCCTGGGGCAGTTGCACCGCTTAGTCTCGCAGAGCCCAAGCGATGCCACCACCTAACCTAGGCAGTTGCACTGCCCAGCTTTCCTGGAAGACCATCTCCTGGGCGGTGCCACCGCCGACCCTAGTAGTGCCACCGCCTGGCAGGAATTATGGTCCGAATGGGTTGATCCATTCGGCCCAATTTGGGTCTATCAAGGGCCCAATTGCCCCCATATTAAGTTAATGGGATTACCTCCCATTCCTAACTTAATCTACATGCTAACTATGACATTTCTTAAGACATTTACTGTAACTTGCTCTAGTGCATCAATCGCTTCTTCCGGCGAGCTTCCGGTGAACTTCCGTCGATCATCTGATGAACCCTCGGTGATGCTCTTGCAAACTTCCGGCAAACTCCTGGACTTGCGACGATCCACTTGGCGAGTTCCAACGAGCTTCTTTTAGCAAGCTCTTGGACTTCTTGGATTTGTTCCCGCAGAACCTCTGACGACCCTCCGGACTTCCGGTGAACTCTCGAACTCCCAACGTGATCATAGTCTTGACTCTGGTGCAACTCTTACTGCATGTCTTACTTCCATCGTAGTTAATCCTGCATATGTAAAACAAAACTTCGATCGAGATAATTAATCCTAAGCAATTAACCAAGTTGTCCGGCATGTCATTGGTCCCTCGACGCTTCGTCTGATTCTTCGGCGCATCGTCTTCTCCTACGGCCTATTGCCTGATCGGCCAATTGACTCTGCAACTCCGATATCCTTGGCATAGTACCCGCCCTTCTTGACTCGATGCCCGAGTCCATGGCCCGAAGCCTTCTGTCGATACGTCGACCGATCAACCGGCCCGACGTTTAATATTCTGACATGTTCCTCCAGCACAACATGATTTTTTCTAATTTAATTATCTCATCCTGATCGAAGCATCCTACGTCACTCAAAACGCAGATTAAATCATAAACATATATCAAGTGGTTTCATCATCAAAATATGAGATTCAACAAAGATATCTACTAACTGATGTTTTCTATTAACAAAATCCAAAGATATGTCATGATTGCTTATATGATCCCAAATAAAATGATGTCTAATGTCAATATACTTAGTTTATGAATGTTGAATAAGATTATTTGAGAAGTAAATTGCACTAATGTTGTCACATTTTATAGGGATATTTTTCATGCAAAGTCCATAATCTTCTAAAGTATTTTTCATCCAAATTACCCACGCACAACATGCACCTACTACAATATATTTAACTTTGGCTATGGATAAAGCAATAGAGTTTTGCTTCTTGGAAAATCAAGAAACAAATGCATAACCTAGGAACTGATAGGTTTCAAATGTACTTTTTCTATCTATTCTATATCATGCAAAGTCAGCATTAGCATAAGAAATCAAATCAAAATTTTTAGATTTAGAATACCATAATCCTAGATAAGGAGTTCGTTTTAAATATCTAATAATTCTTTTAACTACTTTATAATGACATTGTTTAGGATTGGATAAGAATCTTGCATAAAACCCAACACTAAATGTTATATCAAGGTCTAGTTATAGTAAGATATAATAAACTATTTATCATACCTCTATAAGTCTTTTGATCAAAGTATTCTCTTTCATTGTCCATATCTAATTTAGTAGAAATGTTCATTGGTGTATTAATTGCTTTAGCACTATCCATGTGAAACCATTTTAAGAGATCCAAAGTATACTTGGTTTAACTAATGAAATTTTCTTCATTTAGTTCCTTAATTTGTAATCCTAAGATAAATATCAATTCACTAATCAAACTCATTTCAAATTCTTGGCCCATATTCTTGGCAAAGGATTTACATAAATATTTATTTATATAACTAACAATAATATCATCAACATAAATTTGAATAGTAAGAAAATTATTTTTAAAATATTTAATAAACAGTGTGGTGTTGATCTTGCCTTTCGAAAAATTATTTTGAATAAGAAAGGAGCTAAGTCTCTTATACCAAGCCCTAGAGGCTTGCTTCAACCTATAGAGTACCTTAGATAATTTATAAATATGGTTTAGAAAAAGATTATTTTCAAATTTTAATGGTTGTTCAATAAAAACTTATTCAAAAATAAAACCATTAAGAAAAATACTTTTGATATCGATTTGAAATAATTTAAACTTTTTAAAATATATATAGGCGGGGAGTATCCATATAGCTTTAAGTCTAGTCATAAGAGCAATGGTTTCTTCATAATCTATATATTCTTCTTAATTGAAACCTTTAGCCACTAATCTAGCCTTATTTTGAACTATGACACTTTTTTCAACTTGCTTATTTCTAAAGATCAATTTTGTTGGATCTCGTATTTTGATGATGAAACCAATTGATTGTATTTATGAATTGATTTGTGTTTTGTGTGACCCATGATGCTTTGATCAGGATGAGACAATTAAAGTAGGAAGAATCATGTTGGGCCGGAGGAAAACATGTCAGAAGATTGGATGTCGGGCCGGATGATCGGTCGACGTATCGACAAAAGGCTTCGGGCCATGGTTTTGGGCATCGGGCCAAGAAGAGCGAATATTGCACTAAGGATATCAAAGTTACAGAGTCAACTGGCCAATTAGACAATAGGCCACAAGAGAGGATGATGCGCCGAAGAATCGGACGAAGCGTCGAGGGACTAATGACATGCCGGACAACATGATTAATGCTTAGTATTAATTGTCTAGATTGAAGTGTGTTTTTACATATGCCAGGATTAAATATTATAGCAAGGCATGAAGCAAAATGAAGTCCCTGAGTCAAGGATGCGATTTCGTTGGGAGTTCGTCGGAAGTTTGAACGTTCGTTGGAAGTTCTGTCGGAACCAGTTGAGAAGTCTCAGAGCTTGCCATAGAAGCTCATCGGAACTCACCATGAAGATCGTCGTGAAGTCCAGGAGCTTGCAGGGAGTCCGTCGGAACATTGCCGGAAGATCGTCGGAAGCTCACTAGAAGAAACCAAGACATAGGGACTTATTTAGCTTAGCAAATGTCTTAGGAATCGTAGTTAGCATGTAATTGGGTTTGGATTTAGGCCAACCCAATTAGGGGCCAGCTAGGCCCATGTAAGGACTATGTTGGGCCCATTGAGAGGCCCAAACAGTGCCCCAAGAAGTCTCACCATCGTGGCATAGTCTTTGAGACGGTGTCAGGCAGTGGTACCGCCAGTCTAGGTGGTTGTACCGCCCCTGGCAGGGTGCCAGGCGATGGTACCATTAGTGCTCGGGAAACCCGAGATGAGATATTTTTAGGCTTCAAGTTTGAATCAACTTGAAGCCTATAAATACCCCTCTCATCCCTGGTTAAAGCACACAAGCACAAAGAGTTTAAACGAGAAGAAACGCTACTGCAATCTTTTTAAAAATTCCCTCGTCCACTCTAATTTTAGAATTCTTGAAGAGGAGAGTGAGTGCTTGTAAGGGTTGTCTCCTAAACCCGGTAAAAGGAGAAGAGGGGTGTAAGAAGGAGGTTGATCTTCGCCTATTAAAGAAATATCAATAGTGGATGCCAGTGGCCTCGATAGAAGAGGAATCGGCGGAGTGGATGTAGGTCATGACGACCGAACCACTATAAACCAGTTTGTATTCTTATTCTGCTTTTAATTCTCATATTGCAAACTGATTTACTTACTTCACTTGCTCATTACATTCTTGCAAACGTTTTAAAGTTAAACACTTTCCGAGATCAGTTTTCAACATACAAAGATTTCATGAAATCGACGATTTTACCGTTACACTAATTCACCCCCCCTCTTAGTGCCGACCCCTATTCCTAACAATTGGTATCAGAGCCTCGTGATTTCTCAGTTAGTTTAACACCCAAGAGAAATGACTCATTTTGGCTTTCAAGAGGGACTTTCCCTCATTTGTCCTTCCTTTTTCAATAGGACGAACTATACTTATTGAAAAACTCGAATGAGAGTTTTCTTGCTTACGATTGATTTAAATTTGTGAAATATGGTCGAAAATATATTTCAAAGGTCTTCTCTTCCAATGAATGATTAGAATGATTTGGAGAAGAAGACGTTCTCTCTAAATGCTAGAGCTATGAATGCTCTATTTTGCGCCTTAGATAAAACTGAGTTTAATTGGGTTTCTTTATGCAAAACGGCTTTTGATATTTAGCATATTCTTGAAACTACACACGAAGGCACAAGTAGTGTGAAGGATTTTAAAGTTAATATTTTGATGTATGATTTTGAATTATTTTATATGAAACCAAGCGAAACCATTGGAGACATATACACCCGTTTTACGAATGTTGTCAATGGTTTAAAAGCACTTGGTAAGAAGTTTTTCAGATTTTGAACTTGTAAACAAAATTTCATGTTCTCTTAATAAGTGTTGGGATCCGAAAGTAACTGCAATACAAAAGGCTAAAAACCTAAACAACCTACCACTTGAAGAACTAATTGGGTCTTTGATGACCTATGAAATGACTAATGTGGCACTTGATGAACATGAGAACTACCTTCCAAAGGACATAAAGGATTTCAAACTGAGAACATTTGAAGACCACACGAGCATAAGCTCAAGTGATTGTGAACATGAACTCCTCACTAATAAATTTAAAAAGTTCATGAAACAAAAATTAAAGAATAAAGAGAGCGCAACTACTTGCTTTGAACGCAAGAAGAAGAATACAAATTGGGATGAATCGAGCTCCTCCGAAGATGAGGAGAAAATCAACAAAGGCGAGATGGCAAACTACACCTTAATGGCTTTCGACGATGAGGTAATCGAAACCCCCTTTATTTATTTCGAAGTTACATGATGTCTTTCATGATGCATTTATTTTTTTTAATTTAGTTTAGAATAATTATTTTTTCTTAAAAATTACATGTTTAAAAATAAAAATATAAAAATTATGATCATGCTAGTAATTTTGAAAATGATAATGAAAATTGCATGTTTTATATTAATGGAATAAAATATTAGATTTAAATCTAATGATGATCCTATGAACCAGTTGTTTATTGAGTCGGTTTGGTTCAGTTAGAATCAAGTAGAGGTTTATTTAATATTTATTTATTATTAGAGTTCAAGTCCTGATGGACTCTGGGTGAAACTCTATAAATAGGGATGTAACTGCTTTTTTCAGTTATCTATGAAAAATATTATTCTGTCTTTTGACAAACCCTAGGAGGCCGATCCCCTCGAAGTGATCATCTCTTTCTCTTCTTTTTTACGATAAGACTTTAGGGTCTTTATCATTTGGTATCAGAGCGACGATAAGACTTTAGGGTCTTATCATTTGGTATCAGAGCGACGATAAGACTTTAGGGTCTTACCATTTGGTATCAGAGTAGCGATCCTCGGCGTTCTCGCTGTAGTTCATCATCTCAAAAAAAAAAAATTTGTGAGGGTGAAACCAACAACCACGCACACTGTTCTTCTTAACCAAGAAGAAACATTTGCTTCCCGATGCCGACCACCCCTGTTTTCCTTCTCCTCCACCACCGACACTACTTCCTGGTCGGTGACCACTACCGTCGTTGCTCCCCGGCTAGCGCCCACTGCTGCTGCTGTGCCCCGGCCAGCAACCTTCTCACCTCGCCTCCTCGTTGCCCGCATCTCGCTCGAGCGAGAAGGGCCGCGGCCGCCGTTTCCCAACCAGCGGACCACCCATCGCTGCTTCTACAATCGGCAACGCTGTCCTAGCCACACCGCCATCGCTGCCTTCCCTTGGTTGCAGCTTCAGCCATGTGATTTGTCGGTGTTGCTGTTTCTGTGGTGCGATAGAAATAGAGCAACTACCGGTCCCTCTACTACCGCAGGCGCCGATTGCCTCTACTACCGCCGTTGTTTCTCGGCCACTTCAACGCCACCCCTCTCCTTCATTGCTGAGCCACCACCACTGCCAGCCACCATGCGATGACCATCGCATGCTTCCCAACAGCCGAACCTCGTTGCTCTGCATCCGTATTGCCAGAAACAAGGCAACTCACCGGTTTCCCTTGTTCCCAACCGTGACACCGTCGACTCCTTCTCCACCGCTGTCGTTGCTTCTCGGCCGCACGATCACCGCCACACCGCCGTTGCCAGTATCGCCACCAGCTCTGACTATGGTGCGATAGAAATAGAGCACCCTGTTTCCCATCTCCAGCATCATAACTTCCCAGCCAGCAATGACGCTTGCTGCCTTTTTCTCCACCGCTGCCGCTACTTCTCGATCGCTCAATCACCGCCGCTCGCCTCCCAGCCGCAACCCTCACCGTGCCCCCCCCCCCCCCCCCCTTGGGTCGCAGCCACAGCCGCCAGTTGCCACAGCCCTCATTGCAACGGTTGCAGAAACAAAGCTTCCTTTGTTGTTGCAGCCCCCGTCGATCCCGGCCGCGACCCTTGCTG
Source organism: Musa acuminata AAA Group (assembly GCF_036884655.1). Classification (NCBI taxonomy): domain Eukaryota; kingdom Viridiplantae; phylum Streptophyta; class Magnoliopsida; order Zingiberales; family Musaceae; genus Musa; species Musa acuminata. Next base: position 36,406,229 of record NC_088357.1, read on the forward strand.
CCTCCTTCTCCACCGCCAACGCTGTGCTCCGGCCAGCGACCACTGCTGCTGCCAGCCACTGCAGCCTTCTCCTCAACCACTCGTGATCCTTCCGGCCAACTCCTTCGGTGTTGCGACAAAAATAGAGTACGCAGCAACCACCACGTAGCAACAAAAACAGTGGCACCCTCTGCTGCCGCAGCCACCGATTATAACCACCGTCGTCGCTCCCGGCCAACAACCAACCCCTCGTTCTATAGCAGCCACCCTCCAACAGCAAATGTAGCAACCGCAGCAAGTACACTACCTTGCCTCAACCCTAGCAACGCACACAACACCAATTCCTCTTCTCAACCTCAGCCGCATCAACGCCATCTCCCCCTTGCTTAGCATATTCTGCCATAGCCACAGGTTGCCATTACCGCAGCCTCAATCCCGTTGCTTGGCGATCACCTCTTGGGTCGCAGCAACTGTAGCCACATCAACGCAGTCGCCTTCCAACCTCGGCGCTCTCACCTCACGCAGCGATAGAAACAGGGCAGCTACTCTTCCTCCAACATAGCAACCGCAGCACTGCCCTTGGCATCCACCTCCTTGGCAACTACGCATCGACAGTGTTGATGCCCTTGACCGACACTAAAAATAGGAGTTGAGATTACAGATTTACAGTCTTACGCAATGGCCACTAATAACTCGGTGAAAGCATAAATGGAAGTATTGGAAATCAGAATTGAGAACCGACTATAAAAAACACTTAATGATTTCAAAAAGAGCCTCAACAAATTTCAACAAAATAGAGGCTCAAGTTCTACGTTGCATAGATCTGAAAATACAGGAAAAGGGCCCTAAGATTGTGACATAAATTACTCACATATGAAGATGGAATTTCCGAGATGGAAAGATGGAGATCCGACCAATTGGATCTCTAAGGTAGAAAATTTTTTCCGTTTTTACAGAACCCCAGAATAATCCAAGGTAGAAGTGGCCTCAATCTAGCTTGAGAGAGATGTACTCTAGTGGTACGATTGGTATGAAACTTTCCACGGAGTTTCTTCGTGGGAGTAGTTCAAAAGAGGGCTTCTTGTTCGCTTTGGCCCATCCGAATATGAGAATGTTGATTGTCAGCTCGCCAAAATTCGTCAGACTTCTACAGTGTTAGAATATCAGAGTACGTTTGAAAGATTATCAAATCAAGCTAGAGATTGGTTGGACCGACAACTTCTGGATACATTTATTGAAAGGCTTATTCCAAAGATCTGGTGTGAAGTTAAGGCTCATCATCCCTACACTATGATAGCTACGATCTCATTTGCAAATATACATGAGAAAAAAATTAGCAAGGAAAGATCAGCAAGGGGTTTGTACTATGATGAAAAATGGAGTATGGAGTACTGATGTAAACAAGGGCAACTTCTAATAATTGAACCAATTGGAGAGGAACCGAAAGCTAAGAATATGGATTCCGATCATGAAGGTATAAATTCTAATGAAGACATTGAACCTACCATACATACAATGCATACATTAGCCGACTACTCTAACTCGCAAACTATGGAAGTTGCCGAAACTCTAGAGCATCAGTCTATTATAGTTTTGATTGATACTAGTAGCACTAACAATTTTATGGACAGTGAGACTATTGACCGATTAGCCCACCACATTGAAGACTATGATAGATTCGAAGTAAAGATCGTTGATGGATGGATTTTCACTTGTGATAGCAAAGGTTCAAAGATAAAATTGATTATACAGGGCCAAAAGTTTCATGCAACGATTACTACACTGAAAGACCGACCTATTGCTTACACTATCAAAAAGTGGAGACCATACTTACTTGATCAATGGGTTGTGACACGTTGCAGATAGTCTATGGCTAAAGTGCTAAAAGAGAAGCTCCCCGAGATTGATGCTACTCAGCCTTGAGGACAAGGCTTATTTGAAGAAGGAGGAACTGTTAGGACCCCTTTTCTGAGCTTTTGAATAATGTTTATTTAGTCTATTTAGTCCAATTGTTTATTGAGTCAGTTTAGTTCAGTTAGAGTCAAGTAGAGGTTTATTTAATATTTATTTATTATTAGAGTTCAAGTCCTGATGGACTCTAGGTGAAACTCTATAAATAAGGATGTAACTGCTTCTTTTCAGTTATCGATGAAAAATATTATTCTATCTTTTGACAAACCTTAGGAGGCCGATCCCCTCGAAGCGATCAAGGAGAGCCGATCCCTTTGAAGCGATCAAGGAGGGTCGATCCACTCGAAGCGATCAAGGAGGGCCGATCCCCTCGAAGCGATCAAGGAAGCTGATCCCCTCGAAGTGATCATCCCTTTCTCTTCTTCTTTTTTACAATAAGGCTTTAGGGTCTTATCAAAAATATAGTATCAAGATCAAACAAGAAGTGCTATGTAGCTGAAATTTTATAATATAGATTTTCAAGTATAGTAGATTAGACATAAAAGATCAATAGTTTATATTGAGAATTTTTTGACAAAACCAAAGGGAAATCTACTGTTAGGAAGTGTCAAAGCTGTCATGAAAATTTCATAGAGATTTGGATAGAAAAAATGTAGTAGCAATATCAAACAATTTGTGCTATGCGGCTGAAATTTTGTAATGTATCTTTCGTCATAAAGATGAAATCTTTACGATAAAAAGTTTATACAGCAATTTTGGAACAAATTTTTTTTTTTTTAGATTTTTTGAATAAGGATAACTAAATTATAGTAGTAGTAAGGTAGGAAACCAGAACCTATTACAATTCACGGGGAGATCAAAGAATGATCTGCAGTGGTGGAGATGACGGTAGAATTTAGCGACGATCTTTTAAGCAATTGTGGGAATTGCTTTAGGCGACTATGGAGGGTTGATGGATGGCTGTGGAAGGGCAGCAAGATGCCAAGAACACTGCTCTAATATCAGGTGTTAGATCCCTTGCAGATTCTAAACTTGGGATTGATCTCTTTAGAGGATCGGCCTCCTCGGAACTCTATAGGGGTTCCTCCCTCCAAGTTGCTGCTCAAAGGCTGTAGAAAAGATTCATCTATTGCTTATGAAAAGATGAGGAATACATGGCTATTTATAGGGCTTCTAAACCCTAACTCCTAATATGACTCCTACTCAAGACTCCTACTTCTAACCAACTCCTAATAGGACTTCTACTCAAGACTCCTATTCCTTTACAACTCCTAATTCCTCTTTAAGAAACAACCTCCTAACCCTAGCCGACCTCTTCACCTCTTTAATAGGGGTCGGCTTAGGTAGATTTTACATGAATGTCCCTCTTAATTAGGACTCTCCTAGCTAGAGTCCTAACAGGTAATCTAGTCCATATCTCATTTCTGAATATACACCATAATCTTCGAAGTAGGTTTCTATTTAGGATATTAAATCTGTCTAGTTTCATAACTTCTTCGTCAGGTAGGATAACTATGTCATGAGCATGGATTAGTCTTGTGATCAGGCCACCATATAGAAGCATCATATTCTTTTTCAATAGTTTAATCATATTTTATTGAATTAGATAACCAAAATAATTTTCATGTCCTTTCATAATCCAATACATCATTTCTACTTCCATTTGGTTAACTTCATCATGATGATATTATTTTGGAATTATAATACTTATCAAGATGTGATGAAGTAGTTTGGTGTTAAAGGGTAATAAATGTTCATAGCTTTTTGGAAGAATAGAAAAATTAGGATTACCAAAGATGGTTCCTAAGGCTTTAGAATAAGTGGTCTCAATTGATGCTTCATCCCATTGGCCTCTAAAATAACAACCTCTTTCTTTCTCTGTAATTCCTATGAGATTGTAAATTACGCTATCCGTAATGGGTATATGATGTCCTAAGAGATATGTGGAGACCCTATCATTTTCATCCACATGTAAATTATTATAGAACAATCTAACAAGTCTAGGATAGGTAGGTTCACATATTTGAAGGATTTGTAGGATATCTAAGTTAGCAAACCATTGAATATGTTCCAAATCACTTAATTCTTCTAAATCAATATATTTACCCTTATGAACATTTCTAGATTCTATGGTTGGAAATTTAAGGGTATGTTGATGAGAATCAAAAAGTAGAGAGTCATAGTTTTCATCTAATCTCCTCTTTCCTTTGTCCCTTAAGGATCTTCTAGAATTCATGGGACTACAATTATGAATACAAATAAGAGGCAAAAATAAGTAATGCAAAGGGGGTATCAATTTAGGGATTACCTTAGTAGTTTTTCCTTCTTGTGATCACCAAAAGGTTGCTTGAGATCCTTGATTTAGTAGAAAATGAGGATTTTTTTGAGTTGCTAGAGGGAGAGCAAGAGGATCAGGAGGTTTGAGGCCCTTTGGAGAAGTGTAAAATGGGTTGGGGTCGGTTCTATCGTCGGCCCTAGCATGTTCCTTATATAGGGCAGGTTGTGGGCAGTGGCACAGCCAGTTGGGCAGTGCTACCGCCTACAATTCATTACCTGCTGGGCAGTGCCACCGCATACAACAATGAGCACTGCTTCCACTGAGGTGTAGTGCTAACATTGTGTGGTTCATTCTTATAGGATTATGAGGTGCACACACACACATTTATACAAACATCATAAAATCTATTCTTGTAAGATGAGAAAATTCGCAGCATAAGTTCATGATTCATAAAATTTGTACTATAAGTTCATGCATCATACAGAATTCATATGCAAACATCATATAAGATTCGATCACATACCACTAGTTCATTATTCAAGTGAATGATCTTGAAAAATAGAATTCGATAAGAAAATCTAGAGAAAAATTTAAAGATGAACTAATGTATCCGAGAAATTTAGCATCCCTAATTCTCTTCTTATAAAATCAAATTGTTCCTCAATCAAAGTTTTTATAAAAATATCAACCAATTGATATTTTATGTCAATAAATTCTAAGATTACACCATGATTATTAACATGATCTCATATAAAATGATGCCTAATGTCAATATATTTAGTTCTAGAGTGCTGAATATGATTTTTCGTTAAACATATTGCACTTATGTTATCACACTTTATAGATATATGCTTTAGGTGAATTCCATAATCCTCTAAAGTACTTTTCATCCATATAACTTGCACATAGCATTCACCTATTGTAATATACTTGGCTTTGGTTGTGGATAATGCAACCAAGTTTTGTTTCTTCCAAAACCAAGAGACAAGTGAGTGTCCTAAAAAATTGACATGTTTTAGATATGTTTTTTCTATCTATTTGGCAGCCATCAAAATCAACATGGGCATAACCAAGCAATTCAAAATTTTTTGATTTTGGATACCATAATCCTAGTTTAGGAGTTCCTTTTAGGTATCTAAAAATCCTTTTAACAGCTTTTAAATGAGATTGCTTAGGGTTAGATTGAAACCTAGCACAAAGTCCTACGCTAAACATGATGTCTGGTCTAGTTGCGATGAGGTATAGTAAACTGCCTATCATATCCCTATAAGCTTTTTGATTAAAGCTTTCTCCACCTTCGTCAATGTCTAACTTAATGGAGGTACTCATAGAAGTATTGATAGCCTTTGAACTATCCATATTAAATCGTTTTAGCAAGTCTAATATATATTTTGTTTGACTAATAAAAATATCATCAATAAGTTGTTTGATTTGTAAGCCTAAAAAGAAGGTTAGTTCCCCCATCAAACTCATTTCAAATTCTAGACTCATACTCTTTGCAAATGATTCACATAAAGATTCATTAGTAGACCCAAAAATAATATCATCAACATAAATTTGAATAATAAGAAAATTATTTTTAAAATTTTTAATAAATAATGTGGTATCGACCTTGCTTTTAGAAAAGTTATTTTGAATAATAAATGAGCTAAGTCTCTTATACCAAGCCCTTGGGGCTTGTTTCAATCCAAAGAGAGCTTTAGTCAATTTAAACACATGATTATGGAAATTATCATTCTCAAATCCGAAATGTTGTTCGACATAAACTTCTTCGGAAATAAAGCCATTAAGAAAAGCACTTTTAACATCCACTTGAAATAACTTAAAATTATTACTACTAGTATAGACAAGGAGCATCCTTATGACTTCTAATCGTGCCATAAGAGCGAAGGTTTCTTCATATTCAATACCTTCTTTTTGGTTGAAACCCTTGACCACTAATTTAGCCTTATTTCTAACCGCGATACCAAATTCTGTTGAATCTCGGATTTTGATGATGAAACCAATTGATAAGTGTTTATGATTTAATCTGCGTTTTGAGTGAGGTAGGATGCTTGGATTAGGATGAGACAGTTAAAGCAGGAAGAATCATGTTGTGCCAGGAGGAAAACATGTTAGAAGATTGGACGTCGAGCCGAAGGATCGATCAATGTATCGACAGAAGGCTTCAAGCCATGGATTCAGGCATCGGGCTAAGAAGAGCAAATATTGCTCCAAGGATATTAGAGTTACAGAGTCAACTAGCCGATTGGGCAATAGACCGCAAGAGAGAACGATGTACCAAAGAATCGGACGAAGCGTCGAAAGACCAATGACATGCCAAGCAACATGATTCATGCTTAGTATTAATTGTCTAGATTAAAGTGTGTTTTTACATGTGCAAGATTAACTATGATAGCAAGGCATAAAGCAAAATGAAGTCCCGGAGTCAAGGACACAATTTCGTTGGGAGTTCGAGAGTTCGTCAGAAATCCAAACATTCGTCGGAAGTTCTATAAAAACCAGCCGAGAAGTCTAGGAGCTTACCAAAGAAGCTCATTGGAACTCGCCAAGAAGATCATCGTGAAGTCCAAGAGCTTGCTGAGAGTTCACTAGAACATTGCCGAAAGTTCATCGGAAGTTCGCCGGAAGATCGCTGGAAGCTCGCCGGAAGAAATTAGACTTACAGACTTGTTTAGCTTAGAATATGTCATAGGAAATGTAGTTAGCATATAATTGGGTTTGGATTTGGGCCAACCTAATTAAGGGCTACTTGGGCCCATGTAAGGATTGTGTTGGGCCCAATAAGAGGCCCAAATAGTGTTCCAAGAGATAGCATCGTCATGGCACAGTCTTCGAGACTATGTCAGGCGATGGTACCACCCCTAGCAGGGTGCCAGGTAGAGGTACCGCCAGTCTGGGTGATGGTACCGCCCAACACAGCCTCCCAGGTGGTTGTATCGCCTAGCACAATGTTAGTGTAAGACTAACACTAGTGGTCATACTGCCCAGCGCAAGCGGTGGTACTGCCCGGACCTAGGAAACCTGAGATGAGATATTTTTAGGCTCCAAGTTTGAATCAACTTAAAGCCTATAAATACCCCTCTCATCATTGGTTAACATACACAAGACTTGAGAAGCAAAAATAGAAAGAAACGCTACTGCAATCTTCTGTGAACTCCTCTCAAAAGTTCTAAGTATTAGAATAGTTTAAGAGATGAGTGAGTGGGGGTTGTAAGGGTTATCTCATAAACCCGGTAAAAGGAGAATCGAGTTGTAAAAGGTGGTTGGTCTTCGTCTATTAAAGGAAGACCGATAGTGGATGCCGGTGGCCTCGACGGAAGAGGAATCGATGGAGTGGATGTAGGTCACGACAATCGAACCACTATAAAATCTGGTTTGCATTTCCTTCTTACAATTTACATTAACTGCAAACTGCCTTCAATACTTTTACGAACATACTTTCAAATTAAGTTTCCGAAATCGATTTTCAATGTACAAAGAAATTTTCATAACCGACATGATTTTACCATTGCACTAATTCACCCCCCCCCCCCCTCTTAGTGCTGACCCCTTTCCTAATAATTAGTATTAGAGCCTCGTGATTTCTCATTTGGTTTAACACCCAAGAAAAATGACTCTTTTCGGCTTTCAAGAGAGTCACTCATTCATTCGTCCTCCCTTTTTCAATGGGATAAACTATATATATTGGAAAACTTGAATAAGAGTTTTCTTGCTTTCTTTGGATTTGAACTTATAGAACATTATCGAATCCGGTTTTAAAAGGTCTTCTCTTCCAATGAAAGATTGGAATGATTTGGAGAAGAAGACTTTTTCTTTAAATGCTAGAGCTATGAATGCTCTATTTTGCCTCTTAGATAAAAACGAGTTTAATCAAGTTTCTATGTGCGAAACGGCTTTTGATATTTGACACACTCTTGAAATCACACACAAAGGCACTAGCAAAGTTAAAGATTCAAAAATCAACTTTTTAATGCATGATTTTAAACTTTTTCAAATGAATCCAAGTGAAACCATTGTTGACATGTACACCCGTTTTACGGATGTCGTCAATGATTTAAAAGCACTTGGTAGAAGTTTTTCGGATTTTGAACTTATAAACAAAATTTTACATTCTCTTAATAAGAGTTGGGATTTAAAAATAACAGCTATTCAAGAATAAAAAAACTTGAACCATTTACCAATTGAAGAACTTATAGGGTCTTTGATGACATATGAAATGACGTGCAATGCACGTAAAGAACTTGAGAACCACCTTCCAAAAAACAGGAAGGATTTCGGACTTAGAACAATTGAAGACTAATCAAGCATAAGCTCAAGTGATGGTGAACTTGAACTCCTCATGAAACTTTTAAAACAAGAATCAAAAATAAAAAATGAACTTAAAAAGAAGAAGAAGGTCACTTGGGACAAATCGAGCACATTTAAAGACTGCTAGTCATAGGTGCCCAGCAAGCCAATCACGTGAGTGATGGCACGTGTGACTTGATACAGAATCTTTTTGCTTATTATATTTTGGCATATATCACTTTATAATTATTACATATATGCATATATATATTCTAATGTCCTTGGATTTGTGCAATGGGAATCAGATCGTGATGAGATCATGAAAATGAGATCAATTCACCTTTAAACACATCCTAAATAATCCTGGTCATAGGTTACTCTAGAGGGATATCGTGATAACTGGACAGACTGGTGTGCTGTATACCCGTCCATATGATGGATGCAGCTGGTCTCATAGTTGCTCATGTAGGGACACTAGGAAAATAGTACAGGTGCTCATTAAAGAATGAGTTCACTGATTGATCTGCTTACGGAATGCTGGATGGTTGATAATACCTTATTGTTAGACAACAATTTCGTAGTCCTAGTGGTTTATCTGGTCCTTAGACTTGAGATACCAAGGATGTCCTATATGAGTGCTCCACTCTTTGATACAAGACTTATAGGTTTGGCTGTCCCAAATCTAGTACAACAGGTTATTAAGAGTGGTAGTCGACCTTACGGGGGCTATTGAGTGTCGATAGAGGATCATCTACTCTCGACGTCATAAGAGGAATATCCTATGTATTCTTGCTCAGATAAATCCTTAGCTAGGGTCATTTGAGTTGAGAGAGAAAGAGTTCTCCGAGAGAATCCGATTAGAGCAAGACTCGAGTAGAAACTGTATGGGTCTGACAGCACCATGCTCGATATACGATCTCTAGGATATTAGATGGATGAGGGACTATAGGTACACAGTAACTGAGGACAAACAGGTCCAATGGATTGGATTCCCATGTATCGTCTGGGGACTACGGCATAGTGGCCTAGTACATCCGTAGTCGATGAGTCAAGTGAATTATTACAGAGATAATAATTCACTGAGTTTGAAAGAATTCTGACAAGTATGACTCACAGCCAACTTGATATTGGGCCTAGAGGGTCACACACATATGGTAGGCATTACGATGAGTAGAGGTTCGGATATGAGATATCCGACAGAGCCCTTGTCTTATTGGATATCCAATAAGCCCCTAAATGATTGGATCCTATGGACGAGATCCAATAAGAGCCCATGAGAGATTATTAGATAGAGATCCACTAATCTAAAAGGCTTGGGTTATTGGATGCAGATCCAATACCCACTAGAGGAGGATCCATTAGGGTTGGACAGGGGACCTCTATAAATATGAGGTATTCAGAGCCTCAAAGGCTAGAGCCTTTGCTTGCCTCTCCTATTATCCTTCCCTTCTCCACCTCAAAGTAGGCCTCGAGTTTTTGAGGAGCATCGTTGCAGCCCTATTGTGTGGATCACCGCAAGAGAGGAGGACGCTTGACCTCCTTCACCCTCTCCTAAGGATCTGCAAGGAAATAGGGATATACAATCTCCCTAGATAACACAATCTATTCTATACGTAGTTTTTCAGTTTCGCGGATTTTGCACACCAATCTTCGCACGACGACGAACAACTCTTTGGGAATCGAGGATTTTGTTTTCTTATTCTTCCATTGTGCATGTGATGTTGCCCCCAAAGATTTTCCCAACAGTGGTATCAGAGCCAGGTTATTCGTGTGATAGATTGGTTTTAAACTGCATGTGTTGTGTTTTGGAGAAGCTTTTGATGTCAAAATCATTGACACAAAAGCGGAAAAGGGCAGCAACTGTTGCTGCCTTCGCTGTCGTCGTAGATGGCAACACTACCATCTACATGAAGGCAGGTAGCCTACAGCAGCAACCGCAAGGTAGCGACGCTTGTGACCATTGCTCCCGCGGGCAAAAACCTAGTAGGGGCGGCCGCCCGACGAGGCAGCACCATTTGTGGGCGTTGCCTCATGGGCAGAACCGCCCGCGGAGGCGGCGGCGCCCGCGGTGGCACCCAGCTACAGGGGCAGCACTGCCTGCAAGCGAGGGCAGCGACCCCGCCCTCCGCCGCACAGCCCGCCGCCGGCAGGGTGGCGGAGGCGGTGGCAATAGCAGCAGTAGGGGAGGATGAGGGCATTAGGGTTTTCTAGGCAAAAGATAATTTTTCCCCTCGGAATTTGAGAAATTCAAGTTTTTGTCTTTTATCTAAATTATGAAAATACCCATAGGAATTAAGAAATTCCCTATATGTCACTGATTTCATAAAATACTAATTAATTAAAAAGTTTAGTTGATTATTATTTTTATTATTATCTAGTAGTCCTACATGATGATGATTATTTATACATATGATGTATGATGTGTGGATGGATTATCATGGACCGTGTGATGTGTGTACTTGTGATTATTATTATTGGGGTCTGCGAGCCTCCATTATATTTCTCATTTATTGTCGGGCCTGCGTGTCTATGATTAAGTTGTAATCACATGAGGAGGCACAGCGGGAGTGTGGATGCGATAGCGGAACTCACGAGACGGACGATCATGATGCATGAAGATGCATTGAGATGTCGACGGAACCGACGATGACGAGATGGATGATCACAGGGCATGAAGATGCACTATTGCACACATAAATCTTGATGTGAGTGATTAGGCCTAATAGCTCGGGCCTAATCACATGAGGTTTTGGTCCATGATCATTTGGTGTGATTGCTTATACACATACTAGATATGTATATATATTTGCATGCGATGTAGATATATATTAAATATGTATATATGTGACATGTCATATTAGGAGACCAAATCATAGAAACATCTCTCTCGATAATATTAAGTCAGTAAACATGAGGCAATTAGATTGACCCATGTGGCCTTCCATCGTTATAAGTAGGAACCGATTCCCAATGTATGTTGAGTTGGTCGAGTCCCTCGAGACTCACCTATATCATGATTCGCTATCTTGCTTATGACATAGAGATTTCACCGGTGACCTGAGGACATGGTATGCTTGGTCGAGTCCCTCGAGGGTATATCATCAAATCAGACTCAACTTGTAACGAATGTGTTGACTTAACCGAGCATCATGGTTGGTCGAGTCCCTCGAGACCATGGTGATTCGGAGGCCGAATAGGATGGGAATCACAAGGAGTTGTGTTCGGCAAGAGTTGTCTACCTTTTAGGTTTAGTGTGATTGGACGAGTCCCTCGACGTTACACTAAGATGCTGATTGGATCCTGACTCCTACTAGAAGTCTGCCGGAGACTTCCGTTTCACATGCTGAGGGTGTTGCGTGACTCATTAGTAAAATAGTGGGAGCATATTAAGATAGAAGTCCATATCCTGATAGTTTATTTCTTACAAAATCTTCATGTTATTCATTTCTACTGCATCTATATTTTCAGAAAATGTCGCTTTCAAATCCCTTACGTGGCATACTTGATGTCAACCGCCTCACTGGTCCAAATTATACAGATTGGCTCCATAACTTGAGAATTGTTCTCACGACGGAGAAAATTGTGTACGTCCTTGATACAGTGATGCCTACACTCGAAGAAGAGGCAAGCGAGGATGAGATCGCTCGCTACGTGAAGTACATTAATGACTCCACTCTTGCTCAGTGCTATATGTTGGGCTCTATAACTCCTGAGTTACAAAGACAACATGAAATGATGGGTGCCAGATCCATTCTCCTACATGTCCGTAAATTATTTGAGGAACAAGGAAGGACTCTGCGATATGAGATATCTAAGAGCCTCTTCCGTGCTAGAATGACTGAGGGGACACCGGTTCAGAACCATATCCTAAAGAAGATTGAGTGGATAAAGAAACTCACAGGTCTAGGAATGGTCCTAGAGGATAACTTGTGTGTTGACATTATTCTTTAGTCCCTACCAGATTTCTTTTCACAGTTCATAATTAATTTTAATATGAACAAGCTTGAGGTGACTCTCCCAGATCTCCTCAATATGTTGAGGGAGGTAGAGAGTACTATTAAGAAAGAGAAGCCAGTTCTCTACACTAGTGAGACCAGAAAGAAAAGGAAAACAGAAAGGTCCCTTAAGAAGGGAAAGGGCAAGGGCAGACTAGGTAAAGCAAAGGTTGCTAAGAAAGACCCTACAAAGGACAAAGGCCAGTGCTTCCATTGTGGTAAAGATGGGCACTAGAAGAGGAACTGCAAAGAGTATCTTGCAGAAAGGGCGAAACAAAAGTTTGATGAAGCTTCAGGTACATTTATGATCAGTCTCTATTTGTCAGACTCTTATGATAATACATGGGTATTGGATACCGGTAATGCTTATCATATATGCAATTCGTTGCAGGTTCTAGCAAGGCTTAGGAGACTAGAGAGAGACGAGATGGACTTAAGATGGGTAATGGAGCAAAAGTTGCTATAGTAGCTATTGGTGAGGTCACCCTACATCTGCCTAGTGGAGCTTTTATTGCATTAGATGCATGTTATTTTGTTCCTTCTATTATCAAAAATATTATCTCCATTTCATGTTTGACAATTAGTGGATATAAATTAGTTTTTGAGAACAATGGTTGTTCGATATTATTAGATGATAATATCATCACGAAAGGAACATTGCATAATGGTTTATTTATGTTAAACACTACTTCACATATTTTGAATATAAATATGTCAAAGAGGAAACGAGATGAGATGAATAGTGCATACCTATGACATTGTAGACTAGGTCACATCCATGAAAGAAGGATTCAAAAGTTGCTAAATGATGGACATCTAGATCCATTCGACTATGTGTCATATGCAACTTGTGAGCCTTGCCTTCGTGGAAAATTGACAAACTCTCCATTTAGTGGAACTGGAGAGAGAGCCACTGAGCTGTTAGAACTCATATATATGTGGACCTATGTCAACTCATGCCATTGGTGGTTACTCCTACTTCATAACCTTTACTGATGATTTCTCAAGGTATGGATATATGTACTTAATAAAGTACAAATCCGAGGCCTTTGAGAAATTTAGAGAGTATAAGAATGAGGTGGAGAACCAGACTATAATGAGTATCAAAACTCTTCGATCAAATCGAGGAGGTGAGTACATAAGTATAGAGTTTACTCAGTTCCTCAAGGACCATGGGATATTATCCCAATGGACACCTCCTTATACACCTCAGCTTAATGGTGTCTCTGAAAGGAGAAATCGTACGCTATTAGACATGGTACGGTCCATGATGAGTTTCGCTGACCTACCCATCTCGTTCTGGGGATATGCCCTAGAAACTACAGCTTACCTTCTGAATAGAGTTCCAACTAAGTTGGTAGTGTCTATACCATATGAGATATGGAAAGGGAAGAAGCTTGATCTTAAGGTTGTTAAGATTTGGGGCTGCCCTGCCCACATTAAAAGACACAACCCCGATAAGTTAGAATCAAGGACAGAGCGATGCAAATTTATGGGATACCCCAAGGAAACTTGTGGGTATTATTTCTATCATCTCGAGGACCAAAAGGTCTTTGTAGCTAAGAGAGCAGTATTCCTTGAGAAGGAACACATTCTTGGCGGAGATAGTGGGAGAATGATAGAGTTGAGCGAGGTTGGAGAACTAAGCTTAAGCACCACTCTACAGCCCGAGTCTGTTCAGGTATCTAATACACAAGTTTCAACTTTACGTAGGTCTGATAGAGTATCTCATCCTCTTGAGAGATATGTGGGATATATTAGAGGAGAGGATGTTGAGGATATTGATCCTCAGATCTACGATGAGGCTATTATGAGTATAGACTCCGAGAAGTGGCAAGAAGCCATGAATTCTGAGATGGATTTTATGTACTCCAACAAGGTTTGGAACCTAGTTGATGTGCCCGAAGGTACTCTACCCATCGGTTGTAAGTGAATCTTTAAGAAAAAGATCGGAGTAGATAGAAAGGTAGAGACCTATAAAGCAAGGCTAGTGGCTAAGGGGTATTGTCAAAGGCAAGGTGTTGACTACGATGAAACCTTCTCACCCGTAGCAATGCTAAAATCCATCAGAATTCTATTGGTTATTGTAGCACACTATGATTTTGAGATATGACAGATGGATGTGAAAGCTGCATTCCTCAATGTGAACCTCGAGGAGGAGGTGTATATGATGCAACCTAAGGGATTCGTGTGTAAGAACTACCCAGATAAGGTGTATAGGTTGCTTAGATCCATTTATGGACTAAAGCAAACTTCCCGAAGTTAGAACATAAGATTTGATGAGGCAATCAGATCTTATGACTTCGTTAAGAACGAAGATGAGCCTTGTGTGTATAGGAAGGTAAGTGAGAGCACTATCACCTTTTTGGTATTATATGTGGATGATATCCTGATCATTGGGAATGACGTAGGAATGCTATCCACAGTAAAGGCTTAGTTATCTAAACACTTCTCCATGAAGGACTAGAATCTATAGAGATAGATCCAAGAGGATGCTTGGCTTGTCCCAGTCCAGGTACATAGAAATCATTGTCAAAAGGTTTGGCATAGAAAATTCCAAGAGAGGTCTTATACCGATGAGACATAGGATATCGCTTTCTACGAGTATGTCCCCAAAGACTCCAGAAGAAAGGGCGAACATGGATATGATACCTTATGCCTTAGCAATAGGGTCTATCATGTATGTCATGCTATGCACTAGGCCTAATATAGCGCATGCTCTAAGTGTCACGAGCAGGTATTAGGCGGATCCAGGCTTGGAGCACTGGAAAGCAGTAAAGTATATCCTTAAGTACTTGAGAAGGACTATGGATCTTTTACTAGTATATGGAGGTAGTAGCCTTAAGGTTGAAGGCTACACAAACTCAAGTTTTCAGTCTGATGTCGATGATAGCAAGTCAAATTCGGGATACGTGTACACCTTAAATGGAGGAGCAGTGTGCTAGAAGAGTTCAAGCAAGATACTACTACAGACTCGACCACAGAGGCGGAGTACATTACTGCATCAGATACAACAAAGGAGGGAGTCTGGATGAAGAAGTTCATCATAGATTTGGGAGTCGTGTCGGGTAGCGAGGAGCCGATCTCCTTATATTATGACAACAATGGGGCGATTGCTCAAGCGAAGGAACCTAAGTCTCATCAGAAATCTAAGCATGTTCTAAGAAGGTTCCACCTTATCAGAGAGATCGTAACCCGAGGAAATGTAGTAGTGGAAAGAGTTCCTTCCGAAGATAACATTGTAGATCCACTGACAAAGTTGTTGTCTCGGATTGTCTTTGAGCGTCATAGGGGTTTGATGGGGATCAAACACATAGGTGATTAGCTTTAGGTTAAGTGGGCGATTGCTAGTCATAGGTACCCAGCAAACCAATCATGTGAGTGATGGCACGTGTGACTTGATACAAAATCTTTTTGCTTATTATATTTTGGCATATATCAATTTATAACTATTGCATATATGCATATATATATTCTGATGTCCTTGGATTTGTGCAATGGGAATCGGATCATGATGAGATCACGAAAATGAGATCGATTCACCTTTAAACACATATCCTAAATAATCCCGGTCATAGGTTACTCGAGAGGGATATTGTGATAACCGTAGTCCTAGTGGTATATCTGGTCCTTAGACTTGAGACACCAAAGATGTCCTGTATAAGTGCTCCACTCTTTGATACAAGACTTATAGGTTTGGTTGTCCTAAATCTAGTACAGTTGGTCATTGGGAGTGATAATCGACCTTACGAGGGCTATTAAGTATCGATAGAGGATCATCCACTCTCGGCGTCATGAGAAGAATATCACATGTGTTCTTGCTCAGACAAATCCCTAGCCAAGGTCATTTAGGTTATGAGAGAAAGAGTTCTCCGGGAGAATTTGATTAGAGCGAGACTCGAGTAGAAACTATATGGGTCTAACAGCACTATGCTCGATATACGGTCTCTGGGATATTAGATGGATGAGGGACTATAGGTACATGGTAAATGAGGATAGATAGGTCCAATGGATTGGATTCCCCTATATCATTTGGGGACTATGGCGTAGTGGCCTAGTACGTCCGTAGTCGATGAGTTAAGTGAATTATTACAGAGATAAAAATTCACTGAGTTAGAAGGAGTTCTAACAAGTATGACTCACAGCCAACTCAATATTGGGCCTAGAGGGTCACACACATATGGTAGGCATTGCGATGAGTAGAGGTTCGGATATAAAATATCCGACGGAGTCCTTGTCTTATTAGATATCCAATAAGCCCCTGAATGATTTGATCCCATGGACGAGATCCAATAAGAGCCAATGAGAGATTATTTGATAGAGATCCACTAATCTAAAAGGCTTGGGTTATTAGATGCAGATCTAATACCCACTAGGGGAGGATCCATTAGAGTTTGACAGAGGACCTCTATAAATAGGAGGTATTCAGAGTCTCATAGGCTAAAGTCTTTGCTTGCCTCTCCTATTCTCCTTCCCTTCTCCACCTCAGAGCAGGCCTGGAGTTTTTTAGGAGCGTCGTCGCAGCCCTACTGTGTGGATCACCATTAGAGAGGAGGACTCTTAACCTCCTTCACCCTCTCTTAAGGATCTGCAAGGAAACAGGGACATACGATGTCCCTAGGTAACACAATCTATTCAATACGTAGTTTTTTAGTTTCGCAGATTCTACGCACTAATCTTCGCACGATGACGAACATCTCTTTAGGAATCGGGGATTTTGTTTTCTTGTTCTTTCGTTGCGCATGTGATGTCGCCCACAAAGATTTTCCCAACAAAGACGAGAAGAAAATCAACAAAGGCGAGATGGCAAACTACGCCTTAACAGCTTTCGACATTGAGGTAATCAAAATGCCCTTAGTTTATTTCAAAATTACATAATGCTTTTCATGAGTTACTTTTAATTTAGTTTAGAATAATTATTTTTCTTAAAAATTACATATTTAATAAATGAAAATATAAAAAATTTAGGAATCATGCTTATCTAGTAATTTTGAAAATAATCATGAAAATTACATGTTTATGATAAACAAAATGATTTTGATTAAAAATACTTTATGAAATCATGCTTGATGAAATAATGTAATTTAAGATCATACTTAATAAATCTATATTTCGAAATTATGCATGATGATCCTTGCGATATATAGATTATCGATTTTTACCATAATGAAAGTAGTTTTTTCGGTTTTAAATATGATGCATATTTTTATTTGGTAAAAAAGACAAAAACATGGTTGTATAAAACAAACTAAAAAGAAGAAACCTTTCTCCTTTAAAAATTTCTCTATTTTATTGATTTTTTTAAAAAGGATATTAATGAATCTATTTGTATCACTTTTGTGAATCTCTTGAAAATGATTTTGAGTTTACGATTTGAATTTGAATGAGCTTTATCTTGATTTTTTGAGATTTATAACTTGAAATTTCTTATGCATGAATCAAAATATTGTATCATTTGATCTCTTATGTTCCTTTTGCTATTTTTAAAAACAAAAAGATTTGATGAAATAAATAATGTATTGTGGCATTCATGATTTGTTATTATTATCTTTCATGACATGATGTGTAAATTCCTTTGTATTTGTGGTTGTAAACCTTATATTATAAGTAGAGTATTGATGTAAAACTTATATTCTTCCACTCTACTTCTTCCTTGTTTACAATAAAAAAGGGGAGAAAGAAAATTGCTAGCTTAAATGAGAAACTTAGACATGTTAGATCTTCCAAATACATAAATTCTTTTTATACATTTTTTGGATTATAATCTTGATCTCTTGAATTTTAGACTTGATATTTCATTTATTATGATTGAAATAATGATTGAAATATTGATGTAATTATGAATGATGATATGGAATCATACATTTTATATTTTGGAAATATACTTGATGATTTGGTATTATGCATGCTATACTTCAACTTATGATAATGATGCATGCAATGATGAAATATTCATGATGAAAAATTATTTTGACATTCATAACTTGATTTTTCATCTTTGTTATTTATCCTTTGTCAAGATTTGAAAATTGTTGTAAAGGGAAAAAGAGATACAAAATTGTATTCTTCCCTTCTTTTTGACAAAGACAAAGGGGGAGAAATATTACTAGCTCAAGATGCAAAACATGCTAACTTGCACTTTGGAATGGAAGCAAAATTGCAAGCTCAAACATTGCAAAGGAAGCAAAAATTTGCTAGCTTGCAACTTGTATATTTCAAGAAGCAAGAGTTGCTTTCTTTAACATCTCAAAATTGCTAATTTGCATGTTTTAAAATGCTGTAAAATTTTTGCTAGCTTACATGATAATAAAACG
This sequence comes from Musa acuminata AAA Group, assembly GCF_036884655.1. Lineage (NCBI taxonomy): Eukaryota > Viridiplantae > Streptophyta > Magnoliopsida > Zingiberales > Musaceae > Musa > Musa acuminata. The sequence continues at coordinate 36,424,996 of NC_088357.1, forward strand.
TAATGTTTATTATGCAACGATTTGAACTTATATTTCAAAACACATTGAAAGTTGCACTTCTTGCTGAGAGTACGTTGGAACATTGCCGAGAGTTCGTCAGAAGTTTGTCGGAAGATCGCCGGAAGCTCGCTGGAAGAAACTAGACTTACAGACTTGTTTAGCTTAGAATATGTCTTAGGAAATATAGTTAGCACATAATTGGGTTTGGATTTGGGCCAAACTAGTTGGGCCCATGTAAAGACTGTGTTGAGCCCAATAAGAGGCCCAAACAATGTCCCAAGAGATGACACCGTCATGGCATAGTCTTTGAGATAATGTCAGGCGATGGTATCGCTAGTCTAGGCGGTGGTACCACCTCTGGTAGGGTGCTAGGCGATCATACTACCAGTCTGGGTGGTGGTACCACCCAGCCCAACCTCCCAGGCAGTAGTACCGCCCAATGTAGTATCAATGTCAGACTAACACTAGCGGTGGTACTGCCCGAACCTAGGAAACCCGGGATGAGATGTTTTTAGGCTCCAAGTTTGAATCAATCTAAAGCCTATAAATACCCCTCTCATCCTTGGTTAACATACACAAGGCTTGAGAAGTAAAAATAGAAAGAAACTCTGCTGCAATCTTGTGTGAACTCCTCTCAAAAGTTTTAAGTGTTAGAATAGTTTGAGAGAGGAGTGAGTGGGGATGTAAGGGTTATCTCCTAAACCTGGTAAAAGGAGAATCGAGTTGTAAAAGGTGGTTGGTCTTCGCCTATTGAAGGAACACCGATAGTGGATGCCGGTGAACTTGATGGAAGAAGAATCAGCGAAGTGGTTGTAGGTCACTATGACCGAACCACTATAAAATATGGTTTGCATTTCCTTCTTGCAATTTACATTAATTACAAACAGCCTTTAATGCTTTTATGAACACGCTTTTAAGTTAAGTTTTCGAAATCAGTTTTCAATGTATGAAGAAATTTTCGTAACCGACATGATTTTACCGCTGCACTAATTCACCCCCCCACCCCCCCCCCTCTTCTTATTGCCAACCCCTTTCCTAACAAATTCATCTTGCTTGTTTCTAAAGATCCATTTAGTACCAATAACTAAATGGTCATTTGGCCTCGGAATGAGCTTCAAACCTCATTTCTCTCAAATTGGTTCAACTCTTCTTATATTGCGATAACCCATGAATCATCTTTAAGGCCTTGTCGATGCATTTAGGTTTATATAGATGAGTATATAGTATACTAGTTTGTCCGGTTATCTTGATGTCCATCTCGAATAACCTATAACTAGGATTATTTAGGATTTATGTTTAGAGGTGAATCAATCTCATTATCGTGATTTCATCACGATCCGATTCTCATTGCACAAATCTGTAGACATCATAATATATTTATGCATCAAGCAATATAAAGTGAGAAAATATCATAATAATAATAAGTAAAAAGATTACATGTCATGTCACGCATGTCATCACTCACAGGATTGGCTTCTAGGGAATCTATGTCGAGCAATATTTACAAAACATTTCAGATTTGAAATATTTCGACAACTTCGAAAGAAACTTGATATGTTGGATATAATAATTTTAAAGGGAGAGAATGTTAGGCTTAAACTTATTAAAGTGTCATAAAGAGGTTAATTTCATCAAAAAAAAATTTAATTGTATCAAGAGAGAGGTTCATTATATCAAGAGAAGAAATAAATTAAATGTCTATAGAAGAACAAATCAAATTTGCTATTAGTTCTTTAAAGGATTTCTTGAAATAGAATAATTTATTTTGAGTATAATTAATGTAATGTATCTTTGGGAACTATATAAATTTTGGGTCATAAATCATTTAATGTTTTGAAGTTATAAAGAATTTTGAGTGAAAGATAAAATATCTTGTCTTGTCTTACTTTTCGCTTACGTGATAAACCTATTCCTTCTTCCTATCATGTTCAACAACCTTTTTCTATTGACAAAATAAATATTTTTTAAAAATACTTTATAAAAAATAAATTAAATATTTTTATCATATATATAATAAGAGTATTTTTATAAAAAATAAAAAAAAAAAAGGTAGGATTGGAAACCAAAACCTTATAATAAACTATTAAGAACTTTAGCAATTATACTAGTTAATACCTTCATTTATTAGATAAGATTTGGAATTAGGTATATTACTAGCAGATCAATATTTAAGGTATATAAAATAAAAATATTAAGTCTTAAAATATCTATAAGTTTTTGAATTTTGTATGTATCTTATAATTTATTATAGAACATGCAAGTATGAATTATGAAAGATATATGTATACATATTAATATATATATACTGCCCATGTTTCACGTTGATGACAGTGTCTGACAAAAATAAAAAAGAAGTCCTTAAAAAAAACAAAGGAAAGACGTATTACTTAAACTATTACAAAATATTGCGTTAGCATATAGAGGATATGATATCAAAATGTTCGGCGGACCAGTTGTCATGACACAAGAAATTTGACTGACAACGCCTGGCATGGGATGGATCGTCTTGTTGAGAATGATTGTAAATAAAACATAAAGACAGCAGCAGTTGGATGTCTCAAATTATGTTAAAAATTAGCTATGGTGTATATGGAAAATAAAGGTTTACAATATCCCCCAGCATCAATGAATGTGGATCTACTTCAATTCGGACGTTTGTCATACCCATCTGCTTCAATTATTGGTAATTAAAAAGCAAGAGCTTCACAAGTCAAAGGATGTATATCCACAATTAAGGAAACTTCCTCCTCATACCTAAGAATGAAATCAATTCATCCGTTTTTAGTATGTGAGCACCATGAGCTCTCTTTTAGCACGAAGAAGAGTTTACTTGGGAACATATATTTTGGTTGGGATGTGTTTAAGCTAAAGGGTATTCTTGATAATCATATGCTTATCATCAGAATGAAAAGAAATTTAGTATAAATTTTACTTCTCAAAAAAAATTATAGATCCTTCTTAGCAAGTTCTTACTTAAATTGAGCCTCCCTGTCAAGTTTATTGCTTGGTCGTATTGAACGATATATGCTATTGGTAATGTCAAGTTCACCCCTGGTTTAGTAGCATCCTAACATATATTCTTCTTAGTCAAAGCCTTCAGATTTTTGACCAAAATTATAGATGACATCAAGTTGATATTAGTGCAGCTTACACTTTACTACTTTGAATTGGGTCCTTTACAAACTTTACATATTAAATTAGTTTTATTGATAAGGAATTTAAAGCTTTCTCTGTCTAATTTTAAAAAAAAAAAAACTGGTGCATGATTTTGAGTTCTCTACTAAAAGTTATTATCAAATTATTGGGCATTTGTCAAGTTATCATGATTTTATTTTGGATCTTTAATTCTTCATCAATGACTCGTCAACAAAGGAGAAATATTAAATAAGTTAATTTAGAAGTAGAAATGGCTGATCTGTGTTAATCATATGAAACTTTACAGTAGATGATGACTGATCTACTCCAAAGAATTCCAACAATCCTGCTGTAAGCAAACGTGAAACATGGTAACAATGTAATTGATTCTTCCGGTGAACTTTTGATGCATTATATTCACTCTCCTGAGGACTTATCAAATGGTGCTGAATGATGAAGAGAAAAGTAATCGATCAAGAAGAGACAAACTCTAAAACAACAAAGGAGAAAATAGCATTCCAATAAAATAAGGGTACAACATTTGAGCATCCAAACCCATACGGTAGAAGGAAATAAATATTAGGAAAAAGATGGGTCTACTTTGAATACTAAATGTTATATGTGAGGAAGCTTGTGACTATTCTTTTGAGTGTCCTATAAAGAAAGCTAAAGTTAATCTTGTTGAAAAGGAGTAAAATAGAGAGGATAATGATCTTATCTACGATGATGAACCTGAAGGTATCAATGAGAAAAAAACTATGAGTTAAACATTGAGGATGAAAAATCTTATTTTCCATTATATCATGGTAACCCAAGAAGATGATTAGTGGTCTAGAAATAATATTTTTAGAACATATTGCTTGTCTCATTGAAAAAAAAAGTCTTCTAATGATTTATTTAAGTAGTATAGAGAATATGACTTCAAAGCTTATGGTAGATAAACTAAAGCTTTCATTGTCACATCATCCAAAGCTATATAAGGTTTCATAGTCTAAGAATGGTAGAGAGATCTTGATATCTTAAAGGTGCAACATCAAATTCTCTATTGGGAGGTATAAAGATGAACTTCATTTTATTATACTTTCTATGGATGCATATCATTTACTTCTTAGTAGACTATGATAATTTGATCAAAATGCTTTTCTCTAGTTAAAAATGGAGTAAAGTTTCCTTTCTAGCCATTAACGGAATCTCCTAACCACTGTACAATATGAAAATTTAGTTAGTTTGATAAATTACAAAGAGTTTAAATAGCCCTACAAAGAAGAGAATATTGATCGGTAGCTAAGCAAGATAGATAGAATTGTACCCACGAGATTTCAAAAGAAGTAAAAAGTATGCTAGAGTAGTTTGAAGGTTTGGCTAGCGATGACCTTCCAATTGACTTATCTTTTTTTGTGATATCCAACATTATATTGATTTCATTATGGGTGCTATATTTTTTGACCTTCCTCGTTATTATATCTTACGAAAAGAATATGCTATATTACAAAGACAAGTAGAGAGTTTACTGGTCAAAAGACTAATTAAGTAATTACTTAGTCCGTGTGCTGTATCAACTCTTTTAATAACAAAAAAAAAGGATAAAACATTGAGAATGTGTGTTGATACTATGATTGTAAACAAAAAAATAATTAAATATAGATTTTCAATCCCTCATCTTGATGATATGTTTGATATGCTTGTGGTTGCTAACATTCTTTCTAAAATTGTCTAAAATTGACTTTCATTATAGTTATAATCAAATTTGTATTATACTAAGTGATGAATGAAAGATGATTTTTAAAATTAAAGAGCGGTGTATGAATGACTTGTTATGTCATTTGGGCTTTCCTATGCCCCTTGTACTTTTATAAAGTTGATTACATGAAATGATTCCTAGAAAAGTATATTAGTATATAGCCTTGATAAATTATATCATTTAGAGCACTTAAAAATATATTTAGGGTCCTTCGTGACAACCAATTGTACATCAATCTCAAAAAATATATTTCATAACAAATAAAGTTATGTTTTTAGGCTATGTGATGATTGTTGAATCTTGAATTTTGATAATGAAACCAATTGATGAGTTTATTGAATTAATATTCTTTTGAGACAAGTGATGTACAAGAATACTTCTATCATAGAATCTGACCACCAAAGGTTCAACTATTGAGTAGGAGCGTCATAGGGGTCTGATGGGGATCAAACACATAGGTGATTAGCTTTAGGTCAAGTGGGAGATTGCTAGTCATAGATACCCAGCAAACCAATCACGTGAGTGATGGCACATGTGACTTGATACAGAATCTTTTTGCTTATTATATTTTGACATATATCACTTTATAACTATTGCATATATGCATATATATATATATATATATATATATATATATATTATGATGTCCTTGGATTTGTGCAATGGGAATCGGATCATGATGATATCACGAAAATGAGATCGATTCACCTTTAAACACATATCCTAAATAATCCCGGTCATAGGTTACTCGAGAGGGACATCGTGATAACCGTAGTCCTAGTGGTATATCTGGTCCTTAGACTTGAGAAACCAAAGATATCCTGTATGAGTGCTCCACTCTTTGATACAAGATTTATAGGTTTGGCTGTCCCAAATTTAGTACAGCTGGTCATTGGGAGTGGTAATCGACCTTACGAGAGCTATTGAGTGTCGATAGAGGATCATCCACTCTCAGCGTCATGAGAGGAATATCCCAAGTATTCTTGCTCAAACAAATCCCTTGCTAGGGTCATTCGGGTTGAGAGAGAAAGAGTTCTCCGGGAGAATTTGATTAGAGCGAGACTCGAGTAGAAACTATATGGGTCTAACAGCACCATGCTCGATATATGGTCTCTGGGATATTAGATGGATAAGAGACTATAGGTACATGGTAAATGAGGATAGATAGGTCCAATGGATTGGATTCCCCTATATCGTCTGGGGACTACGACGTAGTGGCCTAGTACGTCCGTAGTCGATGAGTCAAGTGAATTATTACAGAGATAATAATTCACTGAGTTATAAGGAGTTCTGAAAAGTATGACTCACAGCCAGCTTAATATTGGGCCTAGAGAGTCACACATATATGGTAGGCATTGCGATGAGTAGAGGTTCAGATATGAAATATTCGACGGAGTCCTTGTCTTATTGGATATCCAATAAGCTCCTGAATGATTGGATCCCATTGACGAGATCCAATAAGAGCCCATGAGAGATTATTGGATAGAGATCCACTAATCTAAAAGGCTTGGGTTATTATATGCAGATCTAATACCCACTAGGGGAGGATCCATTAGAGTTTGACAGAGGACCTATATAAATAGGAGGTATTCAGAATCTCATAGGTTAGAGCCTTTGCTTGCCTCTCATATTTTCCTTCCCTTCTCAATCTCAGAGTAGGCTTGGAGTTTTTTAGGAGCGTCGTCGCAGCCCTACTGTGTGAATCACCATTAGATAGGAGGACGCTTAACCTCCTTCACCCTCTCTTAAGGATCTACATGGAAACAGGGACATACGATGTGTTAGGATCGAGAGCACTAAGAGGGGGGGGTGAATTAGTGCAGCGGAAAACTTTCTGCGATTAAAACGAAACTACGTTCGAATGATGAAAACAGTTTCTATGTAAAATCCGATTCTAAGCAAGATGATATTAAAGTTAATCTATGCAGGCATATTGCAGCTTTGACGAAAACCAGAATACAAGTGTAAACTGAAATGCGACGTTCGTACGATAAAACCGGTTTACGTCTAAATGTCAATTTTGAAGATACTGAACTTTGAGATATGTTTTATAAGTGCACAGAAGGCAGTTTGCAGATATGATTGAAATCAAAACGTAAACGTAAACGTAAACTGAACTGTGATGATCGCACGACAAAGCCGATTTACATCTAAAGGCAGATTCGGAAAGCTTTGAACTTTGAGACTTGTTCATAAAAGCGCAGAAGGCAGTAGCTATTTAGGAGGTTTGCAGTAAAGATAAAATGCTCAAAGTAAATGCAAACCGAGATTTAGAGTGGTTCGGTCAATCTTGACCTACTCCACTTTTGGCTTCCTCCACCGACGAGGTCACCGACGTCAACTAGAGGCCTTCCTTCAATAGGCGAAGGCCAACCACCCTCTTACAGTTTCACTCCTTTTGACGGGCTTAGGAGACAACCCTTACAGAAATTTTCTCTCCTCTCTTTACAACTCAGAACTTGGAAGAATAGAGGGAGAAGAACTTTTGGCCTTTACAACAATTTTGAGCTCTAAGAATCACAGAAAAGAATCAAGATTTCGGTGTTAGTTGATCACATTTCAGTGCTGAATGGGTGGGGTATTTATAGACCCCAACCCAATTCAAATTTGAAGCTCAAAACTGTCAATTCCCGAAATTCCGAGATCAGGCGGTTGCACCTCCTGACTGGGGCGGTTGCACTGCCTGGCAGAGCTCGAAGACTGAGCTCAAGCGGTGCCACCTCTGTTAGGGGCGGTTGCACCTCTCTGCCAGAGCTCGAAGACTGAGCTCAGGCGGTTGCACCTCCTGACTGGGGCGGTTGCACCGCCTACCAAAGCTCGAAGACCGAGCTCAGGCGGTGCTACCTCTTGTCAGGGGAGGTTGCACCGCCCAATCTCGCTCGGAGATTGAGTCCCAGGCGGTGCCACCGCCTGCCTGGGGCGGTTGCACCGCCCAGCTTCGCTAGGAGATCCTCTCCTGGGCGGTGCCACCGCTGACCCTGGCGGTGCCACCTCTTTCACTATTTCAGCTCACTTGGTTTGGCTCCAAACTTGGCCCAAACCAGTCCGAACTTGGGCCTAATTGGCCCCTACTTGGGTTATAGGATTAACACCTAATCCTAACCCTAATTAATATGCTAACTATGATTTTAAAGACATTTTCTAAGCTATTACAAAGTCCGCAAGTCAAGACTTCTTCTGGCGAGCTTCCGGCAAACTTCCGACGGTCTTCCGATGAACTCTCGGAAACCATTCTGCAGACTCCCGGCAAGCTCCTAGACTTCACGATTTGATTTTAGCGAGTTCCAATGAGCTTCTTTGGCAAGCTCTGATCTTTCTCGGCGAGCTCCGCGAACTTCCAACGAACCTTCCGGCGAGCTTCCGAAAACCCTTTGGCAAGCTCCCAACTCATTCTCGGCTAGTTCCGGTAACATTCCCGACGAACCTTCGGACTTCCGTCAAACTCTCGAACTCACAACGAATCCTTCGCGCTTGACTCTGATACTTTGTTTCGCTTTATGTATTCATCGTTATCATAGTTAATCCTACACAATTAAAATAAAACTTCGATCGAGATAATTAATCGTAAGCAATTAACCAAGTTGTCTGGCATGTCATTGGTCCCTCGACGCTTCGTCTGATTCTTCGGCGCATCGTCCTCTCCTGTGGCCTATTGCCCAATCGGTCAGTTGACTCCGCAACTCCGATATCCTTGGCGCAATACCCGCTCTTCTTGGCCCGATGCCCAAGTCCACGGCCCGAAGCCTTCTGTCGATACGTCGACCGATCCATCAGCCCGACGTCCAATCTTCTGACATGTTTCTCCGGCACAACATGATTTTCCTGCTTTAATTGTCTCATCCTGATCAAAGCATCCTGTGTTACTCAAAACGCAGATTAAATCATAAACATATATCAAGTGGTTTCATCATCAAAATACGAGATTCAACAATCTCCCCCTTTTTTATGATGACAACTACTTGATGACTGAGTTAACCTTAACTCCCGGAGTTTAAACACACTCCCCCTATCAATATGCCATATTGATAGAACCTTGAATTCAAACTGAATTCAAGTCATTGCAATATTCATCATGAATACTTGTAATATATCATCATGAACTTATGCATAAACTTATGCATAACATGTCATGTCATCAACATACTTCTCCCCCTTTGTCATCAACAAAAAGGAGAAGTACCAAAATAAAGTGTTTGTGATATTGGTTTAACTTATTGAATGAAAAACATATTATCAAGTTTTATCATCATGCAGTTTTGAAGCCAAAAAATTTAGCAAATGTTACATCATACTTAGAATATTCAAGCTATCAAGTTTTAGATATGCAAGTTTTACAGCATACAAGATAGCACTTTTAGAACATGCAAGCTAGCAATGTTACAACATTTTAGAACTTGCAAACTAGCAATTTAGAGATATTCAAGAAGGCAACTCTTGCTTCTTGAAATATGCAAATTTGTCAAGTTTTGCTAGATGTGCAAGTTAGCATTTTTGCCTCTTGAGATAGGCAAGATAGCACATTTGTTTCTTTTGAGATAGCAACTTTTTGCTTCTCTTTAGACCATAAACTAGCAATTTTTATGATATACAAGTTTCACAATATATAAGTTAGCAAAAATTTCGAAAGCAAATGCAAGATAGCTTTCTTGTGTAAGCTCATGATTCTTGCTTCCTGTTGCAATGTGCAAGTTGCAAGTTTTGCTTCTTGAGATATTCAAGATAGTGATGTTCAAGAAGACAATTTTTGCTTCTTGAAATAAGCAAGTTAGCAATCTTTGCTACTTAAGATAGGCAAGCTAGCAATCAAGTTTTTGCATCTTCTTGACTTATGCAAGCTAGCTATCTCCCCCTTTGTCATTATCAAAAAGAAAGGAAGAATACAGTTTTGTAGTTCTTTTTCCTTTTACAACGATTTCAAAATCATGACAAAGGATGAATAATCAAGTTATGAATGTCAAGACAATTTTTCATCATGAATATTTTATCATTGCATGCATCATTATCATAAGTTGAAGTATTACATGCATAATATCATATCATCATTCATAATTACATTAATATTTCAATATAGCAATTTCTTCTCAAAATGTGTAACTTAGCACTCATAGCATTTTAAATCATGATTTACATCATATGCAATACATCACATCATAATTAGAAAGCACAAGTATTGCATGCATAATTGCACATCATAAATGTTTCATATCATGATGGTATCAATTTTGTCAAATTATATCGTACCATGCATGATCAAAACTTCTCCCCGTTTTATCATTGAAAACAAGAAAGAAGTAGGGAAGAGCATAAAAGTGTAAAATATTTCAATCATTTCAAGGTATTTATATCATAGATACAAAGAAATCATATCATCAAAGATAAGACCATTTGAATGCCAAAAGACATGATTCATTTTATCAAATCTCTTTCTTTTATAAATAACAAAAATTGTAGGTGTACAAAGAAGAGATTGTGATTAAAAAAAATCTCAAGTAGTATATCCAAGAAATCAAGATCGTAATTTGAATACAAACTCATTCAAATTTAAATCGATAACTTGAAATTCATTATCAAGTTATCAAAATCAATTTCGAGATTCACAAAATATCATGAAATCATTAATACCAAAAGCATGATACACTCATTTATTTTTCAAAATATTCATCATGTTTATTTTCATGAGATTCACAAGATTGGTAAAATAAACTCATTAATCTCAATAGGATAGAAAATTCATTTCCATTTCATACAATTGATTTCATGTGAGGGTATTCAAGTCTTTTATGAAAACATGTATCATCATTTAAAATCAAAACATAAGTTTCATTATGAAATCGTCAAGACCAAACACATCTATCATCAAAAGACTATCAAAAATTCATACATAGATGTACATGTACTATGTTATCTTAATTCGTCATAAAAACAATTAGACCAAGAACATGTTAATCTAAAATGAGAGTTTCAAATCAACATTTACTTCAAAAACTCATGCATGACATAAAAATCATCAAGATGAATAGATTTTCAAAAATGAATTGTTATGGTCAAGAAAATCCGAAAATAAAATTTAACACTTTCATGCATTCGGACATGGTTTTGCCATATACACTCATGAGAATAACACATGCTTATCATCATGTATAACTTAAAATCTCATGCATAAAATTATCAATCATTGTATCAAAAACATTTAATATTTTTATTACATCATTATGCATTACTTCAAATCAAACATGATTTCATTCAGCAATGTTAATCAAACATGATACACATTATGAGTACATATTTTCAATCAAAATCATTTTGTTTGTTTATCATAAAATATGCAATGTTATCATTTTCGAAATTACTAGCATGGTCATAATTTTTATATTTTTATTTTTAAATATGTAATTTTTAAGAAAATTAATTCTAAACTAAAAAAGAAAATACATCATGAAAGCATCAAGTAATTTCAAAATAAATCAGGAGGATTTCGATTACCTTTTCATTGAGGGCGGTTAAGGCGTAGTTTGCCACCTCACCTTTCTTGATTTTCTCCACGTCTTCAGAGGAGCTCGATTCATCCCACTTTGTGTTCTTCTTCTTTGGCCTCTTCCTCCGTTCAAGTTCATTGTCTATTTTAGATTTTTGTTTAATAAACTTATTAAGATTTAGTGTTCGAAGTTCAAGTTCATCATTGTCCTCATCACTTGAGTCATCGCTCAAGTGGTATTCATTTGTCCGGAGTTCCAAATCCTTCCTGTTCTTTGGAAGGTGATTTTGTCCATCATGTTCATCATGTGCATTGTGCACCTTTTCATATGTTATCAACGAACCAATTAGTTCTTCAAGTGGTAAGTTGTTTAGGTTTTTAGCTTCTTGTATTGCAGTTACTTTTGAATCCCACTTCTTAAAAAGAGAACGCAAAATCTTGTTTACGAGTTCAAAATCCGAAAAACATTTTCCAAGAGCTCTTAAACTATTGACGACATCCGTGAAACGGGTGTACATGTCGTCTATAGTCTCGCTTGGTTGCATTCGAAAAAGCTCAAAATCATGTAATAAAATGTTAACTTTCGAGTCTTTGACTCTACTAGTTCCCTCGTGCATGATTTCAAGTGTTTGCCAAATGTCAAAAGCCATTTCGCACGTAGAAATCTGATTGAACTCATTTTCGTTCAAAGCGCAAAATAAGGCATTCATAGCCTTTGCGTTTAAGGAAAAATACCTCTTCTCCAAATACGACCATTCGTTCATCAGTTTAGAGGGAAGTTGAAAATCGTTTTCAATGATGTTCCATAAATCTAAATTTGTAGAAATCAAGAAAACTCTCATTCGAGTTTTCCAATAAGTGTAGTCCAATTCGTTAAACAATGGTGGACGAAAGACCGATAAGCCCTCTTGAAAGCCATGAAGAGTCATTTCTCTCAGGTGTAAATCCGAAATGAGAAAAACCGGGCTCTGATACCAATTGTTAGGATCGAGAGCACTAAGAGGGGGGGGTGAATTAGTGCAGCGGGAAACTTTCTGCGATTAAAACGAAACTGCGTTCGAATGATGAAAACAGTTTCTGTGTAAAATCCGATTCTAAGCAAGATGATATTAAAGTTTATCTATGCAGGCAGATTGCAGCTCTGACGGAAACCAGAATACAAGCGTAAACTGAAATGCGACATTCGTACGATAAAACCAGAATACAAGCGTAAACTAAACTCTCGGAAACCATTCTGCAGACTCCCGGCAAGCTCCTAGACTTCACGATTTGATCTTAGCGAGTTCCAATGAGCTTCTTTGGCAAGCTCTGATCTTTCTTGGTGAGCTCCGCGAACTTCCAACGAACCTTCCGGCAAGCTTCCGAAAAACCCTTCGGCAAGCTCCCAACTCATTCTCGGCTAGTTCTGATAACATTCCTGATGAATCTTCGGACTTCCGTCGAACTCTCGAACTCACAATGAATCCTTCGCGCTTGACTCCGACACTTTGTTTCGCTTTATGTCTTCATCGTTATCATAGTTAATCCTGCACAATTAAAATAAAACTTCGATCGAGACAATTAATCCTAAGCAATTAACCAAGTTATCCGGCATGTCATTGGTCCCTCGACGCTTCGTCTGATTCTTCGGTGCATCGTCCTCTCCTGCGGCCTATTGCCCAATTGGCCAGTTGACTCCGCAACTCCGATATCCTTGGCACAATACCCGCTCTTCTTAGCCCGATGCCTAAGTCCATGGCCCGAAGCCTTCTGTCGATACGTTGACCGATCTATCGGCTCGATGTCCAATTTTCTGACATGTTTCTCCGGCACAACATGATTTTCCTGCTTTAATTGTCTCGTCCTGATCAAAGCATCCTGCGTTACTCAAAACACAGATTAAATCATAAACATATATCAAGTGGTTTCATCATCAAAATACGAGATTCAACACGATGTCCCTAGGTAACATAATCTAACGTAGTTTTTTAGTTTCGCAGATTCTGCGTACCAATCTTCGCACGATGACGAACATCTCTTTGGGAATCGAGGATTTTGTTTTCTTGTTCTTTCACTGCGCATGTGATGTCGCCCCCAAAGATTTTCCCAACAAAGACGAGGAGAAAATCAACAAAGGCGAGGTGACAAACTACACCTTAAAAGCTTTCGACGATGAGGTAATCAAAATGCCCTTAGTTTATTTCAAAATTACATAATGCTTTTCATGAATTACTTTTAATTTAGTTTAGAATAATTATTTTTCTTGAAAATATCATATTTAATAAATGAAAATATAAAAATTTAGGAATCATGCTTATCTAGTAATTTTGAAAATAATCATGAAAATTACATGTTTATGATAAACAAAATGATTTTGATTAAAAATACTTTATGAATCATGCTTGATGAAATTATGTAATTTGATATCATACTTAATAAAAGTGGTTTTTTTGGTTTTAAATATGATGTATATTTTTATTTGGTAAAAAAACAAAAACATGGTTGTATAAAACAAACTAAAAAGAAGAAACCTTTCTCCTTTAAAAATTTCTCTATTTTATTGATTTTTTTAAAAGGGATATTAATGAATCTATTTGTATCACTTTTATGAATCTCTTGAAAATGATTTTGAGTTGACGATTTGAATTTGAATGAGCTTTATCTTGATTTTTTGAGATTTATAACTTGAAATTTCTTATGCATGAATCAAAATATTGTATTATTTGATCTCTTATGTTCCTTTTTGCTATTTTTAAAAAAGAAAATATTTGATGAAATAAATAATGTCTTGTGGCATTCATGATTTGATATTATTATCTTTCATGACATGATGTGTAAATTCCTTTGTATTTGTGGTTGTAAACCTTATATTATAAGTAGAGTATTGATGTAAAACTTATATTCTTCCACTCTACTTCTTCCTTGTTTACAATAAAAAAGGGGAGAAAGAAAATTGCTAGCTTAAATGAGAAACTTAGACATGTTAGATCTTCCAAATACATAAATTCTTTTTATACATTTTTTGGATTATAATCTTGATCTCTTAAATTTTAGACTTGATATTTCATTTATTATGATTGAAATAATGATTTAAATATTGATGTAATTATGAATGATGATATGGAATCATACATTTTATATTTTGGAAATATACTTGATGATTTGGTATTATGCATGCTATACTTCAACTTATGATAATGATGCATGCAATGATGAAATATTCATGATGAAAAATTGTTTTGACATTCATAACTTGATTTTTCATCTTTGTTATTTATCCTTTGTCATGATTTGAAAATTATTGTAAAGGGAAAAAGAGATACAAAATTATATTCTTCCCTTCTTTTTGACAAAGACAAAGGGGGAGAAATATTACTAGCTCAAGATGCAAAACATGCTAACTTGCACTTTGCAATGGAAGCAAAATTGCAAGCTCAAACATTGCAAAGGAAGCAAAAATTTGCTAGCTTGCAACTTGTATATTTCAAGAAGCAAGAGTTGCTTTCTTTAACATCTCAAAATTGCTAATTTGCATGTTTTAAAATGCTGTAAAATTTTTGCTAGCTTACATGATAATAAAACTTAATGTTTATTATGCAACGATTTGAACTTATATTTCAAAACACATTGAAAGTTGCACTTCTCATTTTTGTTGATGACAAAGGGGGAGAAGTATAATCATGTTATGCATGATGATGTGTTACAAATATTCATGTTGGAATTTACAATGACTTGAATTCGGCTAGAATTCAAGATTCTATTAATATGCCATATTGATGATGGGAGTTTGTTTAAACTCCGGGAGTAGGTTAACTCCGTCATCAAATTGGTTGTCATCATAAAAAATGGGGAGAATGTTGAATCTCGGATTTTGATGATGAAACCAATTAATAAGTATTTATGATTTAATCTTTGTTTTGAGTGATGCAGGATGCCTCAATCAGGATTAGACAATTAAAGTCGGAAGAATCATGTTGTGCTAGGAGAAAAATAAGTCAGAAGATTAGACATCAAGCCGGAAGATCAGTCGACGTATCAACAGAAGGCTTCGAGCCATGGATTCGGGCATCGAGCAAAGAAGTGTGGATATTGTGCCAAGGATATTGGAGTTGTAGAGTCAACTGGCCGATTGGGCAATAGGCCGCAAGAGAGGACGATGCACCGAAGAATCGGATGAAGCATCGAGAGACCAATGACATGCCGGACAACATGATTCATGCTTAGTATTAATTGTCTAGATCAAAGTATGTTTTTACATATGCATGATTAACTATGATAGCAAGGCATAAAGCAAATTAATGTCCCGGAGTCAAGGACGCGATTTTGTTGGGAGTTTGAGAGTTTGTCGGAAGTCTAGACGTTCGTCGGAAGTTCTACAGGAACCAGCCGAGAAGTCTAGAAGATTGCCAAAAAAGCTCATTGGAACTTGCCAAGAATATCATAATGAAGTCCAGGAGCTTGCTGAGAGTCCGCTGGAACATTGTCGAGAGTTCGTCGGAAGTTCGCTGGAAGATTGCCGGAAGCTCGCTGGAAGAAACTAGACTTACAGACTTGTTTAGCTTAGAATATGTCTTAGGAAACATAGTTAGCACATAATTAGGTTTGGATTTGGGCCAATGCAATTAGGGGCTAGTTGAGCCCATGTAAAGACTGTGTTGAGCCCAATAAGAGGCCCAAATAGTGTCCCAAGAGATGACACAATCGTGGCATAATCTTTGAGATAATGTCAGGCAATGGTATCGCCAGTCTAGGCGATGGTACCACCTCTAGTAGGGTGCTAGGCGATGATATTGCCCGTCTGGGTGGTGGTACCACCTAGCACAACCTCCCAGGTAATGGTATCACCCAATGTAGTATCAATGTCAGACTAACACTGGCGGTGGTACTGGCTGGACCTAGGAAACCCGGGATGAGATATTTTTAGGCTCCAAGTTTGAATCAATCTAAAGCCTATAAATACCCCTCTCATCCTTGAATAACATACACAAGGCTTGAGAAGTAAAAATAGAAAGAAACGCTGTTGCAATCTTGTGTGAACTCCTCTCAAAAGTTTTAAGTGTTAGAATAGTTTGAGAGAGGAGTGAGTGGGGATGTAAGGGTTATCTCCTAAACCTGATAAAATGAGAATCGAGTTGTAAAAGGTGGTTGGTCTTCGCCTATTGAAAGAAGACCGATAGTGGATGCCGGTGAACTCGATGGAAAAAGAATCAGCGAAGTGGTTGTAGGTCACTATGACCGAACCACTATAAAATATGATTTGCATTTCTTTCTTACAATTTACATTAATTGCAAATATCCTTTAATACTTTTATGAATACGCTTTCAAGTTAAGTTTCCGAAATCAGTTTTCAATGTATGAAGAAATTTTCGTAACCGACATGATTTTACCGCTGCACTAATTCACACCCCCCCCCCCCCCTTCTTATTGCCAACCCCTTTCCTAACAAATTCATCTTACTTGTTTCTAAAGATCCATTTAGTACCAATAACTAAATGGTCATTTGGCCTCGGAATGAGCTTCATACCTCATTTCTCTCAAATTGGTTCAACTCTTCTTGTATTACGATAACCCATGAATCATCTTTAAGATCTTGTCGATGCATTTATGTTTATATAGATGAGTATACAGTATACTAGTTTGTCCGGTTATCTCGATGTCCATCTCGAATAACCTATAACTAGGATTATTTAGAATTTATGTTTAGAGGTGAATCGGTCTCATTTTCACGATCTCATCACGATCCGATTCTCATTGCACAAATGTATAGACATCATAATATATTTATGCATTAGCAAGTTCTTACTTAAATTGAGCCTCCCTGTCAAGTTTATTGCTTGGTCGTATTGAACGATATATGTTATTGGTAATGTCAAGTTCACCCCTGGTTTAGTAGCATCCTAACATATATTCTTCTTAGTCAAAGCCTTCATATTTTTTACCAAAATTATATATGACATCAAGTTGATATTAGTGCAGCTTACACTTTACTACTTTGAATTGGGCCCTTTACTAACTTTACAAATTAAATTAGTTTTATTGATAAGGAATTTAAAGCTTTCTCTGTCTAATTTTTTAAAAAAAAAACTAGTGCATGATTTTGAGTTCTCTAGTAAAATTTATTATCAAATTATTGGGCATTTGTCAAGTTATCATGATTTTATTTTGGATCTTTAATTCTTCATCAATGACTCCTCAACAAAGGAGAAATATTAAATAAGTTAATTTACAAGTAGAAATGGCTGATCTATGTTAATCATATGAAACTTTACAGTAGATGATGACTGATCTACTCCAAAGAATTCCAACAATCCTGCTCTAAGCAAACGTGAAACATGGTAACAATGCAATTGATTCTTCCGGTAAACTTTTGATGCATTATATTCACTCTCCTGAGGAGGCTTATCAAATGGTGCTGAATGATGAAGAGAAAAGTAATCGATCAAATAGAGAAAAACTCTAAAACCACAAAGGAGAAAATAGCATCCCAATAAAATAAGGGTACAACATTTGAGCATCCAAACCCCTATGGTAGGAGGAAATAAATATTAGGAAAAAGATGGTTCTACTTCGAGTACTAAATGTCATATGTGATGAAGCTAGTGACTATTCTTTTGAGTGTCCTGTAAAGAAAGCTAAAGTTAATCTTTTTGAAAAGGAGTAAAATAGAGAGGATAATGATCTTATCTACGAGGAACCTGAAGGTACCAATGAGAAGAAAACTATGAGTTCAACTTTGAGGATGAAAAATCTTATTTTCCATTATATCATGATAACCCAAGAAGATGATTAGTAGTCTAGAAATAATATTTTTAGAACATATTGCTTGTCTCGTTGAAAAAAAAAGTCTTCTAATGATTTATTTAAGTAGTATATAGAATATGACTTCAAAGCTTATGGTAGATAAACTAAAGCTTTCATTGTGACATCATCCAAAGCTATATAAGGTTTCATAGTATAAGAAGGGTAGAGAGATCTTGATGTCTTAAAGGTGCAACATCAAATTCTCTATTGGGAGGTATAAAGATGAACTTCATTTTATTATACTTCCTATGGATGCATGTCATTTACTTCTTAGTAGACTATGATAATTTGATCAAAATGCTTTTCTCTAGCTAAAAATGGAGTAAAGTTTCTCTATGATAATTTGTACAATATGAAAATTTAGTTAGTTTGATAAATTACAAAGAGTTTAAATAGCCCTACAAAGAAGAGAATATGGATCGATGGCTAAACAAGATAGATAAAACTGTACCCATGAGATTTCAAAAGAAGTAAAAAATATGCTAGAGTAGTTTGAAGGTTTGGCTAGCGATGACCTTCCAACTGACTTATCCTTTTTTTGTGATATCCAACATTATATTGATTTTATTCTGGGTGCTATAATTTTTGACCTTCCTCGTTATTATATGTTACGAAAAGAATATGCTATATTACAAAAACAAATAGAGAGTTTACTGATCAAAAGACTAATTAAGGAATTACTTAGTCCGTGTGCAGTATCAACTCTTTTAATAATAAAAAAAAAGATAAACCATTAAGAATGTGTATTGATACTATGGTTGTAAACAAAAAAATAATTAAATATAGATTTTCAATCCCACGTCTTGATGACATGTTTGATATGCTTGTGGTTGCTAAAATTCTTTCTAAAATTGACTTTCATTATAGTTATCATCAAATTTATATTATACTAAGTGATGAATGAAAGATGATTTTTAAAATTAAAGAGGGGTGTATTAATGACTTGTTATGTCATTTGGGCTTTCCTATGCCCCTTGTATTTTTATAAAGTTGATTACAAGTCTTGAAATGATTCCTAGAAAAGTATATTATTTTTTACTTTGATGATATCTTAGTATATAGCCATGATAAATTATATCATTTAGAGCACTTAAAAATATATTTAGGGTTCTTCGTGACAACCAATTGTACATCAATCTCAAAAAATATATTTCATAACAAATAAAGTTATGTTTTTAGGCTATGTGATGATTGTTGAATCCTGAATTTTGATAATGAAACCAATTGATGAGTTTATTGGATTAATATTCTTTTGAGATAAGTGATGTACGAGAATACTTCGATCATATAATTTGACCACCAAAGGTCCAACTATTGAGTAGGAGAGTCGGACATTATGCAAAGCAATTATCATATTAAAAATTGGATGTTTGAACTAGAGAATTGGTTAATATGCTTGAGATCAGAATTTGTACTATAGTTTTAGGCATCGTGCCAAAAAGATTAGATATTACGCTAGAAAATGGGATGTTATAAAAAACCTTTGACATGCTAGTAGAAAAGTTAACATGTCAGATGTTCAAACGAAGTGCTAAAAGATCGAATGACATATCGAAAGAGCATACAACATGCTACAAGACTAGACAACATGTCGAAAGAGCATAGAATATGTCGAAAGCTTCATAAATATGTCGGTTATGTTGTTGATTTATTAAAACCTCGATTGTTGTCATTTTTTTTGTCAATTTGAGTTAGATAATCTGACGATATGTCAAAAGAGCATACAATATGCCGAAAGCTTTATAAATTTATCAGATGTATGATTGATTTGTCAAAATCTCGATCGATGTCATTTTGGGTCAATTTGAGTTGGTATTGGGCCGAAATAATACTAATTAGTCAAGAAAATTATTAGGCTTAAAACTAGATCAAATTAGGCTCATTGAAAGGATAAATGGATGATGGTACCATCATGTCCAAGTGATAGTACCACTTAAGTTAACTAATAAGTACTATTTGTATTTTGTTAGTCTTTTTGACGATGGTACCACCTATGACGATGATAGTATCATCCATGATTTAAATTTTATGATAGTAATATTATAGAAGTCTAGAATTACGACATCAAAATTTATGATGATAGTACCACTCGTTTCCTAAAATTATGGGATTTGAATTTTTTATTATATTCTTAAGGTCTCTTGGGTTATACAAAAGCTCGGCTTGGTTGATGGAGCATCCATTCTCAAGTTTATTAAATATTATAGTTCTCTTTTTAAGTATTACCCAAGTCTTTTTCTTTCTCATAAGTTTAATCATGATATTATTATTCATGACTTAAAAATCCATCCAAATAGTTCGCTCTGCATATTCTTAACAATAAATTTTAAAGTTGAGAAAGAATATCATATAATTTTGACACTATACCACATCATGTTGTAAAATAATAAATAATTATAAATCCTAGTATCACATCATACCAAGCCAAGTAACAATTCTTCACAATGATATGAGAGAAGAATTAATACCAATATTTGGTAGATTTTTCACAACATTAAAAGACATTAGAGATTCGATGATTCAATTGAATAAATCAAAGCCTAATTAATCAAAAATTCAAAAAACAATAATATTTATATATATATACTTTAAATTCTAGAGATAATTTTGTAGAAACCATGCTGCAAAATTTGTCTATTAAATCAAACATAATGTATAGCAATCATTGTACTTGATCATAATTTATAGATCATGGATGCTCTATGAATCATGTGATCCTAAAAACTAATCAGCAACAATTCTTGGAAAGAAACACAAAGAAAACGAGCAACATGGACAGAAATACAACCTTCCATTCACACTATATAAAATTCACAAAGGAACATATAGTGTTGTCAACATATTTTAGTACTTAAGTACATTTTTTTGTTTGCGTGCAGGCATGCGCTTAGCAAAAAAACAAAGGTTCGACGAGCAGAAATTAAATTTCACAGTAACAGAAAGCCAAGATTAGTGCGACAGATCTAAACAACACAGTCACAAGTGATGAGGAGCTATTTGAAGTTTTAAGAACCTGAAACGGTAAAGCGACATGTATATGATGTTTTAGTTGATATTTCTTAAAATGACAACAACAACAACAACAACGTGACATGTACATGCTGAATCATCGTTGGTCAAGATGAATTAGTAATGATATAATGATGTAGCTAGAAGAAATGTTTTAAAAAGCATTTTCCGCCCAACAAAACATTGCCATATTGCACGTACAAAACGGGTAGAACCAGCATAGGAAGCACGGCATTTGTTCATGCACAAGAGGAAACGTCTGAATGCTGTGGAAGTAAAGGACACACCGAAAATTCTAAAAACCAAAAGGGTGATTACGGATTTCTAACACAAATCGGCTAACAAAACATAGTATATAACTTTCCTTTTCAATAAATGAAACACTGTACATCGATATAAATAACTTTCCTTTTGAATAAATGGAAAACTGTACAGCGATATCGGCCCATAAATAACACACATTTGACATGTCAGTCATCAAATATCTAATCAAAAATAGAAAGTGAAACTTACTAATCCATTAGTGGAAATGTATTCCGATGAACTGATAAAATTACAACTATTATATGATGAAATTACACACTAGTGGAACGTTCAGTTTAAAAAATAACAAATATTGACATAAATCAGTCTTAATCATATTCACTCTTTATTAGCATCCTAATAAAAATCCATCGAGATTTTATCTTAAACTATTGAGATAAAAAGATAAGATATTCAAATTTTGATTAAAAATTAATAAAATATTAAAATAATAAAATAGAAGAATAAAATTTAGAAAGAATCCAAAGGTTTGTAATAGCTATCTTAATGTAAAATCTCATCTCTATGTGTAGGATTGATCGAGATTCTCACTTCAAGATTCAATTAGTATTATCCCCCTTGTGAACATGATCACTTAACTAATCTCTTTTAGTGAGCCGAGCAATTATATAAAATCAAAATAAATATACTAAAAAAATTATGAAAGAGAAAAATATGTATTAATCTAAATTGAATTGATTATCATAAAGAGAAAAAAAAATGTTTTAGTCTAAATTAAATTAAAGAGAAAAAATTGTTTTAAGACTCTATTTATAGAGTCCAAAAACGTAAGGTTATCATAGAAGGATATATATTTCTATATAGAAGGATATATACAGTCCCTACACATCCTTTCATTTTTAAAATATTTAAAAATATTTTTAAAATTTTAACTTTAATTTTTTTATAAATTTAAATCTAACAATCTTCACAAGAATTAAAATTTTTAATAATTAAAATTAAAGTAATTAATAAATAAAAAATGATAATAAAATGGTTGCTCCACGCTGAGACAATGGTAATGTTTTTTGGCTTGGATATTATATCATATATATATATATATATATATATATATATATATATATATATATATATATATATATATATATATATATATATATCCACTACACTTGAGAAAACGATATGTACTGTTTGTATGCATGATCCAGAAGCACAGAGAGGTCACTGGCGACCTTTTGGTTCCAGTGAGGGGTCAACAATGGCCTACAGCGAAGATGGAGATGGCTGCGTCAGGATCAACTCACTTTCATGCAGCAGTTAATTACCCGAGTCTACGGTTTCATTATAAACATGCAAATCGGTGACTTGATCTATTACGTGACTGGTGTTTGTTTCCAGCCATATGTTACTACATTTGACCTCTGCCAACATAGTGCATGGGATGTCTTGTGAAGCGGAAACAAAACTTCGGGATGCTATGTTTGACAACAGAATCAGGATCCATTAGCTGTTGTAAAACTTTATTTTGGATACAAGCTGACAACCAAGGAGTCTTATAAAGCAAAACAAGTAAGATAACATTGTGAATATAAAATGAGATTGAGCATTGTGCGTGTCTATATATATATATATATATATATATAGCTTCCAGTAATCTATTTGGTGAATTCCATGACCCAAGTAGCGGCGAAGAGATAAGTGATGTTGAATCCTGAGAAGCTAGCATCCCTTGCCAGGTCCTGGAACTCCTTTTGGGTCCTCTCCCTGCCTCCATCGCTGTGAGCCAACATGATAACATCTGTTTCATAAGCACATTTGGCTTGAGGAGTCGACTCCTGGATTGTTGGTAGAACACTTTCCAACACAATCACCTTTCCTTTCTCGGGCAGTGCCTTCCAACAATTCTTCAATATCTTCACACAATGCTCATCACTCCAATCATGAAGAATCCACTGAATGTTTAATTTCTTTGTCAATATTAATAAAGGTAAGTCCAAAAAACACTATAACGGAAAGGCAATAGTCAATTGTTTATTGATTCCAATGTACTAATGCGTGAATCGGTATTTAATAAATTTTGTTTAAATCGTATCTAGTCTGGATGTTATTTGAAGTGTTTAAATCTTAAATCTTTAATGTACATTTCAAACATGAATTGGTATTGAATCAGTATTTACTATATTTTTTTCAAGTCGCATTTGAAATGCTCAAATGCAAATGCTATTTCAGTAGCATTTCAGCATTTGTGATTTAGTTAGAAACTAATATAATTTATATTTTCCAAAAGATAAAATTTTATCTACTTATTTTTAAAAATATTTTATATTTATTATATGATTATATTTTTTATTTATTATATATTTAAAAAATTTATTTATTTACTTATTAGTTTAAATATAAAATAAAAATATTAAAAATATTATAATGATAAATTTATCATAAATATTCAATGGACTTTTGAAATATAATTTATCAAATAATACTTAAATCAATGTACATTTAAAATACAGTCTTCATCTATTATTTATCAAACACTCAAAGCAATCTATAACTATATAATCACTCAAATTTTTTTATTCAATTACATATTAAAAATATAAATATATTTCTAAATGCAATCTCAATCATTTTAAAATTGTAATCATATAACATAAGTCACATGTTCTTGATTATCCTACTTTATTTGTGTGATGTGTCTCATGATGTCATTCCGATCATCCAACTGATCCAGGTAGAAATTGGATCTTAGACAAGATCTCTAATTACCTTCAAGAAAATGGCATCTCCACTTGGGATTCCTATAAACATATCTCCACTAACATACTCCACTCCTGCAGCCAATACATCCCAAGAATGAATGCAAGCCAAATACTACACAAGAATCCTTCTTTATAAATACGTAGGACTGGGTACGGTAGAAGTGCTTACGTTGAATCATTACATGTTGGACCTACCTGGGTAGCGTGGTGCCTCACAGATGACATGAGGAAGGTCGAAGTTGACGCCCTTGACGTGGGAGTGCCTGGAGGTGATCATGTGGAGTGTGGCGCCGATGCCGCCACCAACGTCGACGAGCACCTTGATGCTGTCAAAGCCGCGGTAAACTTGGAGTAGCTTCTTCATGAGGATGGTGGAGTGACCCCTCATGCTGTCGTTGAACAGCCAGTTGAACCGCGGGTCGCTTCCGTGGTATTCGAACGGCGCCATCCCGGTGGCCTTGTTGAAGGGGATGCCGCCTTCCAACACCGCATCCTTCAAGTAATACCTGCCACCGTTGTCGACGAGAAACCCAAGCAGATTAAATAGTACGACAAGAAACGAGAAGAGTTAATTGCTTTCCGTTAACGCTCTCTCCTGATTACCAGCTTTCCATGAGGACCTTGTCTTGGTTCATCAAACTCATGGATTCCAGGGACACGCCGTCCTCGTTCTTGGTCAAGTACTTGCAGACGCGCGCGGCGCCGTACTTATGCGAGGGGCGGCCGTCGTCGCCGGCCTCGACGGTGCAGCTGACAACGCTGTAGGCGGCGAGCAGTCGGAGGATCCTGTCCACCATGACTGCAGCCTGCGGGTTTGCGGTTGGCAGCTTGGCCGCGATGTCGGCTGGGCCGAGCATGGCGCCGGGGCCGGCACT
This sequence comes from Musa acuminata AAA Group, assembly GCF_036884655.1. Lineage (NCBI taxonomy): Eukaryota > Viridiplantae > Streptophyta > Magnoliopsida > Zingiberales > Musaceae > Musa > Musa acuminata. The sequence continues at coordinate 36,450,035 of NC_088357.1, forward strand.
GACGATGATCTCCAGTAGCTCGAGCTCGATGGCGGCCTTGAGGGCCATGGGGAGGACGGAGCCGATCGCCAGATGCAGGGCGTACGTGCATGCCTCCTCGTCCTCATCGAGCGTCGGCTGCATCACATCCCTGATGGATCCCATGCTTGCCATGAGTTGCAGTAGCAAGAGAGGAAGGAGGATTTGAACTGTGGAATAGAGGGAGAGGCCTTCTGAAGGAAATCTATAGGGCTGCTAGCACTTATATACCCGGTAATTTTGGTTTTTCTCACGTTCAACACGCTGCACCACATGTTTAATTTATGTTGACTTTTTTAATAAAGAATAGCTATACTATTAGAAATCTTTACGTTCAGGCAAGTTTGCTTGGCCAGTACAAACACTATGTTTGAATGTTGAATAACATCAATTGTAGCTGTAAGATTTCTTTGGGTACTGATTTTCGATTGAGATTCTTTTATCTACCCTAAAATTTGTAAAACGATACCAACTATACTTGATAGGAATTCTGATTTTCTAGAAAAATAAAAAGTATTATATTAAAGGATGAATAAAATGCTCAAATTTGAATTAAAAATTTTTATGTTCTGGCAAGTTTACTTGGTCAGCACAAACTCTATGTTTGAAAGTTGAATAACATTAATTGTAGTTGTAAGATTCCATTTTCGATTGGGATTCTCTTATCTACCATAAAATTTGTAAAACGATACCAACTGTACTTGATAGAAATTTTGATTTTCTAAAAAATAAAAATATTATATTAAAGGATGTATAAAATACTCGAATTTGAATTAAAAATCTTTATGTTCTGGTAAGTTTGCTTGGTCAGCAGAAACACTATCTTTCGCATTCAAGAGAGCCTCAACTTTCCAAAACTTTTGTCTTTTCTCCTTAAAAGTTGCTGTCTTATCTTTTCTCTTTTCTCCTTAAAAGTTGCTATCTGATCTCTCCCGTTAAAAGCTGCATCTTCTATACTACATTTTTAATGAACCAACCTATACAATTGAACTAGTTCAACCAATCTAAAACTTCAATTATTTTAAAATAAATTATTTTAAAAATACTATTAGAAATCTTTAAGGTAAGTTTGCTTGGTCAGCACAAACTGTAAGTTTGAATGTTGAATAACATCAATTGTAGTTGTAAGATTCCTTTGGGTGCTTATTTTCGGTTGGGATTTTCTTATCTAACCTAAAATTTGTAAAACGATGTTAACTATACTCGATAGAAATTCTGATTTTTTAGAAAAAAAAAATATTATATTAAAGAATGTATAAAATACTCGAATTTAAATTAAAAATCTTTATATTATGAAAAGTTCTCTTGGTCAGCACAAACACTATGTTTAACATTCAAGAGAGCCTCAACTTTCCAAAACTTTTCCAATAACTTTTGTCTTTTCTCCTTAAAAGTTGCTATCTTATCTCTCCCGTTAAAAGCTGCCATCTTCTATACTACATTTTTAATGAACCGACCTATACAGTTGAACTAGTTCAACCAATCTAAAACTTCAATTATTTTAAAATAAATTATATTAAATAATTTACTTATATTTCAATTTATATTATTACAAATAATAATATATAATATAATAAATTATTTTGAAAATAAATATAAATTTAATACTATTTTTCTAACTATAAACTCAAGAGTAATATAATAATACTATTTACATATTTTTTAAAAAGAAAATATATAATTTTAAAATTTTTAAGATACTTAAAAATAAATTTGAAAGGTCTATATGGCCATTATTTTTTATTTTTAAGCTTTAAAATTATTTATTTACTAATTTTGCCCTTTAAAAGTTAAATTTATATGGAACATATCAATAAAAATGTATCATCTTAATATCAAAAATAATTCCATTAAATAATTACTTATATATCAATTTATATTATTAAAAAATAATATGTATATATATATAGTAAATTATAAAAAATATATATATATAATTAATAAATTAATAATAATAATAAATTAAAGCTTTGAATTGGATCCAAATGGGTATATACCACTCCTTTTCTAGTTTATAGTATTTTTATTTTTTGATTTATTCAAAATCTAAACAATTTATAGCTTTCTTATTTTTTCCATTTTTTTTTATTTTCACTAAATTATGATATATCTATTGAAACTTGGATTTTGATGATAAAATAAATTGATAAAGTTATGATCTAATGTGTATTTAAGTGACGTAGGACTAGCTTCGATCAAGGAGAGACAAATTGATTAAAGTAGAAAAAATCAGTTATTGGGCCGTAATGGACAATATTAGAAGATTGGTCGACGTGCTGGTAAAAGGTTTCGTTCCACGAGTTCAGGCATCGGACTAGAATGATTGGATATTGTGCCAAGAATATCGGATGTTGTAGGAGGTCAACATGCCGATTAGATAATACGTTAAAGGAGAGGACGATGAGCCGAAGGGTCAGATGAAACACCGGATCAACCAATGATATGCTGGACAAATATGTGATTCATGATTTGTAATAAATTGTCTAGATCGAAGTAGTTTAGATTGTAATTGAGTTGATTATGAATATAATTAGGTCAAATTAATTAGGGGATTATGAATATAATTTGTAATATTCTAAATAATCCCAGTCATAGGTTACTCGAGAGGGACATCGTGATAACCGGATAGACTGGTGTGCTGTATACCCATCCATATGATGGATGTGTTGAATCTCGGATTTTGATGATAAAATCAATTGATGGGTTATTTGATCTAATCCATATTATTGAGTTAAGTGTGCAGGATTAACTACGATAAGCCAGAAAACACAAAGCAAGGATACCGGAGTCAAGTTCGATGGACGTTTAAGAGTCCGAAGAATCGTCGGAGATGCTGCCGGAACCAACCGAAAAGAAATCGGGAACCTGTCGGAATTTTCGGAAGTTCACCGAAGAGATTGTCGGAGGTTCACGGAGATCACCGAGAAGGCTCGGCTACTCATTAAAGTCATCACAAGTTCGGGAGCTTACTAGGAGCCCGTCGGAAGAAGTTCGTCGGAAAGCTCGTCGGAACAAGACTCGACGTTCGCGGTTGAAAAACTTGCTTAGGAGATGTTTTTGTCATGTAGTTAACTTGTAATTAGGATTAGGATTAAGAGATAATCCTATATCCTGGTTAGGGGCCAACTGGGCCCAAAACCAGACTTGGCTTGGGCTAAGTTTGAAGCCCAACTAGTGGGCTGAAAACACTGTAGACGGGCTGAAAACACTGTAGGCGGTGGCACCGCCTGGCTGGGCGGTGGCACCGCCCAGCACCCGAGAGCTGGGCGGTGACACCTCCTGGGCTGGGCGGTTGCACCTCCCAGCACCCGAGCGCTGGGCGGTGGCACCGCCGGGAACCCAAAGAAAATTCAAATTTTGGAGCCCAAATTTGAATCCTCTTGAGGCCTATAAATACCCCTCAAATCACAGCAGAGAGGACAACTTTTTAAGTAGCAAGTGTTTGAGAGAAAGGTCTTAGAAAAGTGTTAGCTTGTCTTCTTTTCAATTTGCTAGTGTTCACCTCATCCCTTCTCGAAAATCTGTAAGAGAGTGAACCGCTTGTAAAGAGTTGTAAGAGGGGTATTTACCCTTCCATTTCAAGAGATTTGCTAGTGGAAGGTGGGAGCCTCATCGAAGAGGGGCCTCGCAAGTGGAGTAGGTCATTTGACCGAACCACTCTAAAATCGACGTGATCCTTGGTTTGCATTTCTTTATTGCTATTTACATTATTGCAAACCTTCTTACATGCTTTAGTTCCTTATTACCCTTGCTACGCATATTTAAGAATACGCTTTCAAGATTAAGCTTTTCAAGTTCCGTTCTTATTGTACGAAAGATTTTCTAAAACCGAAGTTTTAATCCGCTGCACTAATTCACCCCCCCCCTCTTAGTGCCGCTCCGATCCTAACAATTGGTATCAGAGCAAGGCTCACTCTCATATTTGGTTTAATACCCAAGAGAGATGGCTTACTCCGGCATGCATGAGGGACACTCTATCACACGTCCACCTATGTTTAATTGGTCGGATTACACGTATTGGAAGACTCGGATGAGGATCTTCCTCATTTCTATGGATTTAGAGCTTTGGACTATTGTTGAAAATGGATTTCAAATATCTTCTCTTCCGATGAGCGAATGGAATGAATCGAAGAAGAAGGTTTTTTCTTTAAATGCAAAGGCTATAAATGCCTTGTTTTGTGCACTAGACAAAAATGAATTTAATCGTGTTTCAATTTGTGATTCGGCTTTTGATATTTGGAGAACTCTTGAGGTCACTCATGAAGGCACTAGCCGAGTGAAAGAGTCCAAAATCAACATTCTTGTGCACTCTTACGAACTTTTCCGAATGAAACCAAGTGAGTCCATCGGAGACATGTACACCCGGTTTACGGATGTCATCAATGGACTCAAAGCTCTTGGTAAAGATTTTACTAACTTTGAACTAGTAACTAAAATCTTAAGATCCCTCCCTAAAAGTTGGGATCCAAAAGTTACGGCCATTCAAGAGGCCAAAGACCTTAAAACATTCCCTCTTGAAGAACTCATTGGGTCTCTAATGACCTACGAAATGATATGTCAAGCTCATGACGAGCTTGAGAACCCCCTTCCAAAGAACAGGAAGGATATGGCACTCACATCACAAGAAGACCACTTGAAAGGAACATCAAGTGATGATGATAGTGACAATGACATTGCACTTTTGACTCAAAAATTTAAAAAATATTTAAGAAAAAACAAATTTAAAAATAATACAAAAAATAAATTCGAACACAAGAATGACCAAGTAATTTGCTATGAGTGCAAGAAACCGGGACACTATAAGAACGATTGTCCACAAGCCAAAAAGAAAGCATCAAAGAAGAAGGCGCTCAAGGCAACATGGGATGATTCAAGCACGTCCGAAGAAGAGGAGTCCAACACCGAGCAAGTTGCTCACTACGCCCTAATGGCTTTCGAAGAAGAGGTAACGGATTTAATTAATGCAGATTTACCTTATCATGAATTATTAAATGCCTTCCATGAGTTATTTGATGAATGTAAGACAATTAGTAGAAAGTACAAAATGCTAAAAAAGGAGCATGATAGCCTTACTTGTGATTTTGATAAATTAAAAACTGAATATCATGATAGTATAGCTCCATGTGCTAAATGCCATGATCTAGAAACTCTCCAAAATGAGAACTTGGTACTTAAAGATACCTTGAAGAAATTCGAGGTCGGTAGCAAGTCCTTAAATATGATCCTTACAAATAAGGGTCACGTTCCTAAAAGGAGTGGAATCGGATTTGTGAGAAGTACTCACCAAAATCCAACCACCTTTATTAAAGGTCCTATCTTACATGTTCAACACCAAAGCAATTGCAACTTTTGTTATAAATATGGACATATAACTTACCAATGTCCATTCAAGAAAATTAGTCCAAACAAATTGATTTGGGTTCCTAAAGGAACCATGATCAAGTCTATGCAACATGATAAACAAGTTAGATTAGTTTTTGAGGCACCCAAAAGTAAATGGGTACCTAAAAATAATTCCTTCTTGTAGAAACATACACCATCACATGCTAGGAGCAAGAGATGGTATCTTGATAGTGGATGCTCAAGGCATATGACCGGAGATCCATCCCAATTCTCCAAGCTCACTAGCATGGACGAAGCCTATGTCACCTTCGGAGACAACAACAAAGGCAAAATCATTGGCAAGGGAACCATAGGTAACAAATCAAGTTTTTCCATTGATGATGTGTTACTAGTTGATGGATTGAAACATAATCTATTGAGCATTAGTCAATTATGCGATAAAGGTTATATCGTTAGATTTGAATCAAATATGTGTATTATTGAAAAACCAAATCATAACATGACTATGATTGCTTTAAAACAAAATAATGTCTATACCATCAATCTTGATGAACTAAGAAATGAAATGTGTTTCTCCGCCGTAAATGATGATGCTTGGCTTTGGCATAGGAGATTAGGCCATGCAAGCATGAAAACAATATCTAAAATCTCATCTCAAGAATTAGTCCGAGGGATTCCGAATTTGAAGTTTATTAAGGATAAGGTATGCGATGCATGTCAACTAGGGAAACAAATAAAAACAAGCTTCAAACCAAAAAATCAAATTAGCACCACTAGACCATTACAATTGATCCATTTGGACTTATTTGGACCAATTGATACAACAAGTCTAGGTGGAAGCAAATATGCTTTTGTGATTGTGGATGACTACTCTAGATACACTTGGACCTATTTCTTAACTCACAAAAGTGATTGTTTCAAGTGTTTCTCTAAATTTTGTAAACTCACTCAAAACGAAAAAGGTTTCATGATTTCATCAATTCGGAGTGATCATGGTGGCGAATTTCAAAACCATGACTTTCAAAATTTTTGTGAAGTTAATGGATACAATCACAACTTCTCCACTCCGAGAAATCCCCAACAAAATGGAGTAGTTGAAAGAAAAAATAGAAACCTACAAGAAATGGCAAGAACTATGTTGAATGAACATAGTTTACCTAAGTACTTTTGGGCCGAAGCCGTAAATACAGCTTGCTACATCATGAATAGAGTCCTAATAAGACCATCCTTATCAAAAACTCCCTATGAATTATGGAATAACAAAAAACCAAATATCTCCTATTTTAAAGTTTTCGGTTGTAAATGCTTTATTTTAAATGAAAGGGATGCCTTAGGAAAATTTGATGCTAAATCCGATGAAGGCATCTTTCTTTGTTACTCTTCCGTTTCTAAAGCTTTTCGGGTTTTTAATAAAAGAACTTTAGTAATTGAAGAGTCTATTCATGTAGTTTTTAATGAAGTTTCAAATTTAAAGAAAAATGATTTTGATGATGATCTTGGTTTTGATAATTTGAATTTAAATGAACCCCCTCCTCAAAATAGCAACTTGGATGCACCTTCTTCCGAAATTTCCTTACCTAAGGAATGGAAGTATATAGATGCTCATCCAAAGGAGCTAATTATAGGGGATACATCTAAAGGGGTTCAAACTCGTTCCTCTTTCAAGAATTTTTGTGCTAATGCTGCCTTCCTTTCTCAAATCGAACCTAAGTGCATTGACGAGGCCATAAAAGATAATTTTTGGGTTATTGCAATGCAAGAGGAATTGAATCAATTTGAGAGGAATAAGGTATGGGAGCTTGTTCCTAGACCTAGTGACCATTTAGTCATTGGTACTAAATGGGTCTTTAGAAACAAGCAAGACGAAAATGGTATCGTGGTTAGAAACAAGGCTAGATTAGTGGCCAAAGGTTTCAACCAAGAAGAAGGTATCGATTACGAAGAAACCTTCGCTCCCGTGGCTTGATTAGAAGCCATAAGGATGCTCCTTGCCTATGCTAGTAGTTATAATTTTAAACTATTTCAAATGGATGTCAAAAGTGCCTTCTTGAATGGTTTTATTTCCGAAGAAGTATATGTCGAACAACCTCCCGGATTTGAAAATTCTCTTCTTCCTAATCATGTATTCAAATTGACTAAGGCTCTCTATGGCTTGAAACAAGCCCCTAGAGCTTGGTATGAAAGGCTTAGTTCCTTTCTTATTTTAAATAATTTTACCAAAGGCAAGGTTGATACTACATTGTTTATTAAACATTTTGAAAAGAATTTTCTTATTGTGCAAATTTATGTTGACGATATCATTTTTGGCTCTTCGGATGAATCACTATGTGAATCATTTGCCAAATCTATGAGTCATGAATTTGAAATGAGTTTAATGGGTGAATTAACCTTCTTTTTAGGATTACAAATCAAACAACTTAAGGATGGTATATTTCTTAACCAATATAAATACACATTAGAATTGTTAAAACGATTTAACATGGATAATTCAAAAGCAATAAACACCCCTATGAGTACTGCAACTAAGTTAGATATGGATGAAAATAGTGAACATTTCGATCAAAAAACATATAGGGGAATGATAGGTAACCTACTCTACCTCACCGCGACTAGACCGGATATTATGTTTAGTGTAGGACTTTGCGCTAGGTTTCAATCTAATCCTAAATTATCTCATCTTAAAAGTGTTAAAAGAATATTTAGGTATCTTAAAGGAACTCCAAATTTAGGATTGTGGTATCCAAAATCTAAAAATTTTGATTTATTAGCTTATGCCGATGCCGATTTTGGCGGATGCAGGATAGATAGAAAAAGTACATCCAGAACATGCCAATTTTTAGGACATGCACTTGTTTCTTGGACTTCCAAGAAACAAAGTTCAGTTGCACTATCTACGACGGAAGCCGAATACATTGCTGCAAGTGCATGCTGTGCACAAGTTGTTTGGATGAAAAATACATTAGAAGACTATGGAATTCACTTTAAGAATATTCCTATAAAATGTGATAATACTAGTGCCATATGTCTTACTAAAAATCCAATTCAGCACTCTAGAACTAAGCACATCGACGTTAGGCATCATTTCATACGCGATCATGTCCTTAACAATGATGTTGTTCTAGAATTCATTGACACAAAGCATCAATTGGCAGATATCTTTACAAAAGCCTTAAATGAGGACCAATTTGAATTTATTAGAAGGGAACTAGGTATGTTAAATTGTCCCTAAAAATAAGCTCGTTTGAATATATTTTTCGAAAAATGTCTTTTTAAAAATTCTGGATACATGCTTTCGGATGAATGCTGATTTTTCTTTTTTAAGCTGAATTCTGGATAAGTATTTTTGGCAAATTTGTACGATTAATCTTAATGCTGTATTCTTTCTCTAATGATTTTATGAATCTCGAAATTAATGGCTTGATTATGAGTTTCAAGTTGACGAATTAATTTTGAATGGGTTTGTATTCAAATTATGATCTTGACTTATCGGAGTTACTACGTGAATATTTTTTTCACTAATCTCTCTCTTGTACATCTACAATTTCTGTTATTTATAGAAAGAAGAGATTAGATAATATGGACGCATGCTGAATTTTGTATGACAAAAAATGTGCTTCAAGTCTCATTTCCCTTTTTGTTGATGACAAAGAGGGAGAAAAGTGATGACTTATATCATTCTTAATAGCATGACTAAATATGAATTGCAAAAACTTTTCAAAATCTTTAAGAATATGCCTTGCAAAATCCTTGAGAATATCGCAAGATCGATTGATCATATTGAAAGCATGTCCAACATATATTATCATGAAATTCATGTTGAAAATCTTTATCTCCTGTCATAGTAAAATTTGTCTCTTATCTTTCGACTTGAAAAAGATTTTCATCAAAGTTTCGCATTTACATTATGAGAATAACGATAAGTTCTACAGTTAGAACTTATCGGTTTATACTTGAATTCAATGGATGAAATTCAAGTGTTTTGATCTTCTCATAATATGGCATATAGATAGGGGGAGTTATGTTTAACTCCGTCATCAATTGATTATCATCATCAAAAAGGGGGAGATTGTTGAATCTCAGATTTTGATGATAAAGTCAATTGATGGGTTATTTGATCTAATCCATATTATTGAGTTAAGTGTGCAGGATTAACTACGATAAGCCAGAAAACACAAAGCAAGGATACCGGAGTCAAGTTCGATGGACGTTTAAGAATCCGAAGAATCGTCGGAGATGTTGCCGGAACCAACCGAAAAGAAATCGGGAACCTGTCGGAATTTTCGGAAGTTCGCCGAAGAGATCGTCGAAGGTTCACGGAGATCACCGAGAAGGCTCGGCTACTCATTAAAGTCATCACAAGTTAGGGAGCTTACTAGGAGCCCGTCGGAAGAAGTTCGTCGGAAAGCTCGTCGGAACAAGACTCGACGTTCGTGGTTGAAAAACTTGCTTAGGAGACGTTTTTGTCATGTAGTTAACTTGTAATTAGGATTAGGATTAAGAGATAATCCTATATCCTGGTTAGGGGCCAACTGGGCCCAAAACCAGACTTGGCTTGGGCTAAGTTTGAAGCCCAACTAGTGGGCTGAAAACACTGTAGACGGGCTGAAAACACTGTAGGCGGTGGCACCGCCTGGCTAGGCGGTGGCACCGCCCAGCACCCGAGAGCTGGGCGGTGACACCTCCTGGGCTGGGTGGTTGCACCTCCCAGCACCCGAGCGCTGGGCGGTGGCACCGCTTGGCTGGGCGGTGGCACCGCCAGCATTGGGAACCCAAAGAAAATTCAAATTTTGGAGCCCAAATTTGAATCCTCTTGAGGCCTATAAATACCCCTCAAATCACAGCAGAGAGGACAACTTTTTAAGCAGCAAGTGTTTGAGAGAAAGGTCTTAGAAAAGTGTTAGCTTGTCTTCTTTTCAATTTGCTAGTGTTCACCTCATCCCTTCTCGAAAATCTGTAAGAGAGTGAACCGCTTGTAAAGAGTTGTAAGAGGGGTATTTACCCTTCCATTTCAAGAGATTTGCTAGTGGAAGGTGGGAGCCTCATCGAAGAGGGGCCTCGCAAGTGGAGTAGGTCATTTGACCGAACCACTCTAAAATCGGCGTGATCCTTGGTTTGCATTTCTTTATTGCTATTTACATTATTGCAAACCTTCTTACATGCTTTAGTTCCTTATTACCCTTGCTGCGCATATTTAAGAATATGCTTTCAACATTAAGCTTTTCAAGTTCCGTTCTTATCGTACGAAAGATTTTCTAAAACCGAAGTTTTAATCCGCTGCACTAATTCACCCCCCCCCTCTTAGTGCCGCTCCGATCCTAACAGGATGCAACTGGTCTCAATGCTGCTCGTGTAGGTACACTAGAGATATAGTACATATGCTCATTGGAGAATGAGTTCACTGATTGATCCGCTTACGGAATGCTGGATGGTTGATGATGCCTTATTGTCAAATAGCGATACCGTAATCCTAGGGGTATATCTGGTCCTTAGACTTAAGACACCAAGGATGTCCTGTTTGAGTGCTCCACTCTTTGATATAAGACTTATAGGTTTGGCTATCCCAAATCTAGTACAGTTGGTCATTGGGAGTGGTAGTCGACCTTACGAGGGCTATTGAGTATCGATAGAGGATCATCCACTCTCGACGTCATAAGAGGAATATCTCATGTGTTCTTGCTCAGATAAATCCCTGGCCAAGGTCATTCGGGTTGAGAGAGAAAGAGTTCTCCGGGAGAATTCGATTAGAGCAAGACTCGAGTAGAAACTATATGGGTCTGATAGCACCATTCTCGATATACGGTCTATAGGATATTAGATGGATAAGGGACTATAGGAATATAGTAAATAAGGACAGATAGGCCCAATGGATTGGATTCCCCTATATCGTCTAGGGACTACGGCGTAGTAGCCTAGTACGTCCGTAGTCGATGAGTCAAGTGAATTATTACAGAGATAATAATTCACTGAGTTAGAAGCAGTTCTGACAGGTATGACTCATAGCCAGCTCGATATTGGGCCTAGAGGGTCACACACATATGGTACACATTGCGATGAGTAGAGGTTCGGATATGAGATATCTGACGGAGTCCTTGTCTTATTGGATATCCAATAAGCCCTTGAATGATTGGATCCCATGGACAAGATCCAATAAGAGCCCATAAGAGATTATTGGATAGAGATCCACTAATCTAAAAGGCTTGGGTTATTAGATGCAGATCTAATACCCACTAGGGGAGGATCCATTAGAGTTTGATAGGGGACCTCTATAAATAGGAGGTATTCAGAGCCACATAGGCTAGAGCCTTTGCTTGCCTCTCCTATTCTCCTTCCCTTATCCACCTCAGAGCAGGCCTGGAGTTTTTGAGGAGTGTCGTCGTAGCCCTATAGTGTGGATCACCATTAGAGAAGAGGACGCTTAACCTCCTTCACCCTCTCCTAAGGATCTACAAGGAAACAAGGACATACGATGTCCCTAGGTAACACAATCTATTTAATACGTAATTTTTTAGTTTCGTGGATTTTGCGTACCAATCTTCGAACGATGACGAATATCTCTTTGGGAATCGGGGATTTTATTTTCTTATTCTTTCGCTGTGCATGTGATGTCGCCCCCAAAGATTTTTCCAACAAAGACGAGGAGAAAATCAACAAAGGCGAGGTGGCAAACTACGCCTTAAAAGCTTTCGACGATGAGGTAATCAAAATGCCCTTAGTTTATTTCAAAATTACATAATGCTTTTCATGAGTTACTTTTAATTTTGTTTAGAATAATTATTTTTCTTGAAAATTACATATTTAATAAATAAAAACATAAAAAATTTAGGAATCATGCTTATCTAGTAATTTTGAAAATAATCATGAAAATTACATGTATATGATAAACAAAATTATTTTGATTAAAAATGCTTTATGAAATCATGCTTGATAAAATAATGTAATTTGAGATCATACTTAATAAATCTATATTTCGAAATTATGCATGATGATCCTTGCGATATATGGATTATCGATTTTTACCATAATGATAGTGGCTTTTTCGGTTTTAAATATGATGCATATTTTTGTTTGGTAAAAAAGATAAAAACATGGGTGTATAAAACAAACTAAAAAGAGGAAACCTTTCTCCTTGAAAAATTTCTCTATTTTATTGATTTTTTTTAAAAGGATATTAATGAATCTATTTGTATCACTTTTGTGAATCTCTTGAAAATGATTTTGAGTTGACGATTTAAATTTGAATGAGCTTTATCTTGATTTTTTGATATTTATAACTTGAAATTTCTTATGCATGAATCAAGATATTGTATCATTTGATATCTTATGTTCCTTTTTGTTATTTTTAAAAAAGAAGAGATTTCATAAAATAAATAATGTCTTGTGGCATTCATGATTTGATATTATTATCTTTCATGACATGATGTGTAAATTCCTTTGTATTTGTGGTTGTAAACCTTATATTATAAGTAGAGTATTGATGTAAAAATTATATTCTTCCACTCTACTTCTTCCTTGTTTACAATAAAAAAGGGGAGAAAGAAAATTACTAGCTTAAATGAGAAACTTAGACATGTTAGATCTTCCAAATACATAAATTCTTTTTATACATTTTTTGGATTATAATCTTGATCTCTTGAATTTTAGACTTGATCTTTCATTTATTATGATTGAAATAATGATTAGAATATTGATGTAATTAATAATGATGATATGGAATCATACATTTTATATTTTAGAAATATACTTGATGATTTGGTATTATGCATGCTATACTTCAACTTATGATAATGATGCATGCAATGATGAAATATTCTTGATGAAAAATTGTTTTGACATTCCTAACTTGATTTTTCATCTTTGTTATTTATCCTTTGTCATGATTTGAAAATTATTGTAAAGGGAAAAAGAAATACAAAATTGTATTCTTCCCTTCTTTTTTGACAAAGACAAAGGGAGAGAAATATTACTAGCTCAAGATGCAAAACATGCTAACTTGCACTTTGCATTGGAAGCAAAATTGCAAGCTCAAACATTGCGAAGGAAGCAAAAATTTGCTAGCTTGCAACTTGTATATTTCAAAAAGCAAGAGTTGCTTTCTTTAACATCTCAAAATTACTAATTTACATATTTTAAAATGCTGTAAAATTTTTGCTAGCTTACATGATAATAAAACTTAATGTTTATTATGCAAAGATTTGAACTTATATTTCAAAACACATTGAATGTTGCACTTTTCATTTTTGTTGATGACAAAGGGGGAGCAGTATGATCATGTTATGCATGATGATGTGTTGCAAATATTCATGTTGAAATTTGCAATGACTTGAATTCGACTGGAATTCAAGGTTCTATCAATATGCCATAATGATGGGAGGAGTTTGTTTAAACTCCAGGAGTTAAGGTTAACTCCGTCATCAAATTGGTTGGCATCATAAAAAATGGGGAGAATGTTGAATCTCGGATTTTGATGATGAAACCAATTATTAAGTATTTATGATTTAATCTGTGTTTTAAGTGATATAGGATGCCTCAATCAGGATGAGACAATTAAAGTAGGAAGAATTATGTTGTGCTCGAAGAAAAAACATATCAAAAGATTGGAGGTCGAGCCGAAAAATCAGTCGACGTATCAACAGAAGGCTTCGGGCCATGGATTCAGGCATCGGGCAAAAAAGAGTGGATATTGTGCTAAGGATATTGGAGTTGTAGAGTCAACTGGTCGATTGGGCAATAGGCCACAAGAGAGGATGATGCGCCGAAGAATCAGACGAAGCATCGAGAGACCAATGACATACCGGACAACATGATTCATGCTTAGTATTAATTATCTAGATCAAAGTATGTTTTTACATGTGTAGGATTTACTATGATAGCAAGGAATAAAGCAAATTGAAGTCCCGAAGTCAAGGACGCGATTTTGTTGGGAGTTCGAGAGTTTGTCGGAAGTCCAGACGTTCGTCGGAAGTTCTACAGGAACCAGCCGAGAAGTCTAGGAGCTTGCCAAAAAAACTCATTGGAACTCGCTAAGAATATCATCATGAAATCCAGGAGCTTACCGAGAGTCCACTGGACCATTGCCAAGAGTTCGTCGGAAACTCGCTGGAAGAAACTAGACTTACAGACTTGTTTAGCTTAGAATATATCTTAGGAAACATAGTTAGCACATAATTGGGTTTGGATTTGGTCCAACCCAATTAGGGGCCAGTTGGGCTCATGTAAAGACTGTGTTAAGCCCAATAAGAGGCCCAAATGGTGTTCCGAGAGATGACACCATCGTGGCATAGTCTTCGAGATTATGTCACGATAGGGTGCTAGGCGATGATACTACCAGTCTTGGTGGTGGTACCACCTAGCATAGCCTCCCAAGCAGTGATACCACCCAATGTAGTATCAATGTCAGACTAACACTGGCAGTGGTACTGCCCGGACCTAGGAAACCTAGGATGAAATGTTTTTATGCTCCAAGTTCGAATCAACCTAAAGCCTATAAATACCCCTCTCATCTTTGGTTAACATACACATGGCTTGAGAACTAAAAATAGAAAGAAACGATGTTGCAATCTTGTGTGAACTCCTCTCAAAAGTTTTAAGTGTTAGAAAAGTTTGAGAGAGGAGTGAGTGGGGGTGTAAGGGTTATCTCCTAAACCTGGTAAAAGGAGAATCGAGTTGTAAAAGGTGGTTGGCCTACGCCTATTAAAGGAAGACCGATAGTAGATGCCGATGAACTTGATGGAAGAAGAATCAGCGGAGTGGATGTAGGTCACGATGACCGAACTACTATAAAATATAGTTTGCATTTCCTTCTTGCAATTTACATTAACTGCAAACTGCCTTCAATACTTTTATAAACACGCTTTCAAGTTAAGTTTCCAAAATCAGTTTTCAATATATGAAGAAATTTTCGTAACCGACATGATTTTACTACTGCACTAATTCACCCCCCCCCTTTCTTATTGCCAACCCCTTTCCTAATAAATTCATCTTGCTTGTTTCTAAAGATCCATTTAGTACCAATAACTAAATGATCATTTGGCCTTAGAATGAGATTCATACCTCATTTCTCTCAAATTGGTTTAACTCTTCTTGTATTATGATAACCCATGAATCATCTTTAAGATATTGTCGATGCATTTAGGTTTATATAGATGAGTATACAGTATACTAGTTTGTCCGGTTATCTCGATGTCCATCTCGAATAACCTATAACTAGGATTATTTAGAATTTATGTTTAGAGGTGAATCGGTCTTATTTTTATGATCTCATCACGATCCGATTCTCATTGCACAAATCTGTAGACATCATAATATATTTATGCATTAAGCAATATAAAATGAGAAAATATAATAATAATAATAATAAGCAAAAAGATTACATGTTATGTCATGCATGTCATCACTCATATGATTGGCTTGTAGGGTACCTTTGACTAGCAATACTTACAAAACATTTCAGATTTGAAATATTTCGACAACTTCGAAAGAAACTTGATATGTTGGATATAATAAGTTTAAGGGGAGAGAATATTAGATTTAAACTTATTAAAGTGTCATAAAGAGGTTAATTTCATCAAAAAAAAATTTCGTTGTATCAAGAGAGACGTTCATCGTATCAAGAGAAGAAATAAATTAAATGTCTATAGAAGCACAAACCAAATTTGCTATTGGTTCTTTAAAGGATTTCTTGAAATAGAATAATTCATTTTGAGTATAATTATTGTAATGTATCTTTTGGTGATTATATAAATCTTGATATGTTGGGTCATAAAGCATTTAATGTTTTGAAGTTATAAAGAATTTTGAGTGAAAGATAAAATATCTTGTCTTGTCTTACTTTTCAATAAAAAATAAAGGTAGGATTAGAAACCAAAACCTTATAATAAACTATTAAGAACTTTAGCAATTATACTAGTTAATACCTTCATTTATTAGATAAGATTTGGAATTAGGTATAGTACTAGCAGATCAATATTTAAGGTATATAAAATAAAATTATTAAGTCTTAAAATATCTATAAGTTTTTGAATTTTGTATGTATCTTATAATTTATTCTAGAACATGCAAGTATGAATTATGAAAGATATATGTATACATATTAATATATATATACTGCCCATGTTTCACGTTGATGACAGTGTCTGACAAAAATAAAAAAGAAGTCCTTAAAAAAAACAAAGGAAAGACGTATTACTTAAACTATTACAAAATATTGCATTAGCATATAGAGGATATGATATCAAAATGTTCGGCGGACCAGTTGTCATGACACAAGAAATTTGACTGACAACGCCTGGCATGGGATGGATCGTCTTGTTGAGAATGATTGTAAATAAAACATAGAGACAGCAGCAGTTGGATGTCTCAAATTATGTTAAAAATTAGCTATGGTATATATGGAAAATAAAGGTTTACAATATCCCCCAGCATCAGTGAATGTGGATCTACTTCAATTCGGACGTTTGTCATACCCATCTGCTTCAATTATTGGTAATTAAAAAGCAAGAGCTTCACAAGTCAAAGGATGTATATCCACAATTAAGGAAACTTCCTCCTCGTACCTAAGAATGAAACCAATTCATCCGTTTTTAGTATGTGAGCACCATGAGCTCTCTTTTAGCATGAAGAAGAGTTTACTTGGGAACATATATTTTGGTTGGGATGTGTTTAAGCTAAAGGGTATTCTTGATAATCATATGCTTATCATCAGAATGAAAAGAAATTTAGTATAGATTTTACTTCTCAAAAAAAATTATAGATCCTTCTAAGCAAGTTCTTACGTAAATTGAGCCTCCTTGTCAAGTTTATTGCTTGGTCGTATTGAACGATATATGCTATTGGTAATGTCAAGTTCACCCCTGGTTTAGTAGCATCCTAACATATATTTTTCTTAGTCAAAGCCTTCAGATTTTTGACCAAAATTATATATGACATCAAGTTGATATTAGTGCAGCTTACACTTTACTACTTTGAATTGGGTCCTTTACTAACTTTACATATTAAATTAGTTTTATTGATAAGGAATTTAAAGCTTTCTCTGTCTAATTTTTTAAAAAAAAAAACTGGTGCATGATTTTGAGTTCTCTACTAAAAGTTATTATCAAATTATTGGGCATTTGTCAAGTTATCATGATTTTATTTTGGATCTTTAATTCTTCATCAATGACTCCTCAACAAAGGAGAAATATTAAATAAGTTAATTTAGAAGTAGAAATGGCTGATCTGTGTTAATCATATGAAACTTTACAGTAGATGATGACTGATCTACTCCAAAGAATTCCAACAATCCTGCTCTAAGCAAACGTGAAACATGGTAACAATGTAATTGATTCTTCCGGTGAACTTTTGATGCATTATATTCACTCTCCTGAGGACTTATCAAATGGTGCTGAATGATGAAGAGAAAAGTAATCGATCAAGAAGAGACAAACTCTAAAACTACAAAGGAGAAAATAGCATTCCAATAAAATAAGGGTACAACATTTGAGCATCCAAACCCATACGGTAGGAGGAAATAAATATTAGGAAAAAGATGTGTCTACTTCGAATACTAAATGTTATATGTTATATGTGACGAAGCTTGTGACTATTCTTTTGAGTGTCCTGTAAAGAAAGCTAAAGTTAATCTTTTTGAAAAGGAGTAAAATAGAGAGGATAATGATCTTATCTACGACGAGGAACCTGAAGGTACCAATGAGAAGAAAACTAAGCATGTTTTAAGAAGGTTCCACCTTATCAGAGAGATCGTAACCCGAAGAAATATAGTAGTGGAAAGAGTTCCTTCCGAAAATAACATTGCAGATCCACTAACAAAGCCGTTGTCTCGGATTGTCTTTGAGCGTCATAGGGGTTTGATGGGGATCAAACACATAGGTGATTAGCTTTAGGTCAAGTGGGAGATTGCTAGTCATAGGTACCCAGCAAACCAATCACGTGAGTGACGGCACATGTGACTTGATACAGAATCTCTTTGCTTATTACATTTTGACATATATCACTTTATAACTATTACATATATATATATATATATATATATATATATATATATATATATATATATATATATATATATATATATATATATATATTATGATGTCCTTGGATTTATGCAATGGGAATCGGATCATGATGATATCACGAAAATGAGATCGATTCACCTTTAAACACATATCCTAAATAATCCCGATCATAGGTTACTCGAGAGGGACATCGTGATAACCGTAGTCCTAGTGGTATATCTGGTACTTAGACTTGAGAAACCAAAGATGTCCTATATGAGTGCTCCACTCTTTGATACAAGACTTATAGGTTTGGCTGTCCCAAATTTAGTACAGCTGGTCATTGGGAGTGATAATCGACCTTACGAGAGCTATTGAGTGTCGATAGAGGATCATCCACTCTCAGCGTCATGAGAGGAATATCCCAAGTATTCTTGCTCAAACAAATCCCTTGCTAGGGTCATTCGGGTTGAGAGAGAAAGAGTTCTCCGGGAGAATTTGATTAGAGCGAGACTCGAGTAGAAACTATATGGGTCTAACAGCACCATGCTCGATATATGGTCTCTGGGATATTAGATGGATGAGAGACTATAGGTACACGGTAAATGAGGATAGATAGGTCCAATGGATTGGATTCCCCTATATCGTCTGGGGACTACGACGTAGTGGCCTAGTATGTCCGTAGTCGATGAGTCAAGTGAATTATTACAAAGATAATAATTCACTGAGTTATAAGGAGTTCTGACAAGTATGACTCACAGCCAGCTCAATATTGGGCCTAGAGAGTCACACATATATGGTAGGCATTGCGATGAGTAGAGGTTCATATATGAAATATCCGACGGAGTCCTTGTCTTATTGGATATCCAATAAGCTCCTGAATGATTGGATCCCATTGACGAGATCCAATAAGAGCCCATGAGAGATTATTAGATAGAGATCCACTAATCTAAAAGGCTTGGGTTATTATATGCTGATCTAATACCCACTAGGGGAGGATCCATTAGAGTTTGACAGAGGACCTATATAAATAGGAGGTATTCAGAGTCTCATAGGTTAGAGCCTTTGCTTGCCTCTCATATTCTCCTTCCCTTCTCAATCTTAGAGTAGGCTTGGAGTTTTTGAGGAGCGTCGTCGCAGTCCTACTGTGTGGATCACCGTTAGATAGGAGGACGCTTAACCTCCTTCACCCTCTCTTAAGGATCTACATGGAAACAGGGACATACGATGTGTTAGGATCGAGAGCACTAAGAGTAGGGGGGTGAATTAGTGCAGCGGAAAACTTTCTGCGATTAAAATGAAACTGCGTTCGAATGATGAAAACAGTTTCTGTGTAAAATCCGATTCTAAGCAAGATGATATTAAAGTTAATCTATGCAGGCATATTGCAGCTCTGACGAAAACCAGAATACAAGTATAAACTGAAATGCGATGTTCGTACGATAAAACCGGTTTACGTCTAAATGTCAATTTTGAAGATACTGAACTTTGAGATATGTTTTATAAGTGCACAGAAGGCAGTTTGCAGATATAATTGAAATCAAAATGTAAACGTAAACTGAACTGTGATGATCGCACGACAAAGCCGATTTACATCTAAAGGCAGATTCGGAAAGCTTTGAACTTTGAGACTTGTTCATAAAAGCGCAGAAGGCAGTAGCTATTTAGGAGGTTTGCAGTAAAGATAAAATGCTCAAAGTAAATGCAAACCGAGATTTAGAGTGGTTCGGTCAATCTTGACCTACTCCACTTTTGGCTTCCTCCACCGACGAGGTCACCGACGTCAACTAGAGGCCTTCCTTCAATAGGCGAAGGCCAACCACCCTCTTACAGTTTCACTCCTTTTGACGGGCTTAGGAGACAACCCTTACAGAAATTTTCTCTCCTCTCTTTACAACTCAGAAATTGGAAGAATAGAGGGAGAAGAACTTTTGGCCTTTACAACAATTTTGAGCTCTAAGAATCACAGAAAAGAATTAAGATTTCGGTGTTAGTTGATCACATTTCAGTGCTGAATGGGTGGGGTATTTATAGACCCTAACCCAGTTCAAATTTGGAGCTCAAAACTGTCAATTCCCGGAATTCCGGGATCAGGCGGTTGCACCTCCTGACTGGGGCGGTTGCACCGCCTGGCAGAGCTCGAAGACTGAGCTCAGGCGGTGCCACCTCTGTTAGGGGCAGTTGCACCTCTCTGCCAGAGCTCGAAGACCGAGCTCAGGCGGTTGCACCTCCTGACTGGGGTGGTTGCACCGCCTGCCAGAGCTCGAAGACCGAGCTCAGGCGGTGCTACCTCCTGTCAGGGGACGTTGCACCGCCCAGTCTCGCTCGGAGATTGAGCCCCAGGCGGTGCCACCGCCTGCCTGTGGCGGTTGCACCACCCAGCTTCGCTGGGAGATCCTCTCCTGGGCGGTGCCACCGCTGACCCTGGCGGTGCCACCTCTTTCACTATTTCAGCTCACTTGGCTTGGCTCCAAACTTGGCCCAAACCAGTCCGAACTTGGGCCTAATTGGCCCCTACTTGGGTTATAGGATTAACACCTAATCCTAACCCTAATTAATGTGTTAACTATGATTTTAAAGACATTTTCTAAGCTATTACAAAGTCCGCAAGTCAAGACTTCTTCTGGCGAGCTTCCGGCAAACTTCCGACGGTCTTCCGATGAACTCTCGGAAACCATTCTGCAGACTCCCGGCAAGCTCCTAGACTTCAGGATTTGATTTTAGCGAGTTCCAACGAGCTTCTTTGGCAAGCTCCGATCTTTCTCGGCGAGCTCCGCGAACTTCCAACGAACCTTCCGGCGAGCTTCGGAAAAACCCTTCGGCAAGCTCCCAACTCATTCTCGGCTAGTTCCGGTAGCATTCCCGATGAACCTTCGGACTTCCGTCGAACTCTCGAACTCGCAACAAATCCTTCGCGCTTGACTCCGACACTTTGTTTCGCTTTATGTCTTCATCGTTATCATAGTTAATCCTGCACAATTAAAACAAAACTTCGATCGAGACAATTAATCCTAAGCAATTAACCAAGTTGTCTGGCATGTCATTGGTCCCTCGACGCTTCGTCTGATTCTTCGGCGCATCGTCCTCTCCTGCGGCCTATTGCCCAATCGGCCAGTTGACTCCGCAACTCCGATATCCTTGGCGCAATACCCGCTCTTCTTGGCCCGATGCCCAAGTCCACGGCCCGAAGCCTTCTATCGATACGTCGACCGATCCATCAACCCGACGTCCAATCTTCTGACATGTATCTCCGGCACAACATGATTTTCCTGCTTTAATTGTCTCATCCTGATCAAAGCATCCTATGTTACTCAAAACACAGATTAAATCATAAACATATATCAAGTGGTTTCATCATCAAAATACGAGATTCAACAATCTCTCCCTTTTTGATGATGACAACTACTTGATGACGGAGTTAACCTTAACTCCCGGAGTTTAAACACACTCCCCCTATCAATATGCCATATTGATAGAACCTTGAATTCAAACTGAATTCAAGTCATTGCAATATTCATCATGAATACTTGTAACATATCATCATGAACTTATGCATAAACTTATGCATAACATGTCATGTCATCAACATACTTCTCCCCCTTTGTCATCAACAAAAAGGAGAAGTACCACAATAAGGTGTTTGTGATATTGGTTTAACTTATTGCATGAAAAACATATTATCAAGTTTTATCATCATGCAGTTTTGAAGCCAGAAAATTTAGCAAATGTTACATCATGCTTAGAATATTCAAGCTATCAAGTTTTAGATATGCAAGTTTTACAGCATACAAGATAGCACTTTTAGAACATGCAAGCTAGCAATGTTACAACATTTTAGAACTTGCAAGCTAGCAATTTTAGAATACAGTTTTGTAGTTCTTTTTCCTTTTACAACGATTTCAAAATCATGACAAAGGATGAATAATCAAGTTATGAATGTCAAGACAATTTTTCATCATGAATATTTTATCATTGCATGCATCATTATCATAAGTTGAAGTATTACATGCATAATATCATATCATCATTCATAATTACATTAATATTTCAATATAGCAATTTCTTCTCAAAATGTGTAACTTAGCACTCATAGCATTTTAAATCATGATTTACATCATATGCAATACATCACATCATAATTAGAAAGCACAAGTATTGCATGCATAATTGCACATCATAAATGTTTCATATCATGATGGTATCAATTTTGTCAAATTATATCCTACCATGCATGATCAAAACTTCTCCCCGTTTTATCATTGAAAACAAGAAAGAAGTAGAGAAGAGCATAAAAGTGTAAAATATTTCAATCATTTCAAGGTATTTATATCATAGATACAAAGAAATCATATCATCAAAGATAAGACCATTTGAATGCCAAAAGACATGATTCATTTTATCAAATCTCTTTCTTTTATAAATAACAAAAATTGTAGGTGTACAAAGAAGAGATTGTGATTAAAAAAAATCTCAAGTAGTATATCCAAGAAATCAAGATCATAATTTGAATACAAACTCATTCAAATTTAAATCGATAACTTGAAATTCATTATCAAGTTATCAAAATCAATTTCGAGATTCACAAAATATCATGAAATCATTAATACCAAAAGCATGATACACTCATTTATTTTTCAAAATATTCATCATGTTTATTTTCATGAGATTCACAAGATTGGTAAAATAAACTCATTAATCTCAATAGGATAGAAAATTCATTTTCATTTCATACAATTGATTTCATATGAGGGTATTCAAGTCTTTTATGAAAACATGTATCATCATTTAAAATCAAAACATAAGTTTCATTATGAAATCGTCAAGACCAAACACATCTATCATCAAAAGACTATCAAAAATTCATACATAGATGTACATGTACTATGTTATCTTAATTCGGCATAAAAACGATTAGACCAAGAACATGTTAATCTAAAATGAGAGTTTCAAATCAACATTTACTTCAAAAACTCATGCATGACATCAAAATCATCAAGATGAATAGATTTTCAAAAATGAATTGTTATGGTCAAGAAAATCCGAAAATGAAATTTAACACTTTCATGCACTCGGACATGGTTTTGCCATATACACTCATGAGAATAACACATACTTATCATCATGTATAACTTAAAATCTCATGCATAAAATTATCAATCATTATATCAAAAATATTTAATATTTTTATTACATCATTATGCATTACTTCAAATCAAACATGATTTCATTCAGCAATGTTAACCAAACATGATACACATTATGATTACATATTTTCAATCAAAATCATTTTGTTTGTTTATCATAAAATATGCAATGTTATCATTTTCGAAATTACTAGCATGGTCATAATTTTTGTATTTTTATTTTTAAATATGTAATTTTCAAGAAAATTAATTCTAAACTAAAAAAGAAAATACATCATGAAAGCATCAAGTAATTTCAAAATAAATAAGGAGGATTTCGATTACCTTTTCATTGAGGGCGGTTAAGGCGTAGTTTGCCACCTCACCTTTCTTGATTTTCTCCTCGTCTTCGGAGGAGCTCGATTCATCCCACTTTATGTTCTTCTTCTTTGGCCTCTTCCTCCGTTCAAGTTCATTGTCTATTTTAGATTTTTATTTAATAAACTTATTAAGATTTAGTATTCGAAGTTCAAGTTCATCATTGTCCTCATCACTTGAGTCATCGCTCAAGTAGTATTCATTTGTCCGGAGTTCCAAATCCTTCCTGTTCTTTGGAAGGTGATTTTGTCCATCATGTTCATCATGTGCATTGTGCACCATTTCATATGTTATCAACGAACCAATTAGTTCTTCAAGTGGTAAGTTGTTTAGGTTTTTAGCTTCTTGTATTGTAGTTATTTTTGAATCCCACTTCTTAGAAAGAGAACGCAAAATCTTGTTTACGAGTTCAAAATCCGAAAAACATTTTCCAAGAGCTCTTAAACTATTGACGACATCCGTGAAACGGGTGTACATATCGCCTATAGTCTCGCTTGGTTGCATTCGAAAAAGCTCAAAATCATGCAATAAAATGTTAACTTTCGAGTCTTTGACTCTACTAGTTCCCTCGTGCATGATTTCAAGTGTTTGCCAAATGTCAAAAGCCATTTCGCACGTAGAAATCCGATTGAACTCATTTTTGTTCAAAGCGCAAAATAAGGCATTCATAGCCTTTGCGTTTAAGGAAAAATACCTCTTCTCCAAATCCGACCATTCATTCATCGGTTTAGAGGGAAGTTGAAAACCGTTTTCAATGATGTTCCATAAATCCAAATTTGTAGAAATCAAGAAAACTCTCATTCGAGTTTTCCAATAAGTGTAGTCCAATCCGTTAAACAACGGTGGACGAAAGACCGATAAGCCCTCTTGAAAGCCATGAAGAGCCATTTCTCTTGGGTGTAAATCCGAAATGAGAAAAACTGGGCTCTGATACCAATTGTTAGGATCGAGAGCACTAAGAGGGGGTGGGTGAATTAGTGCAGCGAAAAACTTTCTGCGATTAAAACGAAACTGCGTTCGAATGATGAAAACAGTTTCTATGTAAAATCTGATTCTAAGCAAGATGATATTAAAGTTAATCTATGCAGGCAGATTGCAGCTCTGACGAAAACCAGAATACAAGCGTAAACTGAAATGCGACATTCGTATGATAAAATCGGTTTACGTCTAAATGTCAATTTTGAAGATACTGAACTTTGAGATATGTTTTATAAGTGCACAGAAGGTGGTTTGCAGATATGATTGAAATCAAAACGTAAACGTAAACTGAACTGTGATGATCGCATGACAAAGCCGATTTACATCTAAACGCAGATTCGGAAAGCTTTGAACTTTAAGACTTGTTCGTAAAAGCGCAGAAGGCAGTAGCTATTTAGGAGGTTTGTAGTAAAGATAAAATGCTCAAAGTAAATGCAAACCGAGATTTAGAGTGGTTCGGTCAATCTTGACCTACTCCACTTTTGGCTTCCTCCACCGACGAGGTCACCGACGTCAACTAGAGGCCTTCCTTCAATAGGCGAAGGCCAACCTCCCTCTTACAGTTTCACTCCTTTTGACGGGCTTAGGAGACAACCCTTATAGAAATTTTCTCTCCTCTCTTTACAACTCAGAACTTGGAAGAACAGAGGGAGAAGAACTTTTGGCCTTTACAACAATGTTGAGCTCTAAGAATCACAGAAAAGAATCAAGATTTCGGTGTTAGTTGATCACATTTCAGTGCTGAATGGGTGGGGTATTTATAGGCCCCAACCCAGTTCAAATTTGGAGCTCAAAACTATCAATTCCCGGAATTCCGGGATCAGGCGGTTGCACCTCCTGACTGGGGCGGTTGCACCGCCTGGTAGAGCTCGAAGACTGAGCTCAGGCAGTGCCACCTCTGTCAGGGGCGGTTGCACCTCTCTGCCAGAGCTCGAAGACCGAGCTCAGGCGGTTGCACCGCCTGCCAGAGCTCGAAGACCTAGCTCAGGCGGTGCTACCTCCTGTCATAGGAGGTTGCACCGCCCAGTCTCGCTCGGAGACTGATCCCCAAGCGGTGCCACCGCCTTCCTGGGGCGGTTGCACCGCCCAGCTTCGCTGGGAGATCCTCTCCTGAGCGGTGCCACCGCTAACCCTGGCGGAGCCACCTCTTTCACTATTTCATCTCACTTGGTTTGGCTCCAAACTTGGCCCAAACCACTCCGAACTTGGGCCTAATTGGCCCCTACTTGGGTTATAGGATTAACACCTAATCCTAACCCTAATTAACGTACTAACTATGATTTTAAAGACATTTTCTAAGCTATTACAAAGTCCGCAAGTCAAGACTTCTTCTGGTGAGCTTCCGGCAAACTTCCGGCGGTCTTCCGATGAACTCTCGGAAACCATTCTGCGGACTCCCGGCAAGCTCCTAGACTTCAAGATTTGATCTTAGCAAGTTCCAACGAGCTTCTTTGGCAAGCTCTGATCATTCTTGGTGAGCTCCGCGAACTTCCAACGAACCTTCCAGCGAGCTTCCGAAAAACCCTTCGGCAAGCTCCCAACTCATTCTCGGCTAGTTCCGGTAACATTCCCGATGAACCTTCGGACTTCCGTCGAACTCTCGAACTCACAACGAATCCTTCGCGCTTGACTCCGACACTTTGTTTCGCTTTATGTCTTCATCGTTATCATAGTTAATCATGCACAATTAAAATAAAACTTCAATCGAGATAATTAATCCTAAGCAATTAACCAAGTTATCCGGCATGTCATTGGTCCCTTGACGCTTCGTCTGATTCTTCGGCGCATCGTCCTCTCCTGCGGCCTATTGCCCAATCAGCCAGTTGACTCCACAACTCCGATATCCTTGGCACAATACCCGCTCTTCTTAGCCCGATACCTAAGTCCACGGCCCGAAGCCTTCTTTCGATACGTTGACCGATCCATTGGCCCGATGTCCAATCTTCTGACAAGTTTCTCCGGCACAACATGATTTTCCTGCTTTAATTGTCTCGTCCTGATCAAAGCATCCTGCATTACTCAAAACGCAGATTAAATCATAAACATATATCAAGTGGTTTCATCATCAAAATACGAGATTCAACACGATGTCCCTAGGTAACATAATCTAACGTAGTTTTTTAGTTTCGCAGATTCTGCGCACCAATCTTCGCACGATGACGAACATCTCTTTGGGAATCGAGGATTTTGTTTTCTTGTTCTTTCACTGCGCATGTGATGTCGCTCCCAAAGATTTTTCCAACAAAGACGAGGAGAAAATCAACAAAGGCGAGGTGGCAAACTACACCTTAAAAGCTTTCGACGATGTGGTAATCAAAATGCCCTTAGTTTATTTCAAAATTACATAATGCTTTTCATGAATTACTTTTAATTTAGTTTAGAATAATTATTTTTCTTGAAAATATCATATTTAATAAATGAAAATATAAAAATTTAGGAATCATGCTTATCTAGTAATTTTGAAAATAATCATGAAAATTACATGTTTATGATAAACAAAATGATTTTGATTAAAAATGCTTTATGAATCATGCTTGATGAAATTATGTAATTTGATATCATACTTAAGAAATCTATATTTCAAAATTATGCATGATGATCCTTGCGATATATAGATTATCGATTTTTACCATAATGAAAGTGGTTTTTTTGGTTTTAAATATGATGTATATTTTTATTTCATAAAAAAGACAAAAAAATGGTTGTATAAAACAAACTAAAAAGAAGAAACCTTTCTCCTTGAAAAATTTCTCTATTTTATTGATTTTTTTAAAAGGGATATTAATGAATCTATTTGTATCACTTTTGTGAATCTCTTGAAAATGATTTTGAGTTGTCGATTTGAATTTGAATGAGCTTTATCTTGATTTTTTGAGATTTATAATTTGAAATTTCTTATGCATGAATCAAAATATTGTATTATTTGATCTCTTATGTTCCTTTTTGCTATTTTTAAAAAAGAAAATATTTGATGAAATAAATAATGTCTTGTGGCATTCATGATTTGATATTATTATCTTTCATGACATGATGTGTAAATTCCTTTGTATTTGTGGTTGTAAACCTTATATTATAAGTAGAGTATTGATGTAAAACTTATATTCTTCCACTCTACTTCTTCCTTGTTTACAATAAAAAAGGGGAGAAAGAAAATTGCTAGCTTAAATGAGAAACTTAGACATGTTAGATCTTCCAAATACATAAATTCTTTTTATACATTTTTTGGATTATAATCTTGATCTCTTAAATTTTAGACTTGATATTTCATTTATTATGATTGAAATAATGATTTAAATATTGATGTAATTATGAATAATGATATGGAATCATACATTTTATATTTTGGAAATATACTTGATGATTTGGTATTATGCATGCTATACTTCAACTTATGATAATGATGCATGCAATGATAAAATATTCATGATGAAAAATTGTTTTGACATTCATAACTTGATTTTTCATCTTTGTTATTTATCCTTTGTCATGATTTGAAAATTATTGTAAAGGGAAAAAGAGATACAAAATTATATTCTTCCCTTCTTTTTGACAAAGACAAAGAGGGATAAGTATTACTAGCTCAAGATGCAAAACATGCTAACTTGCACTTTGCAATGGAAGCAAAATTGCAAGCTCAAACATTGCAAAGGAAGCAAAAATTTGCTAGCTTACAACTTGTATATTTCAAGAAGCAAGAGTTGCTTTCTTTAACATCTCAAAATTGCTAATTTGCATGTTTTAAAATGCTGTAAAATTTTTGCTAGCTTACATGATAATAAAACTTAATGTTTATTATGCAACCATTTGAACTTATATTTCAAAACACATTGAAAGTTGCACTTCTCATTTTTGTTGATGACAAAGGGGGAGAAGTATGATCATGTTATGCATGATGATGTGTTACAAATATTCATGTTGGAATTTACAATGACTTGAATTCGGCTAGAATTCAAGGTTCTATCAATATGCCATATTGATGATGGGAGTTTGTTTAAACTCCGGGAGTAGGTTAACTCCGTCATCAAATTGGTTGTCATCATCAAAAATGGGGAGAATGTTGAATCTCGAATTTTGATGATGAAACCAATTAATAAGTATTTATGATTTAATCTTCGTTTTGAGTGATGCAGGATGCCTCAATCAGGATTAGACAATTAATGTCGGAAGAATCATGTTGTGCTAGGAGAAAAACATGTCAGATGATTGGACGTCAAGCCGGAAGATCAGTCGACGTATCAACAGAAGGCTTCGAGCCATGGATTCGGGCATCGAGCAAAGAAGTGTGGATATTGTGCCAAGGATATTGGAGTTGTAGAGTCAACTGGCCGATTGGGCAATAGGCCGCAAGAGAGGACGATGCACCGAAGAATCGGATGAAGCATCGAGAGACCAATGACATGCCGGACAACATGATTCATGCTTAGTATTAATTGTCTAGATCAAAGTATGATTTTACATATGCATGATTAACTATGATAGCAAGGCATAAAGCAAATTAAAGTCCCGGAGTCAATGACACAATTTTGTTGGGAGTTTGAGAGTTTGTCGGAAGTCCAGACGTTCGTCGGAAGTTCTACAGGAACCAGCCGAGAAGTCCAGGAGATTGCCAAAGAAGCTCATTGGAACTTGCCAAGAATATCATCATGAAGTCCAGGAGCTTGCTGAGAGTCTGCTGGAACATTGTCGAGAGTTCGTCGGAAGTTCGCTGGAAGATTGCCGGAAGCTCGCTGGAAGAAACTAGACATACAGACTTGTTTAGCTTAGAATATGTCTTCGGAAACATAGTTAGCACATAATTAGGTTTGGATTTGGGCCAATCCAATTAGGGGCTAGTTGAGCCCATGTAAAGACTGTGTTGAGTCCAATAAGAGGCCCAAACAGTGTCCCAAGAGATGACACAATCGTGGCATAGTCTTTGAGATAATGTCAGGCAATGGTATCGCCAGTCTAGGCGATGGTACCACCTCTAGTAGGGTGCTAGGCGATGATACGGCTAGTCTGGGTGGTGGTACCACCTAGCACAACCTCCCAGGTAATGGTATCACCCAATGTAGTATCAATGTCAGACTAACACTGGCGGTGGTACTGGCTGGACCTAGGAAACCCGGGATGAGATATTTTTAGGCTCCAAGTTTGAATCAACCTAAAGCCTATAAATACCCCTCTCATCCTTGGTTAACATACACAAGGCTTGAGAAGTAAAAATAGAAAGAAACGCTGCTGCAATCTTGTGTGAACTCCTCTCAAAAGTTTTAAGTGTTAGAATAGTTTGAGAGAGGAGTGAGTAGGGATGTAAGGGTTATCTCCTAAACCTGGTAAAATGAGAATCGAGTTGTAAAAGGTGGTTGGTCTTCGCCTATTGAAAGAAGACCGATAGTGGATGCCGGTGAACTCGATGGAAAAAGAATCAGCGAAGTGGTTGTAGGTCACTATGACCGAACCACTATAAAATATGGTTTGCATTTCCTTCTTGCAATTTACATTAATTGCAAATAGCCTTTAATACTTTTATGAATACGCTTTCAAGTTAAGTTTCCGAAATCAGTTTTCAATGTATGAAGAAATTTTCATAACCGACATGATTTTACCGCTGCACTAATTCACACCCCCCCCCCTTCTTATTGCCAACCCCTTTCTTAACAAATTCATCCTACTTGTTTCTAAAGATCCATTTAGTACTAATAACTAAATGGTCATTTGGCCTCGGAATGAGCTTCATACCTCATTTCTCTCAAATTGGTTCAACTCTTCTTGTATTACGATAACCCATGAATCATCTTTTAAGATCTTGTCGATGCATTTACGTTTATATAGATGAGTATACAGTATACTAGTTTGTCCGGTTATCTCGATGTCCATCTCGAATAACCTATAACTAGGATTATTTAGAATTTATGTTTAGAGGTGAATCGGTCTCATTTTCACGATCTCATCACGATCCGATTCTCATTGCACAAATGTGTAGACATCATAATATATTTATGTATTAGCAAGTTCTTACTTAAATTGAGCCTCCCTGTCAAGTTTATTGCTTGGTCGTATTGAACGATATATGCTATTGGTAATGTCAAGTTCACCCCTGGTTTAGTAGCATCCTAACATATATTCTTCTTAGTCAAAGCCTTCAGATTTTTTACCAAAATTATATATGACATCAAGTTGATATTATTGCAGCTTACACTTTTCTACTTTGAATTGGGCCCTTTACTAACTTTACAAATTAAATTAGTTTTATTGATAAGGAATTTAAAGCTTTCTCTGTCTAATTTTGTTAAAAAAAACTAGTGCACGATTTTGAGTTCTCTAGTAAAAGTTATTATCAAATTATTGGGCATTTGTCAAGTTATCATGATTTTATTTTGGATCTTTAATTCTTCATCAATGACTCCTCAACAAAGGAGAAATATTAAATAAGTTAATTTACAAGTAGAAATGGCTGATCTATGTTAATCATATGAAACTTTACAGTAGATGATGACTGATCTACTCCAAAGAATTCCAACAATCCTGCTCTAAGCAAACGTGAAACATGGTAACAATGCAATTGATTCTTCCGGTAAACTTTTGATGCATTATATTCACTCTCCTGAGGAGGCTTATCAAATGGTGCTGAATGATGAAGAGAAAAGTAATCGATCAAATAGAGAAAAACTCTAAAACCACAAAGGAGAAAATAGCATCCCAATAAAATAAGGGTACAACATTTGAGCATCCAAACCCATATGGTAGGAGGAAATAAATATTAGGAAAAAGATGGTTCTACTTCGAGTACTAAATGTCATATGTGATGAAGCTAGTGACTATTCTTTTGAGTGTCCTATAAAGAAAGCTAAAGTTAATCTTTTTGAAAAGGAGTAAAATAGAGAGGATAATGATCTTATCTACGACGAGGAACCTGAAGGTACCAATGAGAAGAAAACTATGAGTTCAACTTTGAGGATGAAAAATCTTATTTTCCATTATATCATGATAACCCAAGAAGATGATTAGTGGTCTAGAAATAATATTTTTAGAACATATTGCTTGTCTCGTTGAAAAAAAAAGTCTTCTAATGATTTATTTAAGTAGTATATAGAATATGACTTCAAAGCTTATGGTAGATAAACTAAAGCTTTCATTGTGACATCATCCAAAGCTATATAAGGTTTCATAGTCTAAGAAGGGTAGAGAGATCTTGATGTCTTAAAGGTGCAACATCAAATTCTCTATTGGGAGGTATAAAGATGAACTTCATTTTATTATACTTCCTATGGATGGATGCATGTCATTTACTTCTTAGTAGACTATGATAATTTGATCAAAATGCTTTTCTCTAGCTAAAAATGGAGTAAAGTTTCCTTTCTAGCCATTAACGGAATCTCCTACCACTGTACAATATGAAAATTTAGTTAGTTTGATAAATTACAAAGAGTTTAAATAGCCCTACAAAGAAGAGAATATTGATCGATGGCTAAACAAGATAGATAAAACTGTACCCATGAGATTTCAAAAGAAGTAAAAAATATGCTAGAGTAGTTTGAAGGTTTGGCTAGCGATGACCTTCCAACTGACTTATCCTTTTTTTTGTGATATCCAACATTATATTGATTTTATTCTGGGTGCTATAATTTTTGACCTTCCTCATTATTATATGTTACGAAAAGAATATGCTATATTACAAAAACAAATAGAGAGTTTACTGGTCAAAAGACTAATTAAGGAATTACTTAGTCCGCATGCAGTATCAACTCTTTTAATAATAAAAAAAAAGATAAAACATTAAGAATGTGTATTGATACTATGGTTGTAAACAAAAAAATAATTAAATATAGATTTTCAATCTCACGTCTTGATGACATGTTTGATATGCTTGTGGTTGCTAAAATTCTTTCTAAAATTGACTTTCATTATAGTTATCATCAAATTTGTATTATACTAAGTGATGAATGAAAGACGATTTTTAAAATTAAAGAGGGGTTTATTAATGACTTGTTATGTCATTTGGGCTTTCCTATGCCCCTTGTATTTTTATAAAGTTGATTACAAGTCTTGAAAAGATTCCTAGAAAAGTATATTATTATTTACTTTGATGATATCTTAGTATATAGCCATGATAAATTATATCATTTAGAGCACTTAAAAATATATTTAGGGTTCTTCGTGACAACCAATTGTACATCAATCTCAAAAAATATATTTCATAACAAATAAAGTTATGTTTTTAGGCTATATGATGATTGTTGAATCCTGAATTTTGATAATGAAACCAATTGATGAGTTTATTGGATTAATATTCTTTTGAGATAAGTGATGTACGAGAATACTTCGATCATAGAATTTGACCACCAAAGGTCCAACTATTGAGTAGGAGAGTCGGAAGTTATGCGAAGCAATTATCATATTAAAATTTGGATGTTTGAACTAGAGAATTGGTTAATATGCTTGAGATCAGAATTTGTACTATAGTTTTAGGCATCATGCCAAAAGGATTAGATATTACGCTAGAAAATGGGATGTTATAAAAAACCTTTGACATGCTAGTAGAAAAGTTAACATGTCAGAGGTTCAAACGAAGTGCTAAAAGATCGAATGACATATCGAAAGAGCATACAACATGCTACAAGACTAGACAATATGTCGAAAGAGCATAGAATATGTCGAAAGCTTCATAAATATGTCGGTTATGTTGTTGATTTATTAAAACCTCGATTGTTGTCATTTTTTTTGTCAATTTGAGTTAGATAATCTGACGATATGTCAAAAAAGCATACAATATGCCGAAAGCTTTATAAATTTATCGGATGTATGGTTGATTTGTCAAAATCTTGATCGATGTCATTTTGGGTCAATTTGAGTTGGTATTGGCCCGAAATAATACCAATTAGTCAAGAAAATTATTAGGCTTGAAACTAGATCAAATTAGGCTCATTGAAAGGATAAATGGATGATGGTACCATCATGTCCAAGTGATAGTACCACTTAAGTTAACTAATAAGCACTATTTGTATTTTGTTAGTCTTTTTGACGATGGTACCACCTATGATGATGATAGTATCATCCATGATTTAAATTTTATGATAGTAATATTATAGAAGTCTAGAATTACGACATCAAAATTTACGATGATAGTACCACTCGTTTCCTAAAATTATGGGATTTGAATTTTTTATTATATTCTTAAGGTCTCTTGGGTTATACAGAAGCTCGGCTTGGTTGATGGAGCATCCATTCTCAAGTTTATTAAATATTATAGTTCTCTTTTTAAGTATTACCCAAGTCTTTTTCTTTCTCATAAGTTTAATCATGATATTATTATTCATGACTTAAAAATCCATCCAAATAGTTCCCTCTGCATATTCTTAACAATAAATTTTAAAGTTGAGAAAGAATATCATATAATTTTGGCACTATACCACATCATGTTGCAAAATAATAAATAATTATAAATCCTAGTATCACGTCATACCAAGCCAAGTAACAATTCTTCACAATGATATGAGAGAAGAATTAATACCAATATTTGGTAGATTTTTCACAACATTAAAAGACATTAGAGATTCGATGATTCAATTGAAGAAATCAAAGCCTAATTAATCAAAAATTCAAAAAACAATAATATTTATATATATATACTTTAAATTCTAGAGATAATTTTGTAGAAACCATGCTGCAAAATTTGTCTATTAAATCAAACATAATGTATAGCAATCATTGTACTTGATCATAATTTATAGATCATGGATGCTCTATGAATCATGTGATCCTAAAAACTAATCAGCAACAATTCTTGGAAAGAAACACAAAGAAAACGAGCAACATGGACAGAAACACAACCTTCCATTCACACTATATAAAATTCACAAAGGAACATATAGTGTTGTCAACATATTTTAGTACTTAAGTACATTTTTTTGTTTGCGTGCAGGCATGCGCTTAGCAAAAAAACAAAGGTTCGACGAGCAGAAATTAAATTTCACAGTAACAGAAAGCCAAGATTAGTGCGACAGATCTAAACAACACAGTCATAAGTGATGAGGAGCTATTTGAAGTTTTAAGAACCTGAAACGGTAAAGCGACATGTATATGATGTTTTAGTTGATATTTCTTAAAATGACAACAACAACAACAACAACGTGACATGTACATGCTGAATCATCGTTGGTCAAGATGAATTAGTAATGATATAATGATGTAGCTAGAAGAAATGTTTTAAAAAGCATTTTCCGCCCAACAAAACATTGCCATATTGCACGTACAAAACGGGTAGAACCAGCATAGGAAGCACGGCATTTGTTCATGCACAAGAGGAAACGTCTGAATGCTGTGGAAGTAAAGGACACACCGAAAATTCTAAAAACCAAAAGGGTGATTACGGATTTCTAACACAAATCGGCTAACAAAACATAGTATATAACTTTCCTTTTCAATAAATGAAACACTGTACATCGATATAAATAACTTTCCTTTTGAATAAATGGAAAACTGTACAGCGATATCGGCCCATAAATAACACACATTTGACATGTCAGTCATCAAATATCTAATCAAAAATAGAAAGTGAAACTTACTAATCCATTAGTGGAAATGTATTCCGATGAACTGATAAAATTACAACTATTATATGATGAAATTACACACTAGTGGAACGTTCAGTTTAAAAAATAACAAATATTGACATAAATCAGTCTTAATCATATTCACTCTTTATTAGCATCCTAATAAAAATCCATCGAGATTTTATCTTAAACTATTGAGATAAAAAGATAAGATATTCAAATTTTGATTAAAAATTAATAAAATATTAAAACAATAAAATAGAAGAATAAAATTTAGAAAGAATCCAAAGGTTTGTAATAGCTATCTTAATGTAAAATCTCATCTCTATGTGTAGGATTGATCGAGATTCTCACTTCAAGATTCAATTAGTATTATCCCCCTTGTGAACATGATCACTTAACTAATCTCTTTTAGTGAGCCGAGCAATTATATAAAATCAAAATAAATATACTAAAAAAATTATGAAAGAGAAAAATATGTATTAATCTAAATTGAATTGATTATCATAAAGAGAAAAAAAAATGTTTTAATCTAAATTAAATTAAAGAGAAAAAATTGTTTTAAGACTATATTTATAGAGTCCAAAAACGTAAGGTTATCATTGAAGGATATATATTTCTATATAGAAGGATATATACAGTCCCTACACATCCTTTCATTTTTAAAATATTTAAAAATATTTTTAAAATTTTAACTTTAATTTTTTTATAAATTTAAATCTAACAATCTTCACAAGAATTAAAAATTTTAATAATTAAAATTAAAGTAATTAATAAATAAAAAATGATAATAAAATGGTTGCTCCACGCTGAGACAATGGTAATGTTTTTTGGCTTGGATATTATATATATATATATATATATATATATATATATATATATATATATATATATATATATATATATATATATATATATATATATATATATATATCCACTACACTTGAGAAAACGATATGTACTGTTTGTATGCATGATCCAGAAGCACAGAGAGGTCACTGGCGACCTTTTGGTTCCAGTGAGGGGTCAACAATGGCCTACAGCGAAGATGGAGATGGCTGCGTCAGGATCAACTCACTTTCATGCAGCAGTTAATTACCCGAGTCTACGGTTTCATTATAAACATGCAAATCGGTGACTTGATCTATTACGTGACTGGTGTTTGTTTCCAGCCATATGTTACTACATTTGACCTCTGCCAACATAGTGCATGGGATGTCTTGTGAAGCGGAAACAAAACTTCGGGATGCTATGTTTGACAACAGAATCAGGATCCATTAGCTGTTGTAAAACTTTATTTTGGATACAAGCTGACAACCAAGGAGTCTTATAAAGCAAAACAAGTAAGATAACATTGTGAATATAAAATGAGATTGAGCATTGTGCGTGTCTATATATATATATATATATATATATATATATATATATATATATATAAATATATATATATATAGCTTCCAGTAATCTATTTGGTGAATTCCATGACCCAAGTAGCGGCGAAGAGATAAGTGATGTTGAATCCTGAGAAGCTAGCATCCCTTGCCAGGTCCTGGAACTCCTTTTGGGTCCTCTCCCTGCCTCCATCGCTGTGAGCCAACATGATAACATCTGTTTCATAAGCACATTTGGCTTGAGGAGTCGACTCCTGGATTGTTGGTAGAACACTTTCCAACACAATCACCTTTCCTTTCTCGGGCAGTGCCTTCCAACAATTCTTCAATATCTTCACACAATGCTCATCACTCCAATCATGAAGAATCCACTGAATGTTTAATTTCTTTGTCAATATTAATAAAGGTAAGTCCAAAAAACACTATAACGGAAAGGCAATAGTCAATTGTTTATTGATTCCAATGTACTAATGCGTGAATCGGTATTTAATAAATTTTGTTTAAATCGTATCTAGTCTGGATGTTATTTGAAGTGTTTAAATCTTAAATCTTTAATGTACATTTCAAACATGAATTGGTATTGAATCAGTATTTACTATATTTTTTTCAAGTCGCATTTGAAATGCTCAAATGCAAATGCTATTTCAGTAGCATTTCAGCATTTGTGATTTAGTTAGAAACTAATATAATTTATATTTTCCAAAAGATAAAATTTTATCTACTTATTTTTAAAAATATTTTATATTTATTATATGATTATATTTTTTATTTATTATATATTTAAAAAATTTATTTATTTACTTATTAGTTTAAATATAAAATAAAAATATTAAAAATATTATAATGATAAATTTATCATAAATATTCAATGGACTTTTGAAATATAATTTATCAAATAATACTTAAATCAATGTACATTTAAAATACAGTCTTCATCTATTATTTATCAAACACTCAAAGCAATCTATAACTATATAATCACTCAAATTTTTTTATTCAATTACATATTAAAAATATAAATATATTTCTAAATGCAATCTCAATCATTTTAAAATTGTAATCATATAACATAAGTCACATGTTCTTGATTATCCTACTTTATTTGTGTGATGTGTCTCATGATGTCATTCCGATCATCCAACTGATCCAGGTAGAAATTGGATCTTAGACAAGATCTCTAATTACCTTCAAGAAAATGGCATCTCCACTTGGGATTCCTATAAACATATCTCCACTAACATACTCCACTCCTGCAGCCAATACATCCCAAGAATGAATGCAAGCCAAATACTACACAAGAATCCTTCTTTATAAATACGTAGGACTGGGTACGGTAGAAGTGCTTACGTTGAATCATTACATGTTGGACCTACCTGGGTAGCGTGGTGCCTCACAGATGACATGAGGAAGGTCGAAGTTGACGCCCTTGACGTGGGAGTGCCTGGAGGTGATCATGTGGAGTGTGGCGCCGATGCCGCCACCAACGTCGACGAGCACCTTGATGCTGTCAAAGCCGCGGTAAACTTGGAGTAGCTTCTTCATGAGGATGGTGGAGTGACCCCTCATGCTGTCGTTGAACAGCCAGTTGAACCGCGGGTCGCTTCCGTGGTATTCGAACGGCGCCATCCCGGTGGCCTTGTTGAAGGGGATGCCGCCTTCCAACACCGCATCCTTCAAGTAATACCTGCCACCGTTGTCGACGAGAAACCCAAGCAGATTAAATAGTACGACAAGAAACGAGAAGAGTTAATTGCTTTCCGTTAACGCTCTCTCCTGATTACCAGCTTTCCATGAGGACCTTGTCTTGGTTCATCAAACTCATGGATTCCAGGGACACGCCGTCCTCGTTCTTGGTCAAGTACTTGCAGACGCGCGCGGCGCCGTACTTATGCGAGGGGCGGCCGTCGTCGCCGGCCTCGACGGTGCAGCTGACAACGCTGTAGGCGGCGAGCAGTCGGAGGATCCTGTCCACCATGACTGCAGCCTGCGGGTTTGCGGTTGGCAGCTTGGCCGCGATGTCGGCTGGGCCGAGCATGGCGCCGGGGCCGGCACTGACGATGATCTCCAGTAGCTCGAGCTCGATGGCGGCCTTGAGGGCCATGGGGAGGACGGAGCCGATCGCCAGATGCAGGGCGTACGTGCATGCCTCCTCGTCCTCATCGAGCGTCGGCTGCATCACATCCCTGATGGATCCCATGCTTGCCATGAGTTGCAGTAGCAAGAGAGGAAGGAGGATTTGAACTGTGGAATAGAGGGAGAGGCCTTCTGAAGGAAATCTATAGGGCTGCTAGCACTTATATACCCGGTAATTTTGGTTTTTCTCACGTTCAACACGCTGCACCACATGTTTAATTTATGTTGACTTTTTTAATAAAGAATAGCTATACTATTAGAAATCTTTACGTTCAGGCAAGTTTGCTTGGCCAGTACAAACACTATGTTTGAATGTTGAATAACATCAATTGTAGCTGTAAGATTTCTTTGGGTACTGATTTTCGATTGAGATTCTTTTATCTACCCTAAAATTTGTAAAACGATACCAACTATACTTGATAGGAATTCTGATTTTCTAGAAAAATAAAAAGTATTATATTAAAGGATGAATAAAATGCTCAAATTTGAATTAAAAATTTTTATGTTCTGGCAAGTTTACTTGGTCAGCACAAACTCTATGTTTGAAAGTTGAATAACATTAATTGTAGTTGTAAGATTCCATTTTCGATTGGGATTCTCTTATCTACCATAAAATTTGTAAAACGATACCAACTGTACTTGATAGAAATTCTGATTTTCTAGAAAAATAAAAAGTATTATATTAAAGGATGAATAAAATGCTCAAATTTGAATTAAAAATTTTTATGTTCTGGCAAGTTTACTTGGTCAGCACAAACTCTATGTTTGAAAGTTGAATAACATTAATTGTAGTTGTAAGATTCCATTTTCGATTGGGATTCTCTTATCTACCATAAAATTTGTAAAACGATACCAACTGTACTTGATAGAAATTTTGATTTTCTAAAAAATAAAAATATTATATTAAAGGATGTATAAAATACTCGAATTTGAATTAAAAATCTTTATGTTCTGGTAAGTTTGCTTGGTCAGCAGAAACACTATCTTTCGCATTCAAGAGAGCCTCAACTTTCCAAAACTTTTGTCTTTTCTCCTTAAAAGTTGCTGTCTTATCTTTTCTCTTTTCTCCTTAAAAGTTGCTATCTGATCTCTCCCGTTAAAAGCTGCATCTTCTATACTACATTTTTAATGAACCAACCTATACAATTGAACTAGTTCAACCAATCTAAAACTTCAATTATTTTAAAATAAATTATTTTAAAAATACTATTAGAAATCTTTAAGGTAAGTTTGCTTGGTCAGCACAAACTGTAAGTTTGAATGTTGAATAACATCAATTGTAGTTGTAAGATTCCTTTGGGTGCTTATTTTCGGTTGGGATTTTCTTATCTAACCTAAAATTTGTAAAACGATGTTAACTATACTCGATAGAAATTCTGATTTTTTAGAAAAAAAAATATTATATTAAAGAATGTATAAAATACTCGAATTTAAATTAAAAATCTTTATATTATGAAAAGTTCTCTTGGTCAGCACAAACACTATGTTTAACATTCAAGAGAGCCTCAACTTTCCAAAACTTTTCCAATAACTTTTGTCTTTTCTCCTTAAAAGTTGCTATCTTATCTCTCCCGTTAAAAGCTGCCATCTTCTATACTACATTTTTAATGAACCGACCTATACAGTTGAACTAGTTCAACCAATCTAAAACTTCAATTATTTTAAAATAAATTATATTAAATAATTTACTTATATTTCAATTTATATTATTACAAATAATAATATATAATATAATAAATTATTTTGAAAATAAATATAAATTTAATACTATTTTTCTAACTATAAACTCAAGAGTAATATAATAATACTATTTACATATTTTTTAAAAAGAAAATATATAATTTTAAAATTTTTAAGATACTTAAAAATAAATTTGAAAGGTCTATATGGCCATTATTTTTTATTTTTAAGCTTTAAAATTATTTATTTACTAATTTTGCCCTTTAAAAGTTAAATTTATATGGAACATATCAATAAAAATATATCATCTTAATATCAAAAATAATTCCATTAAATAATTACTTATATATCAATTTATATTATTAAAAAATAATATATATATATATATATATAGTAAATTATAAAAAAAATATATATATAATTAATAAATTAATAATAATAATAAATTAAAGCTTTGAATTGGATCCAAATGGGTATATACCACTCCTTTTCTAGTTTATAGTATTTTTATTTTTTGATTTATTCAAAATCTAAACAATTTATAGCTTTCTTATTTTTTCCATTTTTTTTATTTTCACTAAATTATGATATATCTATTGAAACTTGGATTTTGATGATAAAATAAATTGATAAAGTTATGATCTAATGTGTATTTAAGTGACGTAGGACTAGCTTCGATCAAGGAGAGACAAATTGATTAAAGTAGAAAAAATCAGTTATTGGGCCGTAATGGACAATATTAGAAGATTGGTCGACGTGCTGGTAAAAGGTTTCGTTCCACGAGTTCAGGCATCGGACTAGAATGATTGGATATTGTGCCAAGAATATCGGATGTTGCAGGAGGTCAACATGCCGATTAGATAATACGTTAAAGGAGAGGACGATGAGCCGAAGGGTCAGATGAAACACCGGATCAACCAATGATGTGCTGGACAAATATGTGATTCATGATTTGTAATAATTTGTCTAGATCGAAGTAGTTTAGATTGTAATTGAGTTGATTATGAATATAATTAGGTCAAATTAATTAGGGGATTATGAATATAATTTGTAATATTCTAAATAATCCCGGTCATAGGTTACTCGAGAGGGACATCGTGATAACCGGATAGACTGGTGTGCTGTATACCCATCCATATGATGGATGCAACTGGTCTCAATGCTGCTCGTGTAGGTACACTAGAGATATAGTACAGATGCTCATTGGAGAATGAGTTCACTGATTGATCCGCTTACGGAATGCTGGATGGTTGATGATGCCTTATTATCAAATAGCGATACCGTAATCCTAGGGGTATATCTGGTCCTTAGACTTAAGACACCAAGGATGTCCTGTTTGAGTGCTCCACTCTTTGATACAAGACTTATAGGTTTGGCTGTCCCAAATCTAGTACAGCTGGTCATTAGGAGTGATAGTCGACCTTACGAGGGCTATTGAGTATCGATAGAGGATCATCCACTCTCGGCGTCATGAGAGGAATATCTCATGTGTTCTTGCTTAGATAAATCCCTGGCCAGGGTCATTCGGGTTGAGAGAGAAAGAGTTCTCCAGGAGAATTCGATTAGAGCAAGACTCGAGTAGAAACTATATGGGTCTGATAGCACCATGCTCGATATACGGTCTCTGGGATATTAGATGGATGAGGGACTATAGGAACACGGTAAATGAGGACAGATAGGCCCAATGGATTGGATTCCCCTATATCGTGTAGGGACTACGACGTAGTAGCCTAGTACGTCTATAGTCGATGAGTCAAGTGAATTATTACAGAGATAATAATTCACTGAGTTAGAAGCAGTTCTGACTGGTATGACTCACAGCCAGCTCGATATTGGGCCTAGAGGGTCACACACATATGGTACGCATTGCGATGAGTAGAGGTTCGGATATGAGATATCTGACGGAGTCCTTGTCTTATTGGATATCCAATAAGCCCCTGAATGATTGGATCCCATGGACGAGATCCAATAAGAGCCCATAAGAGATTATCGGCTAGAGATCCACTAATCTAAAAGGCTTGGGTTATTAGATGCAGATCTAATACCCACTAGGGGAGGATCCATTA
The DNA here is from genome assembly GCF_036884655.1 of Musa acuminata AAA Group. Classification (NCBI taxonomy): domain Eukaryota; kingdom Viridiplantae; phylum Streptophyta; class Magnoliopsida; order Zingiberales; family Musaceae; genus Musa; species Musa acuminata. The sequence goes on from NC_088357.1 coordinate 36,492,669, forward strand.
GAGTTTGATAGGGGACCTCTATAAATAGGAGGTATTTAGAGCCTCATAGGCTAGAGCCTTTGCTTGCCTCTCCTATTCTCCTTCCCTTCTCCACCTCAGAGCAGGCCTGGAGTTTTTGAGGAGTGTCGTCATAGCCCTGCTATGTGGATCACCATTAGAGAGGAGGACGCTTAACCTCTTTCACTCTCTCCTAAGGATCTACAAGGAAACAGGGACATACGATGTCCCTAGGTAACACAATCTATTCAATACGTAATTTTTTAGTTTCGTGGATTTTGCGTACCAATCTTTGCACGATGACGAATATCTTTTTGGGAATCGGGGATTTTATTTTCTTGTTCTTTCGCTGCGCATGTGATGTCACCCCCAAAGATTTTTCCAACAAAGACGAGGAGAAAATCAACAAAGGCGATGTGGCAAACTACGCCTTAAAAGCTTTCGACGATGAGGTAATCAAAATGCCCTTAGTTTATTTCAAAATTACATAATGCTTTTCATGAGTTACTTTTAATTTTTTTTAGAATAATTATTTTTCTTGAAAATTACATATTTAATAAATAATAACATAAAAAAATTTAGGAATCATGCTTATCTAGTAATTTTGAAAATAATCATGAAAATTACATGTATATGATAAACAAAATGATTTTGATTAAAAATGCTTTATGAAATCATGCTTGATAAAATAATGTAATTTGAGATCACACTTAATAAATATATATTTCGAAATTATGCATGATGATCCTTGCGATATATGGATTATCGATTTTTACCATAATGATAGTGGCTTTTTCGGTTTTAAATATGATGCATATTTTTGTTTGGTAAAAAAGATAAAAACATGGTTGTATAAAACAAACTAAAAAGAGGAAACCTTTCTCCTTGAAAAATTTCTCTATTTTATTGATTTTTTTAAAAGGATATTAATGAATCTATTTGTATCACTTTTGTGAATCTCTTGAAAATGATTTTGAGTTGACGATTTAAATTTGAATGAGCTTTATCTTGATTTTTTGATATTTATAACTTGAAATTTCTTATGCATGAATCAAGATATTATATCATTTGATATCTTATGTTCCTTTTTGTTATTTTTAAAAAAGAAGAGATTTGATGAAATAAATAATGTCTTGTGGCATTCATGATTTGATATTATTATCTTTCATGACATGATATGTAAATTCCTTTGTATTTGTGGTTGTAAACCTTATATTATAAATAGAGTATTGATGTAAAAATTATATTCTTCCACTCTACTTCTTCCTTGTTTACAATAAAAAAGGGGAGAAAGAAAATTGCTAGCTTAAATGAGAAACTTAGAAATGTTAGATCTTCCAAATACATAAATTCTTTTTATACATTTTTTGGATTATAATCTTGATCTCTTGAATTTTAGACTTGATCTTTCATTTATTATGATTGAAATAATGATTAGAATATTGATGTAATTATGAATGATGATATGGAATCATACATTTTATATTTTGGAAATATACTTGATGATTTGGTATTATGCATGCTATACTTCAACTTATGATAATGATGCATGCAATGATGAAATATTCTTGATGAAAAATTGTTTTGACATTCATAACTTGATTTTTCATCTTTGTTATTTATCCTTTGTCATGATTTGAAAATTGTTGTAAAGGGAAAAAGAAATACAAAATTGTATTCCTCCCTTTTTTTTGACAAAGACAAAGGGAGAGAAATATTACTAACTCAAGATGCAAAACATGCTAACTTGCACTTTGCATTGGAAGCAAAATTGCAAGCTCAAACATTGCAAAGGAAGCAAAAATTTGCTAGCTTGAAACTTGTATATTTCAAGAAGCAAGAGTTGCTTTCTTTAACATCTCAAAATTGCTAATTTACATGTTTTAAAATGCTGTAAAATTTTTGTTAGCTTACATGATAATAAAACTTAATGTTTATTATGCAAAGATTTGAACTTATATTTCAAAACACATTGAATGTTGCACTTTTCATTTTTGTTGATGACAAAGTGGGAGCAGTATAATCATGTTATGCATGATGATGTGTTGCAAATATTCATGTTGAAATTTGCAATGACTTGAATTCGGCTGGAATTCAAGGTTCTATCAATATGCCATATTGATGGGAGGAGTTTGTTTAAACTCTGGGAGTTAAGGTTAACTCCGTCATCAAATTGGTTGGCATCATCATGTTGTGCTGGGAGAAAAACATATCAAAAGATTGGAGGTCGAGCCGAAAAATCAGTCGACGTATCAACAGAAGGCTTCGGGCCATGGATTCAGGATCGGGCAAAGAAGAGTGGATATTGTGCCAAGGATATTGGAGTTGTAGAGTCAACTAGTCGATTGGGCAATAAGCCGCAAGAGAGGACGATGCGCCGAAGAATCGGATGAAGCATCGAGAGACCAATGACATGCCGGACAACATGATTCATGCTTAGTATTAATTATCTAGATCAAAGTATGTTTTTACATGTGTAGGATTTACTATGATAGCAAGGAATAAAGCAAATTGAAGTCCCGGAGTCAAGGACGCGATTTTGTTGGGAGTTCGAGAGTTTGTCGAAAGTCCAAACGTTCGTCGGAAGTTCTACAGGAACCAGCCGAGAAGTCTAGGAGCTTGCCAAAGAAGCTCATTGGAACTCGCCAAGAATATCATCATGAAGTATAGGAGCTTACCGAGAGTCCACTAGAACATTGCCGAGAGTTCATCGGAAACTCGCTGGAAGAAACAAGACTTACAGACTTGTTTAACTTAGAATATATCTTAGGAAACATAGTTAACATATAATTGGGTTTGGATTTGGTCCAACCCAATTAGGGGCCAGTTGGGCTCATGTAAAGACTGTGTTAAGCCGGCCCAAACGGTGTCCCAAGAGATGACACCATCGTGGCATAGTCTTCGAGATTATGTCAGGCGATGGTATCACCAATATAGGCGGTGGTACCACCCCTGGTAGGGTGCTAGGCGATGATACTGTCAGTCTGGGTGGTGGTACCACCTAGCACAGCCTCCCAGGCAGTGGTACCACCCAAAGTAGTATCAATGTCAGACTAACACTGGCGGTGGTACTACCCGGACCTAGGAAACCCGGGATGAGATATTTTTATGCTCTAAGTTTGAATTAACCTAAAGCCTATAAATACCCTCTCATCTTTGGTTAACATACACAAGGCTTGAGAAGTAAAAATAGAAAGAAACGCTGCTACAATCTTGTGTGAACTCCTCTCAAAAGTTTTAAGTGTTAGAATAGTTTGATAGAGGAGTGAGTGGGGGTGTAAGGGTTATCTCCTAAACCTGGTAAAAGGAGAATCGAGTTGTAAAAGGTGGTTGGCCTATGCCTATTTAAGGAAGACCGATAGTGGATGCCGATGAACTTGATGGAAGAAGAATCAGCGGAGTGGATGTAGGTCACGATGACCGAACCACTATAAAATATAGTTTGCATTTCCTTCTTGCAATTTACATTAACTGCAAACTGCCTTCAATACTTTTATGAACACGCTTTCAAGTTAAGTTTCCAAAATCATTTTTCAATGTATGAAGAAATTTTGGTAACCGACATGATTTTACAACTGCACTAATTCACCCCCCCCCCCCCCCCTTTCTTATTGCCAACCCCTTTCCTAACAAATTCATCTTGCTTGTTTCTAAAGATCCATTTAGTACCAATAACTAAATGGTCATTTGACCTCAGAATGAGCTTCATACCTCATTTCTCTCAAATTGGTTTAACTCTTCTGGTATTACGATAACCCATGAATCATCTTTAAGATATTGTCGATGCATTTAGGTTTATATAGATGAGTATACAGTATACTAGTTTGTCCAGTTATCTCGATGTCCATCTCGAATAACCTATAACTAGGATTATTTAGGATTTATGTTTAAAGGTGAATCGGTCTCATTATCATGATCTCATCACGATCCGATTCTCATTGCTCAAATCTGTAGACATCATAATATATTTATGCATTAAGCAATATAAAATGAGAAAATATAATAATAATAATAAGCAAAAAGATTACATGTTATGTCATGCATGTCATCACTCATATGATTGGCTTGTAGGGCACCTTTGACTAGCAATACTTACAAAACATTTCAGATTTGAAATATTTCAACAACTTTGAAAGAAACTTGATATGTTGGATATAATAAGTTTAAGGGGAGAGAATATTAGATTTAAACTTATTAAAGTGTCATAAAGAGGTTAATTTCATCAAAAAAAAATTTCGTTGTATCAAGAGAGACGTTCATCGTATCAAGAGAAGAAATAAATTAAATGTCTATAGAAGCACAAACCAAATTTGCTATTGGTTCTTTAAAGGATTTCTTGAAATAGAATAATTCATTTTGAGTATAATTATTGTAATGTATCTTTTGGTGATTATATAAATCTTGATATGTTGGGTCATAAAGCATTTAATATTTTAAAGTTATAAAGAATTTTGAGTGAAAGATAAAATATCTTGTCTTGTCTTACTTTTCCTTTACATGATAAACCTATTCCTTCTTCCTATCATGTTCAACAACCTTTTTCTATTGATAAAATATAAATTTTTAAAAAATACTTTATAAAAAATAAATTAAATATTTTTACCATATATATAATAAGAGTATTTTTATAAAAAATAAAAAATAAAGGTAGGATTGGAAACCAAAACCTTATAATAAACTATTAAGAACTTTAGCAATTATACTAGTTAATACCTTCATTTATTAGATAAGATTTGGAATTAGGTATATTACTAGCAGATCAATATTTAAGGTATATAAAATAAAAATATTAAGTCTTAAAATATCTATAAGTTTTTGAATTTTGTATGTATCTTATAATTTATTCTAGAACATGCAAGTATGAATTATGAAAGATATATGTATACATATTAATATATATATACTGCCCATGTTTCACGACAGTGTCTGAAAAAAATAAAAAAGAAGTCCTTAAAAAAAACAAAGGAAAGACGTATTACTTAAACTATTACAAAATATTGCGTTAGCATATAGAGGATATGATATCAAAATGTTCGGCGGACCAATTGTCATGACACAAGAAATTTGACTGACAACGCCCGGCATGGGATGGATCGTCTTGTTGAGAATGATTGTAAATAAAACATAGAGACAGCAGCAGTTGCATGTCTCAAATTATGTTAAAAATTAGCTATGGTATATATGGAAAATAAAGGTTTACAATATCCCCCAGCATCAGTGAATGTGGATCTACTTCAATTCGGACATTTGTCATACCCATATGCTTCAATTATTGGTAATTAAAAAGCAAGAGCTTCACAAGTCAAAGGATGTATATCCACAATTAAGGAAACTTCCTCCTCATACCTAAGAATGAAACCAATTCATCCGTTTTTAGTATGTGAGCACCATGAGCACTCTTTTAGCATGAAGAAGAGTTTACTTGGGAACAAATATTTTGGTTGGGATGTGTTTAAGCTAAAGGATATTCTTGATAATCATATGCTTATCATCAGAATGAAAAGAAATTTAGTATAGATTTTACTTTTTAAAAAAAATTATAGATCCTTCTTAGCAAGTTCTTACTTAAATTGAGCCTCCCTATCAAGTTTATTGTTTGGTCGTATTGAACGATATATGCTATTGGTAATGTCAAGTTCACCCCTGGTTTAGTAGCATCCTAACATATATTCTTCTTAGTCAAAGCCTTCAGATTTTTTACCAAAATTATATATGACATCAAGTTGATATTAGTGCAGCTTACACTTTACTACTTTGAATTGGGTCCTTTACTAACTTTACATATTAAATTAGTTTTATGGATAAGGAATTTAAAGCTTTCTCTGTCTAATTTTTTTTTAAAAAAAACTGGTGCATGATTTTGAGTTCTCCAGTAAAAGTTATTATCAAATTATTGGGCATTTGTCAAGTTATCATGATTTTATTTTGGATCTTTAATTCTTCATGAATGACTCGTCAACAAAGGAGAAATATTAAATAAATTAATTTACAAGTAGAAATGGCTGATCTATGTTAATCATATGAAACTTTACAGTAGATGATGACTGATCTACACCAAAGAATTCTAACAATCCTGCTCTAAGCAAACGTGAAACATGGTAACAATGCAATTGATTCTTCCGGTAAACTTTTGATGCATTATATTCACTCTCCCGATGAGGCTTATCAAATGGTGCTGAACGATGAAGAGAAAAGTAATCGATCAAATAGAGAAAAACTCTAAAACTACACAGGAGAAAATAGCATCCCAATAAAATAAGGGTACAACATTTGAGCATCCAAACCCATATGGTAGGAGGAAATAAATATTAGGAAAAAGATGGTTCTACTTCGAGTACTAAATGTCATATGTGATGAAGCTAGTGACTATTCTTTTGAGTGTCCTGTAAAGAAAGCTAAAGTTAATCTTTTTGAAAAGGAGTAAAATAGAGAGGATAATGATATTATCTACTACGAGGAACCTGAAGGTATCAATGAGAAGAAAACTAAGCATGTTCTAAGAAGGTTCCACCAGAGATCGTAACCCGAAGAAATATAGTAGTGGAAAGAGTTCCTTCCGAAAATAACATTGTAGATCCACTAACAAAGCCGTTGTCTCGGATTGTCTTTGAGCGTCATAGGGGTCTGATGGGGATCAAACACATAGGTGATTAGCTTTAGGTCAAGTGGGAGATTGCTAGTCATAGGTACCCAGCAAACCAATCACGTGAGTGATGGCACATGTGACTTGATACAGAATCTTTTTGCTTATTATATTTTGACATATATCACTTTATAACTATTGCATATATATATATATATATATATATATATATATATATATATATTATGATGTCCTTGGATTTGTACAATGGGAATCGGATCATGATAATATCACGAAAATGAAATCGATTCACCTTTAAACACATATCCTAAATAATCCCGGTCATAGGTTACTCGAGAGAGACATCGTGATAACCGTAGTCCTAGTGGTATATCTGGTCCTTAGACTTGAGAAACCAAAGATGTCCTATATGAGTGCTCCACTCTTTGATACAAGACTTATAGGTTTGGCTATCCCAAATTTAGTACAACTGGTCATTGGGAGTGGTAATCGACCTTACGAGAGCTATTGAGTGTCGATAGAGGATCATCCACTCTCAGCGTCATGAGAGGAATATCCCAAGTATTCTTGCTCAAACAAATCCCTTGCCAGGGTCATTCGGGTTGAGAGAGAAAGAGTTCTCCGGGAGGATTTGATTAGAGCGAGACTCGAGTAGAAACTATATGGGTCTAACAGCACCATGCTCGATATATGGTCTCTGGGATATTAGATGGATGAGGGACTATAGGTACATGGTAAATGAGGATAGATAGGTCCAATGGATTGGATTCCCCTATATCGTCTGGGGACTACGACGTAGTGGCCTAGTACGTCCGTAGTCGATGAGTCAAGTGAATTATTACAAAGATATTAATTCACTGAGTTATAAGGAGTTCTGACAAGTATAACTCACAGCCAGCTCAATATTGGGCCTAGAGAGTCACACATATATGGTAGGCATTGCGATGAGTAGAGGTTCAGATATGAAATATCCGACGGAGTCCTTGTCTTATTGGATATCCAATAAGCTCTAGAATGATTGGATCCCATTGACGAGATCCAATAAGAGCCCATGAGAGATTATTGGATAGAGATCCACTAATCTAAAAGGCTTGGATTATTATATGCAGATCTAATACCCACTAGGGGAGGATCCATTAGAGTTTGACAGAGGACCTATATAAATAGGAGGTATTCAGAGTCTCATAGGTTAGAGCCTTTGCTTGCCTCTCATATTCTCCTTCCCTTCTCCATCTCAGAGTAGGCTTGGAATTTTTGAGGAGCGTCGTCGCAGCCCTACTGTGTGGATCATCGTTAGATAGGAGGACGCTTAACCTCCTTCACCCTCTCTTAAGGATCTACTTGGAAACAGGGACATACGATGTGTTAGGATCGAGAGCACTAAGAGGCGGGGGGAGTGAATTAGTGCAGCGGAAACTTTCTGCTATTAAAACGAAACTGCATTCGAATGATAAAAACAGTTTCTGTGTAAAATCCGATTCTAAGCAAGATGATATTAAAGTTAATCTATGCCGGCAGATTGCAGCTCTGACGAAAACTAGAATACAAGCGTAAACTGAAATGCGACGTTCGTACGATAAAACCGGTTTACGTCTAAATGTCAATTTTGAAGATACTGAACTTTGAGATATGTTTTATAAGTGCACAGAAGGCAGTTTGCAGATATGATTGAAATCAAAACGTAAACGTAAACTGAACTGTGATGATTGCACGACAAAGCCGATTTACATCTAAACGCAGATTCGGAAAGCTTTGAACTTTGAGACTTGTTCATAAAAGCGCAGAAGGCAGTAGCTATTTAGGAGGTTTACAGTAAAGATAAAATGCTCAAAGTAAATGCAAACCGAGATCTAGAGTGGTTCGGTCAATCTTGACCTACTCCACTTTTGGCTTCCTCCACCGACGAGGTCACCGACGTCAACTAGAGGCCTTCCTTCAATAGGCAAAGGCCAACCACCCTCTTACAGTTTCACTCCTTTTGACGGGCTTAGGAGACAACCCTTAAAGAAATTTTCTCTCCTCTCTTTACAACTCAGAACTTGGAAGAACAGAGGGAGAAGAACTTTTGGCCTTTACAACAATTTTGAGCTCTAAGAATCACAGAAAAGAATCAAGATTTCGGTGTTAGTTGATCACATTTCAGTGCTGAATGGGTGGGGTATTTATAGGCCCCAACACAGTTCAAATTTGGAGCTCAAAACTGTCAATTCTCGGAATTTCGGGATCAGGCGGTTGCACCTCCTGACTGGGGCGGTTGCACCGCCTGGCAGAGCTCAAAGACTGAGCTCAAGCGGTGCCACCTCTGTTAGGGGCGGTTGCACCTCTTTGCCAGAGCTCGAAAACCGAGCTCAGGCGGTTGCACCTCCTGACTGGGGCGGTTGCACCGCCTGCCAGAGCTCGAAGACCGAGCTCAAGCGGTGCTACCTCCTGTCAGGGGAGGTTGCACCGCCTAGTCTCGCTCGGAGACTGAGCCCCAGGCGGTGCCATCGCCTGCCTGGGGTGGTTGCACCGCCCAGCTTCGCTGGGAGATCCTCTCCTCGGCGGTGCCACCGCTGACCCTGGCAGTGCCACCTCTTTCACTATTTCAGCTCACTTGGTTTGGCTCCAAACTTGGCCCAAACCAGTCCGAACTTGGGCCTAATTAGCCCCTACTTAGGTTATAGGATTAACACCTAATCCTAACCCTAATTAATGTGCTAACTATGATTTTAAAAACATTTTCTAAGCTATTACAAAGTCCGCAAGTCAAGACTTCTTCTGGCGAGCTTCCGGCAAACTTCCGGCGGTCTTCCGATGAACTCTCGGAAACCATTCTGCAGACTCCCGGCAAGCTCTTAGACTTCACGATTTGATCTTAGCGAGTTCCATCGAGCTTCTTTGGTAAGCTCTGATCTTTCTCGGTGAGCTCCGCGAACTTCCAACGAACCTTCCGGCGAGCTTCCGAAAAACCCTTCGGCAAGCTCCCAACTCATTCTCGGCTAGTTCCGGTAATATTCCCGACGAACCTTCAGACTTCCATCAAACTCGTGAACTCACAACGAATCCTTCGCGCTTGACTCCGACACTTTGTTTCGCTTTATGTCTTCATCGTTATCATAGTTAATCCTGCACAATTAAAATAAAACTTCGATCGAGACAATTAATCCTAAGCAATTAACCAAGTTGTCCGGCATGTCATTGGTCCCTCGACGCTTCGTCTGATTCTTCGGCACATCGTCCTCTCCTGCGACCTATTGCCCAATCGGCAAGTTAACTCCGCAACTCCGATATCCTTGGCACAATACCCGCTCTTCTTAGCCCGATGCCTAAGTCCACGACCCGAAGCCATCTGTCGATACGTCGACCGATCCATCGGCCCGATGTCCAATCTTCTGACATGTTTCTCCAGCACAACATGATTCTCCTGCTTTAATTGTCTCGTCCTGATCAAAGCATCCTGCGTTACTCAAAACACAGATTAAATCATAAACATATATCAAGTGGTTTCATCATCAAAATACGAGATTCAACACGATGTCCCTAGGTAACATAATCTAACGTAGTTTTTTGGTTTTGCAGATTATGCGCACCAATCTTCGCATGATGACGAACATCTCTTTGGGAATCGAGGATTTTGTTTTCTTGTTCTTTCACTACGCATGTGATGTCGCCCCCAAAGATTTTCCCAACAAAGACGAGGAGAAAATCAACAAAGGCGAGGTGACAAACTACACCTTAAAAGCTTTCGACGATGAGGTAATCAAAATGCCCTTAGTTTATTTCAAAATTACATAATGCTTTTCATGAATTACTTTTAATTTAGTTTAGAATAATTATTTTTCTTGAAAATATCATATTTAATAAATGAAAATATAAAAATTTAGGAATCATGCTTATCTAGTAATTTTGAAAATAATCATGAAAATTACATGTTTATGATAAACAAAATGATTTTGATTAAAAATGCTTTATGATTCATGCTTGATGAAATTATGTAATTTGATATCATACTTAATAAATCTATATTTCGAAATTATGCATGATGATCCTTGCGATATATAGATTATCGATTTTTACCATAATGAAAGTGGTTTTTTTGGTTTTAAATATGATGTATATTTTTATTTGGTAAAAAAGACAAAAACATGGTTGTATAAAACAAACTAAAAAGAAGAAACCTTTCTCCTTGAAAAATTTCTCTATTTTATTGATTTTTTTAAAAGGGATATTAATGAATCTATTTGTATCACTTTTGTGAATCTCTTGAAAATGATTTTGAGTTGACGATTTGAATTTGAATGAGCTTTATCTTGATTTTTTGAGATTTATAACTTGAAATTTCTTATGCATGAATCAAAATATTATATTATTTGATCTCTTATGTTCCTTTTTGCTATTTTTAAAAAAGAAAATATTTGATGAAATAAATAATGTCTTGTGGCATTCATGATTTGATATTATTATCTTTCATGACATGATGTGTAAATTCCTTTGTATTTGTGGTTGTAAACCTTATATTATAAGTAGAGTATTGATGTAAAACTTATATTCTTCCACTCTACTTCTTCCTTGTTTACAATAAAAAAGGGGAGAAAGAAAATTGCTCGCTTAAATGAGAAACTTAGACATGTTAGATCTTCCAAATACATAAATTCTTTTTATACATTTTTTGGATTATAATCTTGATCTCTTAAATTTTAGACTTGATATTTTATTTATTATGATTGAAATAATGATTTAAATATTAATGTAATTATGAATGATGATATGGAATCATACATTTTATATTTTGGAAATATACTTGATGATTCGGTATTATACATGCTATACTTCAACTTATGATAATGATGCATGCAATGATGAAATATTCATGATGAAAAATTGTTTTGACATTCATAACTTGATTTTTCATCTTTGTTATTTATCCTTTGTCATGATTTGAAAATTATTGTAAAGGGAAAAAGAGATACAAAATTATATTCTTCCCTTCTTTTTGACAAAGACAAAGGGGGAGAAATATTATTAGCTCAAGATGCAAAACATGCTAACTTGCACTTTGCAATGGAAGCAAAATTGCAAGCTCAAACATTGCAAAGGAAGCAAAAATTTGCTAGCTTGCAACTTGTATATTTCAAGAAGCAAGAGTTGCTTTCTTGAACATCTCAAAATTGCTAATTTGCATGTTTTAAAATGCTGTAAAATTTTTGCTAGCTTATATGATAATAAAACTTAATGTTTATTATGCAACGATTTGAACTTATATTTCAAAACACATTTAAAGTTGCACTTCTCATTTTTGTTGATGACAAAGGGGGAGAAGTATGATCATGTTATGCATGATGATGTGTTACAAATATTCATGTTGGAATTTACAATGACTTGAATTCGGCTAGAATTCAAGGTTTTATCAATATGCCATATTGATGAGGGTAGTTTGTTTAAACTCCGGGAGTAGGTTAACTCCGTCATCAAATTGGTTGTCATCATCAAAAATGGGGAGAATGTTGAATCTCGGATTTTGATGATGAAACCAATTAATAAGTATTTATGATTTAATCTTCGTTTTGAGTGATGCAGGATGCCTCAATCAGGATTACACAATTAAAGTCGGAAGAATCATGTTGTGCTAGGAGAAAAACATGTCAGAAGATTGGACGTCAAGCCGGAAGATCAGTCGACGTATCAACAGAAGGCTTCGAGCCATGGATTCGGGCATCGAGCAAAGAAGTGTGGATATTGTGCCAAAAATATTGGAGTTGTAGAGTCAACTGGCCGATTGGGCAATAGGCCGCAAGAGAGAACGATGCACCGAAGAATCGGATGAAGCATCGAGAGACCAATGACATGCCGGACAACATGATTCATGCTTAGTATTAATTGTCTAGATCAAAGTATGTTTTTACATATGCATGATTAACTATGATAGCAAGGCATAAAGCAAATTACAGTCCCGGAGTCAAGGACGCGATTTTGTTGGGAGTTTGAGAGATTGTCGGAAGTCCAGACGTTCGTCGGAAGTTCTACAGGAACCAGCCGAGAAGTCCAGGAGATTGCCAAAGAAGCTCATTGGAACTTGCCAAGAATATCATCATGAAGTCCAAGAGCTTGCTGAGAGTCCGCTGGAACATTGTCGAGAGTTCATCGGAAGTTTGCTGGAAGATTGCCGGAAGCTCGCTGGAAGAAACTAGACTTACAGACTTGTTTAGCTTAGAATATGTCTTAGGAAACATAGTTAGCACATAATTAGGTTTGGATTTGGGCCAATCCAATTAGGGGCTAGTTGATCCCATGTAAAGACTGTGTTGAGCCCAATAAGAGGCCCATACAGTGTCCCAAGAGATGACACAATCGTGGCATAGTCTTTGAGAAAATGTCAGGCAATGGTATTGCCAGTCTAGGCGATGGTACCACCTCTAGTAGGGTGCTAGGCGATGATACTGCCAGTCTGGGTGGTGGTACCACCTAGCACAACCTCCCAGGTAATAGTATCACCCAATGTAGTATCAATGTCAGACTAACACTGGCGGTGGTACTAGCCGGACCTAGGAATCCCGGGATGAGATATTTTTAGGCTCCAAGTTTGAATCAACCTAAAGCCTATAAATACCCCTCTCATCCTTGGTTAACATACACAAGGCTTGAGAAGTAAAAATAGAAAGAAACGCTGCTGCAATCTTGTGTGAACTCCTCTCAAAAGTTTTAAGTATTAGAATAGTTTGAGAGAGGAGTGAGTGGGGATGTAAGGGTTATCTCCTAAACCTGGTAAAATGAGAATCGAGTTGTAAAAGGTGGTTGGTCTTCGCCTATTGAAAGAAGACCGATAGTGGATGCCGGTGAACTCGATGGAAAAAGAATCAGCGAAGTGGTTGTAGGTCACTATGACCGAACCACTATAAAATATGGTTTGCATTTCCTTCTTGCAATTTACATTAATTGCAAATAGCCTTTAATACTTTTATGAATACGCTTTCAAGTTAAGTTTACAAAATCAGTTTTCAATGTATGAAGAAATTTTCGTAACCGATATGATTTTACCGCTGCACTAATTCACACCCCCCCCCCCCCCCCCCTTCTTATTGCCAACCCCTTTCCTAACAAATTCATCTTACTTGTTTCTAAAGATCCATTTAGTACCAATAACTAAATGGTCATTTGGCCCCGGAATGAGCTTCATACCTCATTTCTCTCAAATTGGTTCAACTCTTCTTGTATTACGATAACCCATAAATCATCTTTAAGATCTTATCGATGCATTTAGGTTTATATAGATGAGTATACAGTATACTAGTTTGTCCGGTTATCTCGATGTCCATCTCGAATAACCTATAACTAGGATTATTTAGAATTTATGTTTAGTAGTGAATCGGTCTCATTTTCATGATCTCATCACGAACCGATTCTCATTGCACAAATATGTAGACATCATAATATATTTATGCATTAGCAAGTTCTTACTTAAATTGAGCCTCCCTGTCAAGTTTATTGCTTGGTCGTATTGAACGATATATGCTATTGGTAATGTCAAGTTCACCCCTGGTTTAGTACCATCCTAACATATATTCTTCTTAGTCAAAGCCTTCAGATTTTTGACCAAAATTATATATGACATCAAGTTGATATTAGTGCAGCTTACACTTTACTACTTTGAATTGGGCCCTTTACTAACTTTACAAATTAAATTAGTTTTATTGATAAGGAATTTAAAGCTTTCTCTATCTAATTTTGTTAAAAAAAACTAGTGCATGATTTTGAGTTCTCTACTAAAAGTTATTATCAAATTATTGGGCATTTGTCAAGTTATCATGATTTTATTTTGGATCTTTAATTCTTCATCAATGACTCCTCAACAAAGGAGAAATATTAAATAAGTTAATTTAGAAGTAGAAATGGCTGATCTGTGTTAATCATATGAAACTTTACAGTAGATGATGACTGATCTACTCCAGAGAATTCCAACAATCCTGCTCTAAGCAAATGTGAAACATGGTAACAATGCAATTGATTCTTCCGGTAAACTTTTGATGCATTATATTCACTCTCCTGAGGACTTATCAAATGGTGCTGAATGATGAAGAGAAAAGTAATCGATCAAGAAGAGACAAACTCTAAAACTACAAAGGAGAAAATAACATTCCAATAAAATAAGGGTACAACATTTGAGCATCCAAACCCATACGGTAGAAGGAAATAAATATTAGGAAAAAGATGGGTCTACTTCAAATACTAAATGTTATATGTGACGAAGCTTGTGATTATTCTTTTGAGTATCCTATAAAAAAGCTAAAGTTAATCTTGTTGAAACGGAGTAAAATAGAGAGGATAATGATCTTATCTACGACGAGGAACCTGAAGGTACCAATGAGAAGAAAACTATGAGTTAAACATTGAGGATGAAAAATCTTATTTTCCATTATATCATGGTAACCCAAGAAGATGATTAGTGGTCTAGAAATAATATTTTTAGAACATATTGCTTGTCTCGTTGAAAAAAAAAGTCTTCTAATGATTTATTTAAGTAGTATAGAGAATATGACTTCAAAGCTTATGGTAGATAAACTAAAGCTTTCATTGTCACATCATCCAAAGCTATATAAGGTTTCATAGTCTAAGAATGGTAGAGAGGTCTTGATATCTTAAAGGTGCAACATCAAATTCTCTATTGGGAGGTATAAAGATGAACTTCATTTTATTATACTTTCTATGGATGCATATCATTTACTTCTTAGTAGACTATGATAATTTGATCAAAATGCTTTTCTCTAGTTAAAAATGGAGTAAAGTTTCCTTTCTAGCCATTAACGGAATCTCCTAACGATGTACAATATGAAAATTTAGTTAGTTTGATAAATTACAAAGAGTTTAAATAGCCCTACAAAGAAGAGAATATTGATCGGTGGCTAAGCAAGATAGATAGAATTGTACCCACGAGATTTCAAAAGAAGTAAAAAGTATGCTAGAGTAGTTTGAAGGTTTGGCTAGCGATGACCTTCCAATTGACTTATCTTTTTTTGTGATATCCAACATTATATTGATTTCATTATGGGTGCTATATTTTTTGACCTTCCTCGTTATTATATCTTACGAAAAGAATATGCTATATTACAAAGATAAGTAGAGAGTTTACTGGTCAAAAGACTAATTAAGTAATTACTTAGTCCGTGTGCTGTATCAACTCTTTTAATAACAAAAAAAAAAGGATAAAACATTGAGAATGTGTGTTGATACTATGATTATAAACAAAAAAATAATTAAATATAGATTTTCAATCCCTCATCTTGATGATATGTTTGATATGCTTGTGGTTGCTAACATTCTTTCTAAAATTGTCTAAATTTGACTTTCATTATAGTTATCATCAAATTTGTATTATACTAAGTGATGAATGAAAGATGATTTTTAAAATTAAAGAGGGGTGTATGAATGACTTGTTATGTCATTTGGGCTTTCCTATGCCCCTTGTACTTTTATAAAGTTGATTACAAGTCTTGAAAAGATTCCTAGAAAAGTATATTATTATTTACTTTGATGATATCTTAGTATATAGCCATGATAAATTATATCATTTAGAGCACTTAAAAATATATTTAGGGTTCTTCGTGACAACCAATTGTACATCAATCTCAAAAAATATATTTCATAACAAATAAAGTTATGTTTTTAGGCTATATGATGATTGTTGAATCCTGAATTTTGATAATGAAACCAATTGATGAGTTTATTGGATTAATATTCTTTTGAGATAAGTGATGTACGAGAATACTTCGATCATAGAATTTGACCACCAAAGGTCCAACTATTGAGTAGGAGAGTCGGAAGTTATGCGAAGCAATTATCATATTAAAATTTGGATGTTTGAACTAGAGAATTGGTTAATATGCTTGAGATCAGAATTTGTACTATAGTTTTAGGCATCATGCCAAAAGGATTAGATATTACGCTAGAAAATGGGATGTTATAAAAAACCTTTGACATGCTAGTAGAAAAATTAACATGTCAGAGGTTCAAACGAAGTGCTAAAAGATCGAATGACATATCGAAAGAGCATACAACATGCTACAAGACTAGACAATATGTCGAAAGAGCATAGAATATGTCGAAAGCTTCATAAATATGTCGGTTATGTTGTTGATTTATTAAAACCTCGATTGTTGTCATTTTTTTTGTCAATTTGAGTTAGATAATCTGACGATATGTCAAAAAAGCATACAATATGCCGAAAGCTTTATAAATTTATCGGATGTATGGTTGATTTGTCAAAATCTTGATCGATGTCATTTTGGGTCAATTTGAGTTGGTATTGGCCCGAAATAATACCAATTAGTCAAGAAAATTATTAGGCTTGAAACTAGATCAAATTAGGCTCATTGAAAGGATAAATGGATGATGGTACCATCATGTCCAAGTGATAGTACCACTTAAGTTAACTAATAAGCACTATTTGTATTTTGTTAGTCTTTTTGACGATGGTACCACCTATGATGATGATAGTATCATCCATGATTTAAATTTTATGATAATAATATTATAGAAGTCTAGAATTACGACATCAAAATTTACGATGATAGTACCACTCGTTTCCTAAAATTATGGGATTTGAATTTTTTATTATATTCTTAAGGTCTCTTGGGTTATACAGAAGCTCGGCTTGGTTGATGGAGCATCCATTCTCAAGTTTATTAAATATTATAGTTCTCTTTTTAAGTATTACCCAAGTCTTTTTCTTTCTCATAAGTTTAATCATGATATTATTATTCATGACTTAAAAATCCATCCAAATAGTTCCCTCTGCATATTCTTAACAATAAATTTTAAAGTTGAGAAAGAATATCATATAATTTTGGCACTATACCACATCATGTTGCAAAATAATAAATAATTATAAATCCTAGTATCACGTCATACCAAGCCAAGTAACAATTCTTCACAATGATATGAGAGAAGAATTAATACCAATATTTGGTAGATTTTTCACAACATTAAAAGACATTAGAGATTCGATGATTCAATTGAAGAAATCAAAGCCTAATTAATCAAAAATTCAAAAAGCAATAATATTTATATATATATACTTTAAATTCTAGAGATAATTTTGTAGAAACCATGCTGCAAAATTTGTCTATTAAATCAAACATAATGTATAGCAATCATTGTACTTGATCATAATTTATAGATCATGGATGCTCTATGAATCATGTGATCCTAAAAACTAATCAGCAACAATTCTTGGAAAGAAACACAAAGAAAACGAGCAACATGGACAGAAACACAACCTTCCATTCACACTATATAAAATTCACAAAGGAACATATAGTGTTGTCAACATATTTTAGTACTTAAGTACATTTTTTTGTTTGCGTGCAGGCATGCGCTTAGCAAAAAAACAAAGGTTCGACGAGCAGAAATTAAATTTCACAGTAACAGAAAGCCAAGATTAGTGCGACAGATCTAAACAACACAGTCACAAGTGATGAGGAGCTATTTGAAGTTTTAAGAACCTGAAACGGTAAAGCGACATGTATATGATGTTTTAGTTGATATTTCTTAAAATGACAACAACAACAACAACAACGTGACATGTACATGCTGAATCATCGTTGGTCAAGATGAATTAGTAATGATATAATGATGTAGCTAGAAGAAATGTTTTAAAAAGCATTTTCCGCCCAACAAAACATTGCCATATTGCACGTACAAAACGGGTAGAACCAGCATAGGAAGCACGGCATTTGTTCATGCACAAGAGGAAACGTCTGAATGCTGTGGAAGTAAAGGACACACCGAAAATTCTAAAAACCAAAAGGGTGATTACGGATTTCTAACACAAATCGGCTAACAAAACATAGTATATAACTTTCCTTTTCAATAAATGAAACACTGTACATCGATATAAATAACTTTCCTTTTGAATAAATGGAAAACTGTACAGCGATATCGGCCCATAAATAACACACATTTGACATGTCAGTCATCAAATATCTAATCAAAAATAGAAAGTGAAACTTACTAATCCATTAGTGGAAATGTATTCCGATGAACTGATAAAATTACAACTATTATATGATGAAATTACACACTAGTGGAACGTTCAGTTTAAAAAATAACAAATATTGACATAAATCAGTCTTAATCATATTCACTCTTTATTAGCATCCTAATAAAAATCCATCGAGATTTTATCTTAAACTATTGAGATAAAAAGATAAGATATTCAAATTTTGATTAAAAATTAATAAAATATTAAAATAATAAAATAGAAGAATAAAATTTAGAAAGAATCCAAAGGTTTGTAATAGCTATCTTAATGTAAAATCTCATCTCTATGTGTAGGATTGATCGAGATTCTCACTTCAAGATTCAATTAGTATTATCCCCCTTGTGAACATGATCACTTAACTAATCTCTTTTAGTGAGCCGAGCAATTATATAAAATCAAAATAAATATACTAAAAAAATTATGAAAGAGAAAAATATGTATTAATCTAAATTGAATTGATTATCATAAAGAGAAAAAAAAATGTTTTAATCTAAATTAAATTAAAGAGAAAAAATTGTTTTAAGACTATATTTATAGAGTCCAAAAACGTAAGGTTATCATAGAAGGATATATATTTCTATTTTGAAGGATATATACAGTCCCTACACATCCTTTCATTTTTAAAATATTTAAAAATATTTTTAAAATTTTAACTTTAATTTTTTTATAAATTTAAATCTAACAATCTTCACAAGAATTAAAATTTTTAATAATTAAAATTAAAGTAATTAATAAATAAAAAATGATAATAAAATGGTTGCTCCACGCTGAGACAATGGTAATGTTTTTTGGCTTGGATATTATATATATATATATATATATATATATATATATATATATATATATATATATATATATATATATATATATATATATATATATATATATATATATATATATCCACTACACTTGAGAAAACGATATGTACTGTTTGTATGCATGATCCAGAAGCACAGAGAGGTCACTGGCGACCTTTTGGTTCCAGTGAGGGGTCAACAATGGCCTACAGCGAAGATGGAGATGGCTGCGTCAGGATCAACTCACTTTCATGCAGCAGTTAATTACCCGAGTCTACGGTTTCATTATAAACATGCAAATCGGTGACTTGATCTATTACGTGACTGGTGTTTGTTTCCAGCCATATGTTACTACATTTGACCTCTGCCAACATAGTGCATGGGATGTCTTGTGAAGCGGAAACAAAACTTCGGGATGCTATGTTTGACAACAGAATCAGGATCCATTAGCTGTTGTAAAACTTTATTTTGGATACAAGCTGACAACCAAGGAGTCTTATAAAGCAAAACAAGTAAGATAACATTGTGAATATAAAATGAGATTGAGCATTGTGCGTGTCTATATATATATATATATATATATATATATATATATATATATATATAAATATATATATATATAGCTTCCAGTAATCTATTTGGTGAATTCCATGACCCAAGTAGCGGCGAAGAGATAAGTGATGTTGAATCCTGAGAAGCTAGCATCCCTTGCCAGGTCCTGGAACTCCTTTTGGGTCCTCTCCCTGCCTCCATCGCTGTGAGCCAACATGATAACATCTGTTTCATAAGCACATTTGGCTTGAGGAGTCGACTCCTGGATTGTTGGTAGAACACTTTCCAACACAATCACCTTTCCTTTCTCGGGCAGTGCCTTCCAACAATTCTTCAATATCTTCACACAATGCTCATCACTCCAATCATGAAGAATCCACTGAATGTTTAATTTCTTTGTCAATATTAATAAAGGTAAGTCCAAAAAACACTATAACGGAAAGGCAATAGTCAATTGTTTATTGATTCCAATGTACTAATGCGTGAATCGGTATTTAATAAATTTTGTTTAAATCGTATCTAGTCTGGATGTTATTTGAAGTGTTTAAATCTTAAATCTTTAATGTACATTTCAAACATGAATTGGTATTGAATCAGTATTTACTATATTTTTTTCAAGTCGCATTTGAAATGCTCAAATGCAAATGCTATTTCAGTAGCATTTCAGCATTTGTGATTTAGTTAGAAACTAATATAATTTATATTTTCCAAAAGATAAAATTTTATCTACTTATTTTTAAAAATATTTTATATTTATTATATGATTATATTTTTTATTTATTATATATTTAAAAAATTTATTTATTTACTTATTAGTTTAAATATAAAATAAAAATATTAAAAATATTATAATGATAAATTTATCATAAATATTCAATGGACTTTTGAAATATAATTTATCAAATAATACTTAAATCAATGTACATTTAAAATACAGTCTTCATCTATTATTTATCAAACACTCAAAGCAATCTATAACTATATAATCACTCAAATTTTTTTATTCAATTACATATTAAAAATATAAATATATTTCTAAATGCAATCTCAATCATTTTAAAATTGTAATCATATAACATAAGTCACATGTTCTTGATTATCCTACTTTATTTGTGTGATGTGTCTCATGATGTCATTCCGATCATCCAACTGATCCAGGTAGAAATTGGATCTTAGACAAGATCTCTAATTACCTTCAAGAAAATGGCATCTCCACTTGGGATTCCTATAAACATATCTCCACTAACATACTCCACTCCTGCAGCCAATACATCCCAAGAATGAATGCAAGCCAAATACTACACAAGAATCCTTCTTTATAAATACGTAGGACTGGGTACGGTAGAAGTGCTTACGTTGAATCATTACATGTTGGACCTACCTGGGTAGCGTGGTGCCTCACAGATGACATGAGGAAGGTCGAAGTTGACGCCCTTGACGTGGGAGTGCCTGGAGGTGATCATGTGGAGTGTGGCGCCGATGCCGCCACCAACGTCGACGAGCACCTTGATGCTGTCAAAGCCGCGGTAAACTTGGAGTAGCTTCTTCATGAGGATGGTGGAGTGACCCCTCATGCTGTCGTTGAACAGCCAGTTGAACCGCGGGTCGCTTCCGTGGTATTCGAACGGCGCCATCCCGGTGGCCTTGTTGAAGGGGATGCCGCCTTCCAACACCGCATCCTTCAAGTAATACCTGCCACCGTTGTCGACGAGAAACCCAAGCAGATTAAATAGTACGACAAGAAACGAGAAGAGTTAATTGCTTTCCGTTAACGCTCTCTCCTGATTACCAGCTTTCCATGAGGACCTTGTCTTGGTTCATCAAACTCATGGATTCCAGGGACACGCCGTCCTCGTTCTTGGTCAAGTACTTGCAGACGCGCGCGGCGCCGTACTTATGCGAGGGGCGGCCGTCGTCGCCGGCCTCGACGGTGCAGCTGACAACGCTGTAGGCGGCGAGCAGTCGGAGGATCCTGTCCACCATGACTGCAGCCTGCGGGTTTGCGGTTGGCAGCTTGGCCGCGATGTCGGCTGGGCCGAGCATGGCGCCGGGGCCGGCACTGACGATGATCTCCAGTAGCTCGAGCTCGATGGCGGCCTTGAGGGCCATGGGGAGGACGGAGCCGATCGCCAGATGCAGGGCGTACGTGCATGCCTCCTCGTCCTCATCGAGCGTCGGCTGCATCACATCCCTGATGGATCCCATGCTTGCCATGAGTTGCAGTAGCAAGAGAGGAAGGAGGATTTGAACTGTGGAATAGAGGGAGAGGCCTTCTGAAGGAAATCTATAGGGCTGCTAGCACTTATATACCCGGTAATTTTGGTTTTTCTCACGTTCAACACGCTGCACCACATGTTTAATTTATGTTGACTTTTTTAATAAAGAATAGCTATACTATTAGAAATCTTTACGTTCAGGCAAGTTTGCTTGGCCAGTACAAACACTATGTTTGAATGTTGAATAACATCAATTGTAGCTGTAAGATTTCTTTGGGTACTGATTTTCGATTGAGATTCTTTTATCTACCCTAAAATTTGTAAAACGATACCAACTATACTTGATAGGAATTCTGATTTTCTAGAAAAATAAAAAGTATTATATTAAAGGATGAATAAAATGCTCAAATTTGAATTAAAAATTTTTATGTTCTGGCAAGTTTACTTGGTCAGCACAAACTCTATGTTTGAAAGTTGAATAACATTAATTGTAGTTGTAAGATTCCATTTTCGATTGGGATTCTCTTATCTACCATAAAATTTGTAAAACGATACCAACTGTACTTGATAGAAATTCTGATTTTCTAGAAAAATAAAAAGTATTATATTAAAGGATGAATAAAATGCTCAAATTTGAATTAAAAATTTTTATGTTCTGGCAAGTTTACTTGGTCAGCACAAACTCTATGTTTGAAAGTTGAATAACATTAATTGTAGTTGTAAGATTCCATTTTCGATTGGGATTCTCTTATCTACCATAAAATTTGTAAAACGATACCAACTGTACTTGATAGAAATTTTGATTTTCTAAAAAATAAAAATATTATATTAAAGGATGTATAAAATACTCGAATTTGAATTAAAAATCTTTATGTTCTGGTAAGTTTGCTTGGTCAGCAGAAACACTATCTTTCGCATTCAAGAGAGCCTCAACTTTCCAAAACTTTTGTCTTTTCTCCTTAAAAGTTGCTGTCTTATCTTTTCTCTTTTCTCCTTAAAAGTTGCTATCTGATCTCTCCCGTTAAAAGCTGCATCTTCTATACTACATTTTTAATGAACCAACCTATACAATTGAACTAGTTCAACCAATCTAAAACTTCAATTATTTTAAAATAAATTATTTTAAAAATACTATTAGAAATCTTTAAGGTAAGTTTGCTTGGTCAGCACAAACTGTAAGTTTGAATGTTGAATAACATCAATTGTAGTTGTAAGATTCCTTTGGGTGCTTATTTTCGGTTGGGATTTTCTTATCTAACCTAAAATTTGTAAAACGATGTTAACTATACTCGATAGAAATTCTGATTTTTTAGAAAAAAAAATATTATATTAAAGAATGTATAAAATACTCGAATTTAAATTAAAAATCTTTATATTATGAAAAGTTCTCTTGGTCAGCACAAACACTATGTTTAACATTCAAGAGAGCCTCAACTTTCCAAAACTTTTCCAATAACTTTTGTCTTTTCTCCTTAAAAGTTGCTATCTTATCTCTCCCGTTAAAAGCTGCCATCTTCTATACTACATTTTTAATGAACCAACCTATACAGTTGAACTAGTTCAACCAATCTAAAACTTCAATTATTTTAAAATAAATTATATTAAATAATTTACTTATATTTCAATTTATATTATTACAAATAATAATATATAATATAATAAATTATTTTGAAAATAAATATAAATTTAATACTATTTTTCTAACTATAAACTCAAGAGTAATATAATAATACTATTTACATATTTTTTAAAAAGAAAATATATAATTTTAAAATTTTTAAGATACTTAAAAATAAATTTGAAAGGTCTATATGGCCATTATTTTTTATTTTTAAGCTTTAAAATTATTTATTTACTAATTTTGCCCTTTAAAAGTTAAATTTATATGGAACATATCAATAAAAATATATCATCTTAATATCAAAAATAATTCCATTAAATAATTACTTATATATCAATTTATATTATTAAAAAATAATATATATATATATATATATATATATAGTAAATTATAAAAAAAATATATATATAATTAATAAATTAATAATAATAATAAATTAAAGCTTTGAATTGGATCCAAATGGGTATATACCACTCCTTTTCTAGTTTATAGTATTTTTATTTTTTGATTTATTCAAAATCTAAACAATTTATAGCTTTCTTATTTTTTCCATTTTTTTTATTTTCACTAAATTATGATATATCTATTGAAACTTGGATTTTGATGATAAAATAAATTGATAAAGTTATGATCTAATGTGTATTTAAGTGACGTAGGACTAGCTTCGATCAAGGAGAGACAAATTGATTAAAGTAGAAAAAATCAGTTATTGGGCCGTAATGGACAATATTAGAAGATTGGTCGACGTGCTGGTAAAAGGTTTCGTTCCACGAGTTCAGGCATCGGACTAGAATGATTGGATATTGTGCCAAGAATATCGGATGTTGCAGGAGGTCAACATGCCGATTAGATAATACGTTAAAGGAGAGGACGATGAGCCGAAGGGTCAGATGAAACACCGGATCAACCAATGATGTGCTGGACAAATATGTGATTCATGATTTGTAATAATTTGTCTAGATCGAAGTAGTTTAGATTGTAATTGAGTTGATTATGAATATAATTAGGTCAAATTAATTAGGGGATTATGAATATAATTTGTAATATTCTAAATAATCCCGGTCATAGGTTACTCGAGAGGGACATCGTGATAACCGGATAGACTGGTGTGCTGTATACCCATCCATATGATGGATGCAACTGGTCTCAATGCTGCTCGTGTAGGTACACTAGAGATATAGTACAGATGCTCATTGGAGAATGAGTTCACTGATTGATCCGCTTACAGAATGCTGGATGGTTGATGATGCCTTATTGTCAAATAGCGATACCGTAATCCTAGGGGTATATCTGGTCCTTAGACTTAAGACACCAAGGATGTCCTGTTTGAGTGCTCCACTCTTTGATACAAGAATTATAGGTTTGGCTGTCCCAAATCTAGTACAGCTAGTCATTAGGAGTGGTAGTCGACCTTACGATGGCTATTGAGTATCGATAGAGGATCATCCACTCTCGGCGTCATGAGAGGAATATCTCATGTGTTCTTGCTTAGATAAATCCCTGGCCAGGGTCATTCGGGTTGAGAGAGAAAGAGTTCTCCAGGAGAATTCGATTAGAGCAAGACTCGAGTAGAAACTATATGGGTCTGATAGCACCATGCTCGATATACGGTCTCTGGGATATTAGATGGATGAGGGACTATAGGAACACGGTAAATGAGGACAGATAGGCCCAATGGATTGGATTCCCCTATATCGTGTAGGGACTACGACGTAGTAGCCTAGTACGTCTATAGTCGATGAGTCAAGTGAATTATTACAGAGATAATAATTCACTGAGTTAGAAGCAGTTCTGACTGGTATGACTCACAGCCAGCTCGATATTGGGCCTAGAGGGTCACACACATATGGTACGCATTGCGATGAGTAGAGGTTCGGATATGAGATATCTGACGGAGTCCTTGTCTTATTGGATATCCAATAAGCCCCTGAATGATTGGATCCCATGGACGAGATCCAATAAGAGCCCATAAGAGATTATTGGCTAGAGATCCACTAATCTAAAAGGCTTGGGTTATTAGATGCAGATCTAATACCCACTAGGGGAGGATCCATTAGAGTTTGATAGGGGACCTCTATAAATAGGAGGTATTTAGAGCCTTATAGGCTAGAGCCTTTGCTTGCCTCTCCTATTCTCCTTCCCTTCTCCACCTCAGAGCAGGCCTAGAGTTTTTGAGGAGTGTCGTCATAGCCCTGTTGTGTGGATCACCATTAGAGAGGAGGACGCTTAACCTCTTTCACTCTCTCCTAAGGATCTACAAGGAAACAGGGACATACGATGTCCCTAGGTAACACAATCTATTCAATACGTAATTTTTTAGTTTCGTGGATTTTGCGTACCAATCTTTGCACGATGACGAATATCTTTTTGGGAATCGGGGATTTTATTTTCTTGTTCTTTCGCTACGCATGTGATGTCACCCCCAAAAATTTTTCCAACAAAGACGAGGAGAAAATCAACAAAGGCGATGTGGCAAACTACGCCTTAAAAGCTTTCGACGATGAGGTAATCAAAATGCCCTTAGTTTATTTCAAAATTACATAATGCTTTTCATGAGTTACTTTTAATTTTTTTTAGAATAATTATTTTTCTTGAAAATTACATATTTAATAAATAAAAACATAAAAAATTTAGGAATCATGCTTATCTAGTAATTTTGAAAATAATCATGAAAATTACATGTATATGATAAACAAAATGATTTTGATTAAAAATGCTTTATGAAATCATGCTTGATAAAATAATGTAATTTGAGATCACACTTAATAAATATATATTTCGAAATTATGCATGATGATCCTTGCGATATATGGATTATCGATTTTTACCATAATGATAGTGGCTTTTTCGGTTTTAAATATGATGCATATTTTTGTTTGGTAAAAAAGATAAAAACATGGTTGTATAAAACAAACTAAAAAGAGGAAACCTTTCTCCTTGAAAAATTTCTCTATTTTATTGATTTTTTTTAAAAGGATATTAATGAATCTATTTGTATCACTTTTGTGAATCTCTTGAAAATGATTTTGAGTTGACGATTTAAATTTGAATGAGCTTTATCTTGATTTTTTGATATTTATAACTTGAAATTTCTTATGCATGAATCAAGATATTATATCATTTGATATGTTATGTTCCTTTTTGTTATTTTTAAAAAAGAAGAGATTTGATGAAATAAATAATGTCTTGTGGCATTCATGATTTGATATTATTATCTTTCATGACATGATGTGTAAATTCCTTTGTATTTGTGGTTGTAAACCTTATATTATAAGTAGAGTATTGATGTAAAAATTATATTCTTCCACTCTACTTCTTCCTTGTTTACAATAAAAAAGGGGAGAAAGAAAATTGCTAGCTTAAATGAGAAACTTAGAAATGTTAGATCTTCCAAATACATAAATTCTTTTTATACATTTTTTGGATTATAATCTTGATCTCTTGAATTTTAGACTTGATCTTTCATTTATTATGATTGAAATAATGATTAGAATATTGATGTAATTATGAATGATGATATGGAATCATACATTTTATATTTTGGAAATATACTTGATGATTTGGTATTATGCATGCTATACTTCAACTTATGATAATGATGCATGCAATGATGAAATATTCTTGATGAAAAATTGTTTTGACATTCATAACTTGATTTTTCATCTTTGTTATTTATCCTTTGTCATGATTTGAAAATTGTTGTTAAGGGAAAAAGAAATACAAAATTGTATTCCTCCCTTTTTTTTGACAAAGACAAAGGGAGAGAAATATTACTAGCTCAAGATGCAAAACATGCTAACTTGCACTTTGCATTGGAAGCAAAATTGCAAGCTCAAACATTGCAAAGGAAGCAAAAATTTGCTAGCTTGAAACTTGTATATTTCAAGAAGCAAGAGTTGCTTTCTTTAACATCTCAAAATTGCTAATTTATATGTTTTAAAATGCTGTAAAATTTTTGTTAGCTTACATGATAATAAAACTTAATGTTTATTATGCAAAGATTTGAACTTATATTTCAAAACACATTGAATGTTGCACTTTTTATTTTTGTTGATGACAAAGGGGGAGCAGTATAATCATGTTATGCATGATGATGTGTTGCAAATATTCATGTTGAAATTTGCAATGACTTGAATTCGGCTGGAATTCAAGGTTCTATCAATATGCCATATTGATGGGAGGAGTTTGTTTAAACTCTGGGAGTTAAGGTTAACTCCGTCATCAAATTGGTTAGCATCATCATGTTGTGCTAGGAGAAAAACATATCAAAAGATTGGAGGTCGAGCCGAAAAATCAGTCGACGTATCAACAGAAGGCTTCGGGCCATGGATTCAGGATCGGGCAAAGAAGAGTGGATATTGTGCCAAGGATATTGGAGGTGTAGAGTCAACTGGTCGATTGGGCAATAAGCCGCAAGAGAGGACGATGCGCCGAAGAATCGGACGAAGCATCAAGAGACCAATGACATGCCGGACAACATGATTCATGCTTAGTATTAATTATCTAGATCAAAGTATGTTTTTACATGTGTAGGATTTACCATGATAGCAAGGAATAAAGCAAATTGAAGTCCCGGAGTCAAGGACGCGATTTTGTTGGGAGTTCGAGAGTTTGTCGGAAGTCCAGACGTTCGTCGGAAGTTCTATAGGAACCAGCCGAGAAGTCTAGGAGCTTGCCAAAGAAGCTCATTGGAACTCGCCAAGAATATCATCATGAAGTCCAGGAGCTTACCGAGAGTCCACTAGAACATTGCCGAGAGTTCATCGGAAACTCGCTGGAAGAAACAAGACTTACAGACTTGTTTAACTTAGAATATATCTTAGGAAACATAGTTAACATATAATTGGGTTTGGATTTGGTCCAACCCAATTAGGGGCCAGTTGGGCTCATGTAAAGACTGTGTTAAGCCGGCCCAAACGGTGTCCCAAGAGATGACACCATCGTGGCATAGTCTTCGAGATTATGTCAGGCGATGGTATCACCAATATAGGCGGTGGTACCACCCCTGGTAGGGTGCTAGGCGATGATACTGCCAGTCTGGGTGGTGGTACCACCTAGCATAGCCTCCCAGGCAGTGGTACCACCCAATGTAGTATCAATGTCAGACTAACACTGGCGGTGGTACTACCCGGACCTAGGAAACCCGGGATGAGATATTTTTATGCTCTAAGTTTGAATTAACCTAAAGCCTATAAATACCCTCTCATCTTTGGTTAACATACACAAGGCTTGAGAAGTAAAAATAGAAAGAAACGCTGCTGCAATCTTGTGTGAACTCCTCTCAAAAGTTTTAAGTGTTAGAATAGTTTGATAGAGGAGTGAGTGGGGGTGTAAGGGTTATCTCCTAAACCTGGTAAAAGGAGAATCGAGTTGTAAAAGGTGGTTGGCCTATGCCTATTTAAGGAAGACCGATAGTAGATGCCGATGAACTTGATGGAAGAAGAATCAGCGGAGTGGATGTAGGTCACGATGACCGAACCACTATAAAATATAGTTTGCATTTCCTTCTTGCAATTTACATTAACTGCAAACTGCCTTCAATACTTTTATGAACACGCTTTCAAGTTAAGTTTCCAAAATCATTTTTCAATGTATGAAGAAATTTTCGTAACCGACATGATTTTACTACTGCACTAATTCACCCCCCCCCCCTTTCTTATTGCCAACCCCTTTCCTAACAAATTCATCTTGCTTGTTTCTAAAGATCCATTTAGTACCAATAACTAAATGGTCATTTGACCTCGGAATGAGCTTCATACCTCATTTCTCTCAAATTGGTTTAACTCTTCTGGTATTACGATAACCCATGAATCATCTTTAAGATATTGTCGATGCATTTAGGTTTATATAGATGAGTATACAGTATACTAGTTTGTCCGGTTATCTCGATGTCCATCTCGAATAACCTATAACTAAGATTATTTAGGATTTATGTTTAAAGGTGAATCGGTCTCATTATCATGATCTCATCACGATCCGATTCTCATTGCTCAAATCTGTAGATATCATAATATATTTATGCATTAAGCAATATAAAATGAGAAAATATAATAATAATAATAAGCAAAAAGATTACATGTTATGTCATGCATGTCATCACTCATATGATTGGCTTGTAGGGCACCTTTGACTAGCAATACTTACAAAACATTTCAGATTTGAAATATTTTGACAACTTCGAAAGAAACTTGATATGTTGGATATAATAAGTTTAAGGGGAGAGAATATTAGATTTAAACTTATTAAAGTGTCATAAAGAGGTTAATTTCATCAAAAAAAAATTTCGTTGTATCAAGAGAGACGTTCATCGTATCAAGAGAAGAAATAAATTAAATGTCTATAGAAGCACAAACCAAATTTGCTATTGGTTCTTTAAAGGATTTCTTGAAATAGAATAATTCATTTTGAGTATAATTATTGTAATGTATCTTTTGGTGATTATATAAATCTTGATATGTTGGGTCATAAAGCATTTAATATTTTGAAGTTATAAAGAATTTTGAGTGAAAGATAAAATATCTTGTCTTGTCTTACTTTTCCTTTACATGATAAACCTATTCCTTCTTCCTATCATGTTCAACAACCTTTTTCTATTGATAAAATATAAATTTTTAAAAAATACTTTATAAAAAATAAATTAAATATTTTTACCATATATATAATAAGAGTATTTTTATAAAAAATAAAAAATAAAGGTAGGATTGGAAACCAAAACCTTATAATAAACTATTAAGAACTTTAGCAATTATACTAGTTAATACCTTCATTTATTAGATAAGATTTGGAATTAGGTATATTACTAGCAGATCAATATTTAAGGTATATAAAATAAAAATATTAAGTCTTAAAATATCTATAAGTTTTTGAATTTTGTATGTATCTTATAATTTATTCTAGAACATGCAAGTATGAATTATGAAAGATATATGTATACATATTAATATATATATACTGCCCATGTTTCACGACAGTGTCTGACAAAAATAAAAAAGAAGTCCTTAAAAAAAACAAAGGAAAGACGTATTACTTAAACTATTACAAAATATTGCGTTAGCATATAGAGGATATGATATCAAAATGTTCGGCGGACCAATTGTCATGACACAAGAAATTTGACTGACAACGCCTGGCATGGGATGGATCGTCTTGTTGAGAATGATTGTAAATAAAACATAGAGACAGCAGCAGTTGCATGTCTCAAATTATGTTAAAAATTAGCTATGGTATATATGGAAAATAAAGGTTTACAATATCCCCCAGCATCAGTGAATGTGGATCTACTTCAATTCGGACATTTGTCATACCCATCTGCTTCAATTATTGGTAATTAAAAAGCAAGAGCTTCACAAGTCAAAGGATGTATATCCACAATTAAGGAAACTTCCTCCTCATACCTAAGAATGAAACCAATTCATCCGTTTTTAGTATGTGAGCACCATGAGCCCTCTTTTAGCACGAAGAAGAGTTTACTTGGGAACAAATATTTTGGTTGGGATGTGTTTAAGCTAAAGGATATTCTTGATAATCATATGCTTATCATCAGAATGAAAAGAAATTTAGTATAGATTTTACTTTTAAAAAAAAATTATAGATCCTTCTTAACAAGTTCTTACTTAAATTGAGCCTCCCTATCAAGTTTATTGTTTGGTCGTATTGAACGATATATGCTATTGGTAATGTCAAGTTCACCCCTGGTTTAGTAGCATCCTAACATATATTCTTCTTAGTCAAAGCCTTCAGATTTTTTACCAAAATTATATATGACATCAAGTTGATATTAGTGCAGCTTACACTTTACTACTTTGAATTGGGTCCTTTACTAACTTTACATATTAAATTAGTTTTATGGATAAGGAATTTAAAGCTTTCTCTGTCTAATTTTTTTTTTTTTTTAAATGGTGCATGATTTTGAGTTCTCTAGTAAAAGTTATTATCAAATTATTGGGCATTTGTCAAGTTATCATGATTTTATTTTGGATCTTTAATTCTTCATGAATGACTCGTCAGCAAAGGGGAAATATTAAATAAATTAATTTACAAGTAGAAATGGCTGATCTATGTTAATCATATGAAACTTTACAGTAGATGATGACTGATCTACACCAAAGAATTCCAACAATCCTGCTCTAAGCAAACGTGAAACATGGTAACAATGCAATTGATTCTTCCGGTAAACTTTTGATGCATTATATTCACTCTCCCGATGAGGCTTATCAAATGGTGCTGAACGATGAAGAGAAAAGTAATCGATCAAATAGAGAAAAACTCTAAAACTACACAGGAGAAAATATTACTAGCTCAAGATGCAAAACATGCTAACTTGCACTTTGCATTGGAAGCAAAATTGCAAGCTCAAACATTGCGAAGGAAGCAAAAATTTGCTAGCTTGCAACTTGTATATTTCAAGAAGCAAGAGTTGCTTTCTTTAACATCTCAAAATTGCTAATTTACATATTTTAAAATGCTGTAAAATTTTTGCTAGCTTACATGATAATAAAACTTAATGTTTATTATGCAAAGATTTGAACTTATATTTCAAAACACATTGAATGTTGCACTTTTCATTTTTGTTGATGACAAAGGGGGAGCAGTATGATCATGTTATGCATGATGATGTGTTGCAAATATTCATGTTGAAATTTGCAATGACTTGAATTTGGCTGGAATTCAAGGTTCTATCAATATGCCATAATGATGGGAGGAGTTTGTTTAAACTCCGAGAGTTAAGGTTAACTCCGTCATCAAATTGGTTGGCATCATAAAAAATGGGGAGAATGTTGAATCTCGGATTTTGATGATGAAACCAATTATTAAGTATTTATGATTTAATCTGTGTTTTGAGTGATATAGGATGCCTCAATCAGGATGAGACAATTTAAGTAGGAAGAATTATGTTGTGCTCGGAGAAAAACATATCAAAAGATTGGAGGTCGAGCCGAAAAATCAGTCGACATATCAACAGAAGGCTTCGGGCCATGGATTCAGGCATCGGGCAAAGAAGAGTGGATATTGTGCTAAGGATATTGGAGTTGTAGAGTCAACTGGTCGATTGGGCAATAGGCCGCAAGAAAGGACGATGCGCCGAAGAATTAGACGAAGCATCGAGAGACCAATGACATGCCGGACAACATGATTCATGCTTAGTATTAATTATCTAGATCAAAGTATGTTTTTACATGTGTAGGATTTACTATGATAGCAAGGAATAAAGCAAATTGAAGTGTCGGAGTCAAGGACGCGATTTTGTTGGGAGTTCGAGAGTTTGTCGGAAGTCCCGACGTTCGTCGGAAGTTCTACAGGAACCAACCGAGAAGTCTAGGAGCTTGCCAAAAAAACTCATTGGAACTCGCTAAGAATATCATCATGAAGTCCAGGAGCTTACCGAGAGTCCATTGGAACATTGCCAAGAGTTCGTCGGAAACTCCCTGGAAGAAACTAGACTTACAGACTTGTTTAGCTTAGAATATATCTTAGGAAACATAGTTAGCACATAATTGGGTTTGGATTTGGTCCAACCCAATTAGGGGCCAGTTGGGCTCATGTAAAGACTGTGTTAAGCCCAATAAGAGGCCCAAACGGTGTTCCGAGAGATGACACCATTGTGGCATAGTCTTCGAGATTATGTCACGATAGGGTGCTAGGCGATGATACTGCCAGTCTTGGTGGTGGTACCACCTAGCATAGCCTCCCAAGCAGTGGTACCACCCAATGTAGTATCAATGTCAGACTAACACTAGCGGTGGTACTGCCCGGACCAAGGAAACCTGGGATGAGATGTTTTTATGCTCCAAGTTCGAATCAACCTAAAGCGTATAAATACCCCTCTCATCTTTGGTTAACATACACATGGCTTGAGAACTAAAAATAGAAAGAAACGCTGTTGCAATCTTGTGTGAACTCCTCTCAAAAGTTTTAAGTGTTAGAATAGTTTGAGAGAGGAGTGAGTGGGGGTGTAAGGGTTATCTCCTAAACCTGGTAAAAGGAGAATCGAGTTGTAAAAGGTGGTTGGCCTACGCCTATTGAAGGAAGACCGATAGTGGATGCCGATGAACTTGATGGAAGAAGAATCAGCGGAGTGGATGTAGGTCACGATGACCGAACCACTATAAAATATAGTTTGCATTTCCTTCTTGCAATTTACATTAACTACAAACTACCTTCAATACTTTTATAAACATGCTTTCAAGTTAAGTTTCCAAAATCAGTTTTCAATGTATGAAGAAATTTTCGTAACCGACATGATTTTACTACTGCACTAATTCACCCCCCCCCTTTCTTATTGCCAACCCCTTTCCTAATAAATTCATCTTGCTTGTTTCTAAAGATCCATTTAGTACCAATAACTAAATGGTCATTTGGCCTCAGAATGAGCTTCATACCTCATTTCTCTCAAATTGGTTCAACTCTTCTTGTATTACGATAACCCATGAATCATCTTTAAGATATTGTCGATGCATTTAGGTTTATATAGATGAGTATACAGTATACTAGTTTGTCCGGTTATCTCGATGTCCATCTCGAATAACCTATAACTAGGATTATTTAGAATTTATGTTTAGAGGTGAATCGGTCTTATTTTCATGATCTCATCATGATCCGATTCTCATTGCACAAATCTGTAGACATCATAATATATTTATGCATTAAGCAATATAAAATGAGAAAATATAATAATAATAATAATAAGCAAAAAGATTACATGTTATGTCATGCATGTCATCACTCATATGATTGGCTTGTAGGGTACCTTTGACTAGCAATACTTACAAAACATTTCAGATTTGAAATATTTCGATAACTTCGAAAGAAACTTGATATGTTGGATATAATAAGTTTAAGGGGAGAGAATATTAGATTTAAACTTATTAAAGTGTCATAAAGAGGTTAATTTCATCAAAAAAAAATTTCGTTGTATCAAGAGAGACGTTCATCGTATCAAGAGAAGAAATAAATTAAATGTCTATAGAAGCACAAACCAAATTTGCTATTGGTTCTTTAAAGGATTTCTTGAAATAGAATAATTCATTTTGAGTATAATTATTGTAATGTATCTTTTGGTGATTATATAAATCTTGATATGTTGGGTCATAAAGCATTTAATGTTTTGAAGTTATAAAGAATTTTGAGTGAAAGATAAAATATCTTGTCTTGTCTTACTTTTCAATAAAAAATAAAGGTAGGATTGGAAACCAAAACCTTATAATAAACTATTAAGAACTTTAGCAATTATACTAGTTAATACCTTCATTTATTAGATAAGATTTGGAATTAGGTATATTACTAGCAGATCAATATTTAAGGTATATAAAATAAAATTATTAAGTCTTAAAATATCTATAAGTTTTTGAATTTTGTATGTATCTTATAATTTATTCTAGAACATGCAAGTATGAATTATGAAAGATATATGTATACATATTAATATATATATACTGCCCATGTTTCACGTTGATGACAGTGTCTGACAAAAATAAAAAAGAAGTCCTTAAAAAAAACAAAGGAAAGACGTATTACTTAAACTATTACAAAATATTGCATTAGCATATAGAGGATATGATATCAAAATGTTCGGCGGACCAGTTGTCATGACACAAGAAATTTGACTGACAACGCCTGGCATGGGATGGATCGTCTTGTTGAGAATGATTGTAAATAAAACATAGAGATAGCAGCAGTTGCATGTCTCAAATTATGTTAAAAATTAGCTATGGTATATATGGAAAATAAAGGTTTACAATATCACCCAGCATCAGTGAATGTGGATCTACTTCAATTCGGACGTTTGTCATACCCATCTGCTTCAATTATTGGTAATTAAAAAGCAAGAGCTTCACAAGTCAAAGGATGTATATCCACAATTAAGGAAACTTCCTACTCATACCTAAGAATGAAACCAATTCATCCATTTTTAGTATGTGAGCACCATAAGCTCTCTTTTAGCACGAAGAAGAGTTTACTTGGGAACATATATTTTGGTTGGGATGTGTTTAAGCTAAAGGGTATTCTTGATAATCATATGCTTATCATCAGAATGAAAAGAAATTTAGTATAGATTTTACTTCTAAAAAAAAATTATAGATCCTTCTTAGCAAGTTCTTACGTAAATTGAGCCTCCCTGTCAAGTTTATTGCTTGGTCGTATTGAACGATATATGCTATTGGTAATGTCAAGTTCACCCCTGGTTTAGTAGCATCCTAACATATATTTTTCTTAGTCAAAGCCTTCAGATTTTTGACCAAAATTATATATGACAACAAGTTGATATTAGTGCAGCTTACACTTTACTACTTTGAATTGGGTCCTTTACTAACTTTACATATTAAATTAGTTTTATTGATAAGGAATTTAAAGCTTTCTCTGTCTAATTTTTTTTTAAAAAAAACTGGTGCATGATTTTGAGTTCTCTACTAAAAGTTATTATCAAATTATTGGGCATTTGTCAAGTTATCATGATTTTATTTTGGATCTTTAATTCTTCATCAATGACTCGTCAACAAAGGAGAAATATTAAATAAGTTAATTTAGAAGTAGAAATGGCTGATCTGTGTTAATCATATGAAACTTTACAGTAGATGATGACTGATCTACTCCAAAGAATTCCAACAATCCTGCTCTAAGCAAACGTGAAACATGGTAACAATGTAATTGATTCTTCCGGTGAACTTTTGATGCATTATATTCACTCTCCTGAGGACTTATCAAATGGTGCTGAATGATGAAGAGAAAAGTAATCGATCAAGAAGAGACAAACTCTAAAACTACAAAGGAGAAAATAGCATTCCAATAAAATAAGGGTACAACATTTGAGCATCCAAACCCATACGGTAGGAGGAAATAAATATTAGGAAAATTTGAGTGTCCCGTAAAGAAAGCTAAAGTTAATCTTTTTGAAAAGGAGTAAAATAGAGAGGATAATGATCTTATCTACGACGAGGAACCTGAAGGTACCAATAAGAAGAAAACTAAGCATGTTCTAAGAAGGTTCCACCTTATCAGAGAGATCGTAACCCGAAGAAATATAGTAGTGGAAAGAGTTCCTTCTGAAAATAACATTGCAGATCCACTAACAAAGCCGTTGTCTCGGATTGTCTTTGAGCGTCATAGGGGTCTGATGGGGATCAAACACATAGGTGATTAGCTTTAGGTCAAGTGGGAGATTGCTAGTCATAGGTACCCAGCAAACCAATCACGTGAGTGACGGCACATGTGACTTGATACAGAATCTCTTTGCTTATTATATTTTGACATATATCACTTTATAACTATTGCATATATATATATATATATATATATATATATATATATATATATATATATATATATTATGATGTCCTTGGATTTATGCAATGGGAATCGGATCATAATGATATCACGAAAATGAGATCGATTCACCTTTAAACACATATCCTAAATAATCCCGGTCATAGGTTACTCGAGAGGGACATCGTGATAACGGTAGTCCTAGTGGTATATCTGGTCCTTAGACTTGAGAAACCAAAGATGTCGTGTATGAGTGCTCCACTCTTTGATACAAGACTTATAGGTTTGGCTGTCCCAAATTTAGTACAGCTGGTCATTGGGAGTGGTAATCGACCTTACGAGAGCTATTGAGTGTCGATAGAGGATCATCCACTCTCAGCGTCATGAGAAGAATATCCCAAGTATTCTTGCTCAAACAAATCCCTTGCTAGGGTCATTCGGGTTGAGAGAGAAAGAGTTCTCCAGGAGAATTTGATTAGAGCGAGACTCGAGTAGAAACTATATGGGTCTAACAGCACCATGCTCGATATATGGTCTCTGGGATATTAGATGGATGAGAGACTATAGGTACACGGTAAATGAGGATAGATAGGTCCAATGGATTGGATTCCCCTATATCGTCTGGGGACTACGCCGTAGTGGCCTAGTACGTCCGTAGTCGATGAGTCAAGTGAATTATTACAAAGATAATAATTCATTGAGTTATAAGGAGTTCTGACAAGTATGACTCACAGCCAGCTCAATATTGGGCCTAGAGAGTCACACATATATGGTAGGCATTACGATGAGTAGAGGTTCATATATAAAATATCCGACGGAGTCCTTGTCTTATTGGATATCCAATAAGCTCCTGAATGATTGGATCCCATTGACGAGATCCAATAAGAGCCCATGAGAGATTATTGGATAGAGATCCACTAATCTAAAAGGCTTGGGTTATTATATGCAGATCTAATACCCACTAGGGGAGGATCCATTAGAGTTTGACAGAGGACCTATATAAATAGGAGGTATTCAGAGTCTCATAGGTTAGAGCCTTTGCTTGCCTCTCATATTCTCCTTCCCTTCTCAATCTTAGAGTAGGCTTGGAGTTTTTGAGGAACGTCGTCGCAGTCTTACTGTGTGGATCACCGTTAGATAGGAGGACGCCTAACCTCCTTCACCCTCTCTTAAGGATCTACATGGAAACAGGGACATACGATGTGTTAGGATCAAGAGCACTAAGAGGAGGGGGGTGAATTAGCGCAGCGGAAAACTTTCTGCGATTAAAACGAAACTGCGTTCGAATGATGAAAACAGTTTCTGTGTAAAATCCGATTCTAAGCAAGATGATATTAAAGTTAATCTATGCAGGCATATTACAGCTCTGACGAAAACCAGAATACAAGTATAAACTGAAATGCGACGTTCGTACGATAAAACCGGTTTACGTCTAAATGTCAATTTTGAAGATACTGAACTTTGAGATATGTTTTATAAGTGCACAGAAGGC
This sequence comes from Musa acuminata AAA Group, assembly GCF_036884655.1. Taxonomy (NCBI): domain Eukaryota; kingdom Viridiplantae; phylum Streptophyta; class Magnoliopsida; order Zingiberales; family Musaceae; genus Musa; species Musa acuminata. The sequence goes on from NC_088357.1 coordinate 36,531,221, forward strand.
AGTTTGCAGATATGATTGAAATCAAAACGTAAACGTAAACTGAACTGTGATGATCGCACGACAAAGCCGATTTACATCTAAAGGCAGATTCGGAAAGCTTTGAACTTTGAGACTTGTTCATAAAAGCGCAGAAGGCAGTAGCTATTTAGGAGGTTTGCAGTAAAGATAAAATGCTCAAAGTAAATGCAAACCGAGATTTAGAGTGGTTCGGTCAATCTTGACCTACTCCACTTTTGGCTTCCTCCACCGACGAGGTCACCGACGTCAACTAGAGGCCTTCCTTCAATAGGCGAAGGCCAACCACCCTCTTACAGTTTCACTCCTTTTGACGGGCTTAAGAGACAACCCTTACAGAAATTTTCTCTCCTCTCTTTACAACTCAGAAATTGGAAGAACAGAGGGAGAAGAACTTTTGGCCTTTACAACAATTTTGAGCTCTAAGAATCACAGAAAAGAATCAAGATTTCGGTGTTAGTTGATCACATTTCAGTGCTGAATGGGTGGGGTATTTATAGACCCCAACCCAATTCAAATTTGGAGCTCAAAACTGTCAATTCCCGGAATTCCGGGATCAGGCGATTGCACTTCCTGACTGGGGCGGTTGCACTGCCTAGCAGAGCTCGAAGACTGAGCTCAGGCGGTGCCACCTCTGTTAGGGGTGATTGCACCTCTCTGCCAGAGCTCGAAGACCGAGCTCAGGCGGTTGCACCTCCTGATTGGGGCGGTTGCACCGCCTGCCAGAGCTCGAAGATCGAGCTCAGGCGGTGCTACCTCCTGTCAGGGGAGGTTGCACCGCCCAGTCTCGCTCGGAGATTGAGCCCCAGGCGGTGCCACCGCCTGCCTGGGGCGGTTGCACCACCCAGCTTCGCTGGGAGATCCTCTCCTAGGCGGTGCCACCGCTGACCCTAGCGGTGCCACCTCTTTCACTATTTCAGCTCACTTGGTTTGGCTCCAAACTTGGCCCAAACCAGTTCGAACTTGGGCCTAATTGGCCCCTACTTGGGTTATAGGATTAACACCTAATCCTAACCCTAATTAATGTGTTAACTATGATTTTAAAGATATTTTCTAAGCTATTACAAAGTCCGCAAGTCAAGACTTCTTCTGGCGAGCTTCCGGCAAACTTCCGACGGTCTTCCGATGAACTCTCGGAAACCATTCTGCAGACTCCCTGCAAGCTCCTAGACTTCACGATTTGATTTTAGCGAGTTCCAACGAGCTTCTTTGGCAAGCTCCGATCTTTCTCGGCGAGCTCCGCGAACTTCCAACGAACCTTCCGGCGAGCTTCCGAAAACCCTTCGGCAAGCTCCCAACTCATTCTCGGCTAGTTCCGGTAACATTCCCGATGAACCTTCGGACTTCCGTCAAACTCTCGAACTCACAACGAATCCTTCGCGCTTGACTCCGATACTTTGTTTCGCTTTATGTCTTCATCATTATCATAGTTAATCCTGCACAATTAAAATAAAACTTCGATCGAGATAATTAATCCTAAGCAATTAACCAAGTTGTCTGGCATGTCATTGGTCCCTCGACGCTTCATCTGATTCTTCGGCGCATCGTCCTCTCCTGCGGCCTATTGCCCAATCGACCAGTTGACTCCGCAACTCCGATATCCTTGGCGCAATACCCGCTCTTCTTGGCTCGATGCCCAAGTCCACGGCCCGAAGCCTTCTGTCGATACGTCGACCGATCCATCAGCCCGACGTCCAATCTTCTGACATGTATCTCCGGCACAACATGATTTTCCTTCTTTAATTGTCTCATCCTGATCAAAGCATCCTGTGTTACTCAAAACACAGATTAAATCATAAACATATATCAAGTGGTTTCATCATCAAAATACGAGATTCAACAATCTCCCCCTTTTTGATGATGACAACTACTTGATGACGGAGTTAACCTTAACTCCCGGAGTTTAAACACACTCCCCCTATCAATATGCCATTTTGATAGAACCTTGAATTCAAGTCATTGCAATATTCATCATGAATACTTGTAACATATCATCATGAACTTATGCATAAACTTATGCATAACATGTCATGTCATCAACATACTTCTCCCCCTTTGTCATCAACAAAAAGGAGAAGTACCACAATAAAGTGTTTGTGATATTGGTTTAACTTATTGCATGAAAAACATATTATCAAGTTTTATCATCATGCAGTTTTGAAGCCAGAAAATTTAGCAAATGTTACATCATGCTTAGAATATTCAAGCTATCAAGTTTTAGATATGCAAGTTTTACAGCATACAAGATAGCACTTTTAGAACATGCAAGCTAGCAATGTTACAACATTTTAGAACTTGCAAGCTAGCAATTTAGAGATATTCAAGAAGGCAACTCTTGCTTCTTGAAATATGCAAATTTGTCAAGTTTTGCTAGATGTGCAAGTTAGCATTTTTGCCTCTTGAGATAGGCAAGATAGCACATTTGTTTCTTTTGAGATAGCAACTTTGTGCTTCTCTTTAGACCATAAGCTAGCAATTTTTATGATATACAAGTTTCACAATATATAAGTTAGCAAAAATTTCGAAAGCAAATGCAAGATAGCTTTCTTGTGTAAGCTCATGATTCTTGCTTCCTATTGCAATGTGCAAGTTGCAAGTTTTGCTTCTTGAGATATTCAAGATAGTGATGTTCAAGAAGACAATTTTTGCTTCTTGAAATAAGCAAGTTAGCAATCTTTACTACTTAAGATAGGCAAGCTAGCAATCAAGTTTTTGCATCTTCTTGACTAATGCAAGCTAGCTATCTCCCCCTTTGTCATTGTCAGAAAGAAAGGAAGAATACAGTTTTGTAGTTCTTTTTCCTTTTACAACGATTTCAAAATTATGACAAAGGATGAATAATCAAGTTATGAATGTCAAGACAATTTTTCATCATGAATATTTTATCATTGCATGCATCATTATCATAAGTTGAAGTATTACATGCATAATATCATATCATCATTCATAATTACATTAATATTTCAGTATAGCAATTTCTTCTCAAAATGTGTAACTTAGCACTCATAGCATTTTAAATCATGATTTACATCATATGCAATACATCACATCATAATTAGAAAGCACAAGTATTGCATGCATAATTGCACATCATAAATGTTTCATATCATGATGGTATCAATTTTGTCAAATTATATCCTACCATGCATGATCAAAACTTCTCCCCGTTTTATCATTGAAAACAAGAAAGAAGTAGGGAAGAGCATAAAAGTGTAAAATATTTCAATCATTTCAAGGTATTTATATCATAGATACAAAGAAATCATATCATCAAAGATAAGACTATTTGAATGCCAAAAGACATGATTCATTTTATCAAATCTCTTTCTTTTATAAATAACAAAAATTGAAGGTGTACAAAGAAGAGATTGTGATTAAAAAAAATCTCAAGTAGTATATCCAAGAAATCAAGATCATAATTTGAATACAAACTCATTCAAATTTAAATCGATAACTTGAAATTCATTATCAAGTTATCAAAATCAATTTCGAGATTCACAAAATATCATGAAATCATTAATACCAAAAGCATGATACACTCATTTATTTTTCAAAATATTCATCATGTTTATTTTCATGAGATTCACAAGATTGGTAAAATAAACTCATTAATCTCAATAGGATAGAAAATTCATTTCCATTTCATACAATTGATTTGATGTGAGGGTATTCAAGTCTTTTATGAAAACATGTATCATCATTTAAAATCAAAACATAAGTTTCATTATGAAATCGTCAAGACCAAACACATCTATCATCAAAAGACTATAAAAAATTCATACATAGATGTACATGTACTATATTATCTTAATTCGTCATAAAAAACGATTAGACCAAGAACATGTTAATCTAAAATGAGAGTTTCAAATCAACAATTACTTCAAAAACTCATGCATGACATCAAAATCATCAAGATGAATAGATTTTCAAAAATGAATTGTTATGGTCAAGAAAATCCGAAAATGAAATTTAACACTTTCATGCATTCGGACATGGTTTTGCCATATACACTCATGAGAATAACACATGCTTATCATCATGTATAACTTAAAATCTCATGCATAAAATTATCAATCATTATATCAAAAACATTTAATATTTTTATTACATCATTATGCATTACTTCAAATCAAACATGATTTCATTCAGCAATGTTAATCAAACATGATACACATTATGATTACATATTTTCAATCAAAATCATTTTGTTTGTTTATCATAAAATATGCAATGTTATTATTTTCGAAATTACTAGCATGGTCATAATTTTTGTATTTTTATTTTTAAATATGTAATTTTTAAGAAAATTAATTCTAAACTAAAAAAGAAAATACATCATGAAAGCATCAAGTAATTTCAAAATAAATCAGGAGGATTTCGATTACCTTTTCATTGAGGGCGGTTAAGGCGTAGTTTGCCACCTCACCTTTCTTGATTTTCTCCTCGTCTTCGGAGGAGCTCGATTCATCCTACTTTGTGTTCTTCTTCTTTGGCCTCTTCCTCCGTTCAAGTTCATTGTCTATTTTAGATTTTTGTTTAATAAACTTATTAAGATTTAGTGTTCGAAGTTCAAGTTCATCATTGTCCTCATCACTTGAGTCATCGCTCAAGTGGTATTCATTTGTCCGGAGTTCCAAATCCTTCCTGTTCTTTGGAAGGTGATTTTGTCCATCATGTTCATCATGTGCATTGTGCACCATTTCATATGTTATCAACGAACCAATTAGTTCTTCAAGTGGTAAGTTGTTCAGGTTTTTAGCTTCTTGTATTGTAGTTACTTTTGAATCCCACTTCTTAGAAAGAGAACGCAAAATCTTGTTTACGAGTTCAAAATCCGAAAAACATTTTCCAAGAGCTCTTAAACTATTGACGACATCCGTGAAACGGGTGTACATGTCGCATATAGTCTCGCTTGGTTGCATTCGAAAAAGCTCAAAATCATGCAATAAAATGTTAACTTTCGAGTCTTTGACTCTACTAGTTCCCTCGTGCATGATTTCAAGTGTTTGCCAAATGTCAAAAGCCATTTCGCACGTAGAAATCCGATTGAACTCATTTTTGTTCAAAGCGCAAAATAAGGCATTCATAGCCTTTGCGTTTAAGGAAAAATACCTCTTCTCCAAATCCGACCATTCGTTCATCGGTTTAGAGGGAAGTTGAAAACCGTTTTCAATGATGTTCCATAAATCCAAATTTGTAGAAATCAAGAAAACTCTCATTCGAGTTTTCCAATAAGTGTAGTCCAATCCGTTAAACAACGGTGGACGAAAGACCGATAAGCCCTCTTGAAAGCCATGAAGAGCCATTTCTCTTGGGTGTAAATCCGAAATGAGAAAAACCGGGCCTGATACCAATTGTTAGGATCGAGAGCACTAAGAGGGGGTGGGTGAATTAGTGCAGCGGAAAACTTTCTGCGATTAAAACGAAACTGCGTTCGAATGATGAAAATAGTTTCTGTGTAAAATCTGATTCTAAGCAAGATGATATTAAAGTTAATCTATGCAGGCAGATTGTAGCTCTGACGAAAACCAGAATACAAGCGTAAACTGAAATGCGACATTCGTATGATAAAATCAGTTTACGTCTAAATGTCAATTTTGAAGATACTGAACTTTGAGATATGTTTTATAAGTGCACAGAAGGTGGTTTGCAGATATGATTGAAATCAAAACGTAAACGTAAACTGAACTGTGATGATCGCATGACAAAGCCGATTTACATCTAAACGCAGATTCGGAAAGCTTTGAACTTTAAGACTTGTTCGTAAAAGCGCAGAAGGCAATAGCTATTTAGGAGGTTTATAGTAAAGATAAAATGCTCAAAGTAAATGCAAACCGAGATTTAGAGTGGTTCGGTCAATCTTGACCTACTCCACTTTTGGCTTCCTCCACCGACGAGGTCACCGACGTCAACTAGAGGCCTTCCTTCAATAGGCGAAGGCCAACCACCCTCTTACAGTTTCACTCCTTTTGACGGGCTTAGGAGACAACCCTTATAGAAATTTTCTCTCCTCTCTTTACAACTCAGAACTTGGAAGAACAAAGGGAGAAGAACTTTTGGCCTTTACAACAATGTTGAGCTCTAAGAATCACAGAAAAGAATCAAGATTTCGGTGTTAGTTGATCACATTTCAGTGCTGAATGGGTGGGGTATTTATAGGCCCCAACCCAGTTCAAATTTGGAGCTCAAAACTATCAATTCCCGGAATTCCGGGATCAGGCGGTTGCACCTCCTGACTGGGGCGGTTGCACCGCCTGGTAGAGCTCGAAGACTGAGCTCAGGCAGTGCCACCTCTGTCAGGGGCGGTTGCACCTCTCTGCCAGAGCTCGAAGACCGAGCTCAGGCAGTTGCACCGCCTGCCAGAGCTCGAAGACCTAGCTCAGGCGGTGCTACCTCCTGTCATAGGAGGTTGCACCGCCCAGTCTCGCTCGGAGACCGATCCCCAAGCGGTGCCACCACCTGCTTGGGGCGGTTGCACCGCCCAGCTTCACTGGGAGATCCTCTCCTGAGCGGTGCCACTGCTAACCCTGGCGGAGCCACTTCTTTCACTATTTCAGCTCACTTGGTTTGGCTCCAAACTTGGCCCAAACTAGTCCGAACTTGGGCCTAATTGGCCCCTACTTGGGTTATAGGATTAACACCTAATCCTAACCCTAATTAACGTACTAACTATGATTTTAAAGACATTTTCTAAGCTATTACAAAGTCCGCAAGTCAAGACTTCTTCTGGCGAGCTTCCGGCAAACTTCCGGCGGTCTTCCGATGAACTCTCGGAAACCATTCTGCGGACTCCCGGCAAGCTCCTAGACTTCACGATTTGATCTTAGCAAGTTCCAACGAGCTTCTTTGGCAAGCTCTGATCATTCTTGGTGAGCTCCGCGAACTTCCAACGAACCTTCCAGCGAGATTCCGAAAAACCCTTCGGCAAGCTCCCAACTCATTCTCGGCTAGTTTCGGTAACATTCCCGATGAACCTTCGGACTTCCGTCGAACTCTCGAACTCACAACGAATCCTTGGCGCTTGACTCCGACACTTTGTTTCTCTTTATGTCTTCATCGTTATCATAGTTAATCCTGCACAATTAAAATAAAACTTCAATCGAGACAATTAATCCTAAGCAATTAACCAAGTTATCCGGCATGTCATTGGTCCCTCGACGCTTCGTCTGATTCTTCGGCGCATCGTCCTCTCCTGCGGCCTATTGCCCAATCGACCAGTTGACTCCACAACTCCGATATCCTTGGCACAATACCCGCTCTTCTTAGCCCGATGCCTAAGTCCACGGCCCGAAGCCTTCTGTCGATACATTGACCGATCCATTGGCCCGATGTCCAATCTTCTGACATGTTTCTCCGGCACAACATGATTTTCCTGCTTTAATTGTCTCGTCCTGATCAAAGCATCCTGCGTTACTCAAAACGTAGATTAAATCATAAACATATATCAAGTGGTTTCATCATCAAAATACGAGATTCAACACGATGTCCCTAGGTAACATAATCTAACGTAGTTTTTTAGTTTCGCAGATTCTGCGCACCAATCTTCGCACGATGACGAACATCTCTTTGGGAATCGAGGATTTTGTTTTCTTGTTCTTTCACTGCGCATGTGATGTCGCCCCCAAAGATTTTCCCAACAAAGACGAGGAGAAAATCAACAAAGGCGAGTTGGCAAACTACACCTTAAAAGCTTTCGACGATGTGGTAATCAAAATGCCCTTAGTTTATTTCAAAATTACATAATGCTTTTCATGAATTACTTTTAATTTAGTTTAGAATAATTATTTTTCTTGAAAATATCATATTTAATAAATGAAAATATAAAAATTTAGGAATCATGCTTATCTAGTAATTTTGAAAATAATCATGAAAATTACATGTTTATGATAAACAAAATGATTTTGATTAAAAATGCTTTATGAATCATGCTTGATGAAATTATGTAATTTGATATCATACTTAAGAAATCTATATTTCGAAATTATGCATGATGATCCTTGCGATATATAGATTATCGATTTTTACCATAATGAAAGTGGTTTTTTTGGTTTTAAATATGATGTATATTTTTATTTCGTAAAAAAGACAAAAAAATGGTTGTATAAAACAAACTAAAAAGAAGAAACCATTCTCCTTGAAAAATTTCTCTATTTTATTGATTTTTTTAAAAGGGATATTAATGAATCTATTTGTATCACTTTTGTGAATCTCTTGAAAATGATTTTGAGTTGTCGATTTGAATTTGAATGAGCTTTATCTTGATTTTTTGAGATTTATAACTTGAAATTTCTTATGCATGAATCAAAATATTGTATTATTTGATCTCTTATGTTCCTTTTTGCTATTTTTAAAAAAGAAAATATTTGATGAAATAAATAATGTCTTGTGGCATTCATGATTTGATATTATTATCTTTCATGACATGATGTGTAAATTCCTTTGTATTTGTGGTTGTAAACCTTATATTATAAGTAGAGTATTGATGTAAAACTTATATTCTTCCACTCTACTTCTTCCTTGTTTACAATAAAAAAGGAGAGAAAGAAAATTGCTAGCTTAAATGAGAAACTTAGACATGTTAGATCTTCCAAATACATAAATTCTTTTTATATATTTTTTGGATTATAATCTTGATCTCTTAAATTTTAGACTTGATATTTCATTTATTATGATTGAAATAATGATTTAAATATTGATGTAATTATGAATGATGATATGGAATCATACATTTTATATTTTGAAAATATACTTGATGATTTGGTATTATACATGCTATACTTCAACTTATGATAATGATGCATGCAATGATAAAATATTCATGATGAAAAATTGTTTTGACATTCATAACTTGATTTTTCATCTTTGTTATTTATCCTTTGTCATGATTTGAAAATTATTGTAAAGGGAAAAAGAGATACAAAATTATATTCTTCCCTTCTTTTTGACAAAGACAAAGGGGGATAAGTATTACTAGCTCAAGATGCAAAACATGCTAACTTGCACTTTGCAATGGAAGCAAAATTGCAAGCTTAAACATTGCAAAGGAAGCAAAAATTTGCTAGCTTGCAACTTGTATATTTCAAGAAGCAAGAGTTGCTTTCTTTAACATCTCAAAATTGCTAATTTGCATGTTTTAAAATGCTGTAAAATTTTTGCTAGCTTACATGATAATAAAACTTAATGTTTATTATGCAACCATTTGAACTTATATTTCAAAACACATTGAAAGTTGCACTTCTCATTTTTGTTGATGACAAAGGGGGAGAAGTATGATCATGTTATGCATGATGATGTGTTACAAATATTCATGTTGGAATTTACAATGACTTGAATTCGGCTAGAATTCAAGGTTCTATCAATATGCCATATTGATGATGGGAGTTTGTTTAAACTCCGGGAGTAGGTTAACTCCGTCATCAAATTGGTTGTCATCATCAAAAATGGGGAGAATGTTGAATCTCGGATTTTGATGATGAAACCAATTAATAAGTATTTATGATTTAATCTTCGTTTTGAGTGATGCAGGATGCCTCAATCAGGATTAGACAATTAATGTCGGAAGAATCATGTTGTGCTAGGAGAAAAACATGTCAGAAGATTGGACGTCAAGTCGGAAGATCAGTCGACGTATCAACAGAAGGCTTCGAGCCATGGATTCGGGCATCGAGCAAAGAAGTGTGGATATTGTGCCAAGGATATTGGAGTTGTAGAGTCAACTGGCCGATTGGGCAATAGGCCGCAAGAGAGGATGATGCACCGAAAAATCGGATGAAGCATCGAGAGACCAATGACATGCCGGACAACATGATTCATGCTTAGTATTAATTGTCTAGATCAAAGTATGATTTTACATATTCATGATTAACTATGATAGCAAGGCATAAAGCAAATTAAAGTCCCGGAGTCAAGGACGCAATTTTGTTGGGAGTTTGAGAGTTTGTCGGAAGTCCAGACGTTCGTCAGAAGTTCTACAGGAACCAGCCGAGAAGTCCAGGAGATTGCCAAAGAAGCTCATTGGAACTTGCCAAGAATATCATCATGAAGTCCAGGAGCTTGCTGAGAGTCCGCTGGAACATTGTCGAGAGTTCGTCGGAAGTTCGCTGGAAGATTGCCGGAAGCTCGCTGGAAGAAACTAGACTTACAGACTTGTTTAGCTTAGAATATGTCTTCGGAAACATAGTTAGCACATAATTAGGTTTGGATTTGGGCCAATCCAATTAGGGGCTAGTTGAGCCCATGTAAAGACTGTGTTGAGCCCAATAAGAGGCCCAAACAGTGTCCCAAGAGATGACACAATCGTGGCATAGTCTTTGAGATAATGTCAGGCAATGGTATCGCCAGTCTAGGCGATGGTACCACCTCTAGTAGGGTGCTAGGCGATGATACTGCCAGTCTGGGTGGTGGTACCACCTAGCACAACCTCCCAGGTAATGGTATCACCCAATGTAGTATCAATGTCAGACTAACACTGGCGGTGGTACTGGCTGGACCTAGGAAACCCGGGATGAGATATTTTTAGGCTCCAAGTTTGAATCAACCTAAAGCCTATAAATACCCCTCTCATCCTTGGTTAACATACACAAGGCTTGAGAAGTAAAAATAGAAAGAAACGCTGCTGCAATCTTGTGTGAACTCCTCTCAAAAATTTTAAGTGTTAGAATAGTTTGAGAGAGGAGTGAGTAGGGATGTAAGGGTTATCTCCTAAACCTGGTAAAATGAGAATCGAGTTGTAAAAGGTGGTTGGTCTTCGCCTATTGAAAGAAGACCGATAGTGGATGCCGGTGAACTCGATAGAAAAAGAATCAGCGAAGTGGTTGTAGGTCACTATGACCGAACCACTATAAAATATGGTTTGCATTTCCTTCTTGCAATTTACATTAATTGCAAATAGCCTTTAATACTTTTATGAATACGCTTTCAAGTTAAGTTTCCGAAATCAGTTTTCAATGTATGAAGAAATTTTCATAACCGACATGATTTTACCGCTGCACTAATTCACACCCCCCCCCCTTCTTATTGCCAACCCCTTTCCTAACAAATTCATCTTACTTGTTTCTAAAGATCCATTTAGTACTAAAAACTAAATGGTCATTTGGCCTTGGAATGAGCTTCATACCTCATTTCTCTCAAATTGGTTCAACTCTTCTTGTATTACGATAACCCATGAATCATCTTTTAAGATCTTGTCGATGCATTTACGTTTATATAGATGAGTATACAGTATACTAGTTTGTCCGGTTATCTCGATGTCCATCTCGAATAACCTATAACTAGGATTATTTAGAATTTATGTTTAGAGGTGAATCGGTCTCATTTTCACGATCTTATCACGATCCGATTCTCATTGCACAAATGTGTAGACATCATAATATATTTATGCATTAGCAAGTTCTTACTTAAATTGAGCCTCCCTATCAAGTTTATTGCTTGGTCGTATTGAACGATATATGCTATTGGTAATGTCAAGTTCACCCCTGGTTTAGTAGCATCCTAACATATATTCTTCTTAGTCAAAGCCTTCAGATTTTTTACCAAAATTATATATGACATCAAGTTGATATTAGTGCAGCTTACACTTTACTACTTTGAATTGGGCCCTTTACTAACTTTACAAATTAAATTAGTTTTATTGATAAGGAATTTAAAGCTTTCTCTGTCTAATTTTGTTAAAAAACACTAGTGCATGATTTTGAGTTCTCTACTAAAAGTTATTATCAAATTATTGGGCATTTGTCAAGTTATCATGATTTTATTTTGGATCTTTAATTCTTCATCAATGACTCGTCAACAAAGGAGAAATATTAAATAAGTTAATTTACAAGTAGAAATGGCTGATCTATGTTAATCATATGAAACTTTACAGTAGATGATGACTGATCTACTCCAAAGAATTCCAACAATCCTGCTCTAAGCAAACGTGAAACATGGTAACAATGCAATTGATTCTTCCGGTAAACTTTTGATGCATTATATTCACTCTCCTGAGGAGGCTTATCAAATGGTGCTGAATGATGAAGAGAAAAGTAATCGATCAAATAGAGAAAAACTCTAAAACCACAAAGGAGAAAATAGCATCCCAATAAAATAAGGGTACAACATTTGAGCATCCAAACCCATATGGTAGGAGGAAATAAATATTAGGAAAAAGATGGTTCTACTTCGAGTACTAAATGTCATATGTGATGAAGCTAGTGACTATTCTTTTGAGTGTCCTATAAAGAAAGCTAAAGTTAATCTTTTTGAAAAGGAGTAAAATAGAGAGGGTAATGATCTTATCTACTTTGAGGAGAAAACTATGAGTTCAACTTTGAGGATGAAAAATCTTATTTTCCATTATATCATGATAACCCAAGAAGATGATTAGTGGTCTAGAAATAATATTTTTAGAACATATTGCTTGTCTCGTTGAAAAAAAAAGTCTTCTAATGATTTATTTAAGTAGTATATAGAATATGACTTCAAAGCTTATGGTAGATAAACTAAAGCTTTCATTGTGACATCATCCAAAGCTATATAAGGTTTCATAGTCTAAGAAGGGTAGAGAGATCTTGATGTCTTAAAGGTGCAACATCAAATTCTCTATTGGGAGGTATAAAGATGAACTTCATTTTATTATACTTCCTATGGATGCATGTCATTTACTTCTTAGTAGACTATGATAATTTGATCAAAATGCTTTTCTCTAGCTAAAAATGGAGTAAAGTTTCCTTTCTAGCCATTAACGGAATCTCCTACCACTGTACAATATGAAAATTTAGTTAGTTTGATAAATTACAAAGAGTTTAAATAGCTCTACAAAGAAGAGAATATTGATCGGTGGCTAAACAAGATAGATAAAACTGTACCCATGAGATTTCAAATGAAGTAAAAAATATGCTAGAGTAGTTTGAAGGTTTGGCTAGCGATGACCTTCCAACTGACTTATCCTTTTTTTTTGTGATATCCAACATTATATTGATTTTATTCTAGGTGCTATAATTTTTGACCTTCCTCATTATTATATGTTACGAAAAGAATATGCTATATTACAAAAACAAATAGAGAGTTTACTAGTTAAAAGACTAATTAAGGAATTACTTAGTCCGTGTGCAGTATCAACTCTTTTAATAATAAAAAAAAGATAAAACATTAAGAATGTGTATTGATACTATGGTTGTAAACAAAAAAATAATTAAATATAGATTTTCAATCCCACGTCTTGATGACATGTTTGATATGCTTGTGGTTGCTAAAATTCTTTCTAAAATTGACTTTCATTATAGTTATCATCAAATTTGTATTATACTAAGTGATGAATGAAAGACGATTTTTAAAATTAAAGAGGGATGTATTAATGACTTGTTATGTCATTTGGGCTTTCCTATGCCCCTTGTATTTTTATAAAGTTGATTACAAGTCTTGAAATGATTCCTAGAAAAGTATATTATTATTTACTTTGATGATATCTTAGTATATAGCCATGATAAATTATATCATTTAGAGCACTTAAAAATATATTTAGGGTTCTTCGTGACAACCAATTGTACATCAATCTCAAAAAATATATTTCATAACAAATAAAGTTATGTTTTTAGGCTATGTGATGATTGTTGAATCCTGAATTTTGATAATGAAACCAATTGATGAGTTTATTGGATTAATATTCTTTTGAGATAAGTGATGTACGAGAATACTTCGATCATAGAATTTGACCACAAAAGGTCCAACTATTGAGTAGGAGAGTCGGACATTATGCAAAGCAATTATCATATTAAAAATTGGATGTTTGAACTAGAGAATTGGTTAATATGCTTGAGATCAGAATTTGTACTATAGTTTTAGGCATCGTGCCAAAAGGATTAGATATTACGTTAGAAAATGGGATGTTATAAAAAACCTTTGACATGCTAGTAGAAAAGTTAACATGTCAGAGGTTCAAACGAAGTGCTAAAAGATCGAATGACATATCGAAAGAGCATACAACATGCTACAAGACTAGTGCCAAAATTATATGATATTCTTTCTCAACTTTAAAATTTATTGTTAAGAATATGCAGAGGGAACTATTTGGATGGATTTTTAAGTCATGAATAATAATATCATGATTAAACTTATGAGAAAGAAAAAGACTTGGGTAATACTTAAAAAGAGAACTATAATATTTAATAAACTTGAGAATGGATGCTCCATCAACCAAGCTGAGCTTCTGTATAACCCAAGAGACCTTAAGAATATAATAAAAAATTCAAATCCCATAATTTTAGGAAACGAGTGGTACTATCATCGTAAATTTTGATGTCGTAATTCTAGACTTCTATAATATTACTATCATAAAATTTAAATCATGGATGATACTATCATCGTCATAGGTGGTACCATCGTCAAAAAGACTAACAAAATACAAATAGTGCTTATTAGTTAACTTAAGTGGTACTATCACTTGGACATGATGGTACCATCATCCATTTATCCTTTCAATGAGCCTAATTTGATCTAGTTTCAAGCCTAATAATTTTCTTGACTAATTGGTATTATTTCGGGCCAATACCAACTCAAATTGACCCAAAATGACATCGATCGAGATTTTGACAAATCAACCATACATCCGATAAATTTATAAAGCTTTCGGCATATTGTATGCTCTTTTGACATATCGTCAGATTATCTAACTCAAATTGACAAAAAAAATGACAACAATCGAGGTTTTAATAAATCAACAACATAACCGACATATTTATGAAGCTTTCAACATATTCTATGCTCTTTCGAATTGATGGCAGACCATTAATGGCAGACCACTATGCCCAATTCATCAAATTGGGCCGACCACTATGCCCGAAGAAATCACATCAAGGAGAGAGCTTTGCCCAATCGCACCAAGCCCAAAGATATGACTTCCAAGAGAGGGGAAGCTTTATGACCAACCTCAACTATCCATGCATGAGAGTGGACTTCCCTAGATGGGAAGAAGGAGACCCGATTGGTTGGATCTCACGTGTGGAGCGATATTTTTGGTACCACAAAACCAAGGATGCATCTATGGTGAAAATTGCAGCTATACATCTTGAAGGGGATGCTATACAGTGGTTTGACTGGTTTGAACATACTTATGGAGTCCTTTCATGGCGACAATTCAAAGAAGGACTGCTGATCCGCTTCAGACCAACCGATTACGAGAATATTGACGGACAACTAGCAAAGATCCGACAAACCTCCACCATTCAGGAGTACCAAACCAGGTTTGAAAGGTTATCTAATCAAACTCATGATTGGTCTCAAAAACAGCTATTGAGGACTTTTATTGAGGGCTTGAAGCCGGAGATCTGAGGAGAAGTTAAAGCGCGACAACCGTATACGCTTATGGCAGCCATCTCTTTCGCACGACATCAAGAGGAGCAATTTAACTATGAAGCTCAGAGGACTAGGGTTACTCCTCAACCAGCAATATTGAAGCCCTCAACCCCCCCTACTATCAACTAAGTCCTTATACCAAAGAGGTTAACAAGAGAAGAGCTTCGGGAGCGATATGCGAAGGGGTTATGTTGGCATTGTGACGAGCCGTGGAGCCGTGAGCATCACTGTGGTAAAGGGAGACTTCTTATGATTGAACCAATAGAAGAAGAGGTTATTGAGCATCCAGAAGAGAGCCTTAAACATGAAGAAAAAGATATAGAAGAAGAGCCACAACCGACTGAAGTTACGGTACATACACTAGCCGGCTACTCAAACCCGCAAACGATGAAAATTGGAGGCCTTCTCAAACAACAACCGATCAATGTTCTCATCGACATGGGTAGTACTAATAACTTTCTAAACAGTAAGGTTGCTATCCAGATGGCTTTATGTATCGAGAATTGCAGTAGGTTTGACGTTAAGGTCACCGATGGACGGATTTTGAATTATGATCGTAGGCGCCCACAAGAGAAACTATTGCTGGAGGACCGAGAGATAATTGCAGATTTCTTCCTTCTCCCACTTTACAATCATGAGGCCATGCTTAGAATTAAATGGTTGACGACATTAGGTGATATTTCCTGGAATTTTATGAAACTAATTATGAAATTTTACAGTAAGGAGAAACAGGTGACATTGCACGGGAAACGTGGGGGCGACATAACAATGATTTGCACACAACAAATGGAGAAGGTTTTGCATAAAGTATGCAGTAGCTCTTTGGCACAACTTGAGCAGCAAACTAAGGGAGAGCCAACATAATTTGAAGATCCAAATCTACTTCCTTTGCTTGCTGAATTTTTAAATATATTTGATGAACCGCGCAACCTACCTCTTACCCGTCGGTATGATCATTGTATAACGATCCTTCCAGGCAAATCTTCAGCAAATGCTCAGCCATATCAGTATCTACATCTCCAGATGGATGAAATAGAAAGGATTATAAAAGAGATGCTTGAAACAGGAGTTATTCGGCCAAGTTGTAGCCCCTATTCCTCACCGGTGCTACTTGTACGCAAGAAGGACGGAACTTGGCAGACCACTTGCATCGACAACCGAGCTTTAAATGACATCACTATCAAGGACAAGTACCCAATACCAGTGGTGGATGAACTTCTTGATGAATTAAAAGGAGCTCGAGTCTTTACGAAGTTGGACCTCCGATCCGGTTACTACCAAATTCGGGTATGTGACGATGACATTCCAAAAACTGCATTTCGCACACATAATGACCATTATGAATTCTTGGTAATGCCTTTTGGACTCACTAATGCTCCTTCAACCTTTCAAAGTCTCATGAACGATATTCTTCGAAGCTTTCTTCGTAAATTTGTGCTGGTATTTCTCGATGATATTCTCGTTTACAGCCCTTCTCTTGAGACTCACTTTCAGTAATTACGGATTGTTTTGACTATTCTTCGGGAGAATACTCTTTTTGTAAAGCAACCAAAGTGCAGCTTTCTTCAGCAAAAAGTAGAGTACCTTGGGCATATAATATCAGAAGAAGGAGTGGCGGTAGACCCAACAAAAATTGAGGCAATGCAAGGCTGGCCGAAACCTACAAACGTGAAATTACTACGGGGGTTCCTTGGACTAACGGGCTACTACCGAATATTTGTTAAGGACTATGGGAAGATCAGTGCACCACTCACTTCTTTACTGAAAAAAGATGCTTTCCAATGGTCGGATAAAGCCTCTACTGCCTTCGACAAACTTAAAGCAGCCATGACAACGACGCCGGTGCTTGCGCTACCAGATTTCAATAGACCCTTCATCATTGAGGCCGACGCATCTGAAGTCGGAATTGGAGCCGTTCTCATGCAAGATGGTCGACCACTCACATACACTATCAAGGCATTATCTCCCTCCCATCAAAATAAGTCAACATATGATAAGGAGATGCTTGCCATTGTGCGCGCAGCAACGAGGTGGAGACCCTACTTGATTGGTAGATGATTTCAAACAGACCATAAAAGCCTCAAGTACTTTTTGGAGCGAAAGATATCATCCCCTGAGCAGCAAAAATGGGTAACAAAACTTCTTGGATTTGATTATGAAATAACTTACAAAAAGGGGAAAGAGAATATTCTCGCAGATGCGCTTTCGCAACTACTAGAGCAAGGTGAAGTTTCGGCCATTTCACTTCCGACCAGCAACTTCCTTAAGGATATTAAGATGGAATGCCAGGAAGATTCAGAGACTAGTAAGATTATAAAAAATTTGGAGGAAGCACCAAGCTCCGTGGCTCATTACAATTGGGACTCAAAAAAATTACACTATAAAGGACGCATTGTGCTTATGATAAATTCTACTTGCATCTTCACAAGCAGATTTTGGACAAAGTTATTCCATATGCAGGGTACTAAATTGAAAAGGAGTATGACATATCACCCACAAATCAATGGCCAGACAAAAGTTGTAAATAAGTGCTTGGAGATAGCCCAAAGCCACCCACCAAATATGACTATCCAAGAAGAACTCCAGACTCAGCCAAGTGCCATTATTGATCGACGAATCGTGACTCGACGACGACGACCCACTACTAAAGTGCTAATATAGTGGCTAAACCTACCAACAGAAGATTCCACTTGGGAGAACTATGACGACTTGAAGATCAAATTCCCTAAATTCATGAATCATCAGCCTCAAGGACAAGGCTGATTTGAAGAGGGCGGGTCTGTTAGGACTCTAGATAGGAGAGTCCTAATTGAGAGGGACATTTATGTAAAACCTACCTAAGCCGACCCCTATTAAAGAGGTGAAGAGGCCGGCTAGGGTTAGGAGATTGTTTCTTAGAGATAAATTAGGAGTTGTAAAGAAATAGGAGTCTTGATTAGAAGTTCTATTAGGAGTTGGTTAGAAGAAGGAGTCTTGAGTAGGAGTCTTGATTAGAAGTTCTATTAGGAGTTGGTTAGAAGAAGGAGTCTTGAGTAGGAGTCCTATTAGGAGTTAGGGTTTAGAAACCCTATAAATAGCCATATATTCCTCCTCTTTTCATAAGCAATAGATGAATCTTTTCTACAGCCTTTAAGCAGCAACTTGGAGGGAGGAACCCCTATAGAGTTCCAAGGAGGCCGATCTCCTAAAGAGATCAACCCCAAGTTAGAATCTGCAAGGGTTCTAACACCTGCCTTTGAGCAGCAACTTAGAGGGAGGAACCCCTATAGAGTTCCAAGGAGGCCGATCCCCTAAAGAAATCAACCCCAAGTTTAGAATCTGCAAGGGTTCTAACAGACGCTCCTCAAAACTCCAGACCTCTTTCAAGGTGGAGAGGGAGAGGAGAATAGGAAAGGCAAGCGAGAGCTCTCTAGCCTATGGGGCTCTGAATCCCTCCTATTTATAGAGATCCATTGTCAAACCCTAATGGGTCCTCCCCTAGTGGGTATTGGATCTGCATCCAATAAGACAAGGGCTCCGTCGGATATCTCATATCTGAACCTCTACTCATCGCAATGCCTACCATATATGTGTGACCCTCTAGGCCCAATATCGAGCTGACTGTGAGTTATACTTGTCAGAACTCCTTCTAACTCAGTGAATTATTTTCTCTGTAATAATTCACTCGACTCATCGACTACGGACGTACTAGGCCACTACGCCGTAGTCCCTAGATGATACAGGGGAATCCAATCCATTGGACCTGTCTGTCCTCAGTTACCGTGTACCTATAGTCCCTCATCCATCTAATATCCCAGAGACCGTATATCGAGCATGGTGTTGTCAGACCCATACGGTTTCTACTCGAGTCTCGCTCGAATCGGATTCTCCCGGAGAACTCTTTCTCCCTCAACCCGAATGACCCTGGCCAGGGATTTGTCTGAGCAAGAACACATGGGATATTCCTCTCATGACACCGAGAGTGGATGATCCTCTATCGACACTCAATAGCCCTTGTAAGGTCGACTACCACTCCCAATGACCAGCTATACTAGATCTGGGACAGCCAAACCTATAAGTCTGGTATCAAAGAGTGGAGCACTCTTATAGGACATCCTTGATGTCTCAAGTCTAAGGACCAGATACACCACTAGGACTACGGAATCGCTGTCTAACAATTAAGCATCATCAACCATCCAGCATTCCGTAAGCGGATCAATCAGTAAACTCATTCTCCAATGAGCACCTGTACTGTATCCCTAGTGTCCCTACACAAGCAGCTATAAGACCAGCTGCATCCATCGTATGGACGGGTATATAGCACACTAGTCTATCCGGTTATCACGATATCCCACTCGAGTATCTTATGACCGGGATTATTTAGGATATGTGTTTAAAGGTGAATCGATCTCTCTATCGTGATCTCATCACGATCCGATTCCCATTGCATAAATCCAAGGACATCACAATATATGTATGCATTTATGCAATAGTTATAAAGTGATATACGCCAAAATATAATAAGCAAAAAGATTCTGTATCAAGTCACACGTGCCATCACTCATGTGATTGGCTTGTTGGGCACCTATGATTAGCACAAAGCCCCATCCAGCCTTGTGCCACTCGGGGGGTTCAAGAGGGCTAAGATGGCTGATGTTTTGGTGAGTAGAGGCAGATTCGAGAAATCAGCCTGCGGCATGCGAAAACGGAGCTGTTTTGCTCGGTTCAGTGAGTGGTCGCTTTGTAACGCTGCTGCTTGTTCGAACTTACATTTTTACAAGTAAAATGACCCAAAACCAAGAGAAAACATGCTGTTAAGCAGCTGTACATGTAGGTGTGAGTGATGAACGATTCATTGAATGGAGTTGTTATGAGTGCGCGATGACCATTCGTGACATTCTCCCCCACTTAAACTGTCGACGCCCTCGTCGACGCTTGTTGGTAGTTATTGATGATTTCTTCTTCATGTCGCAGGGCATCTTCAGGCTCCCAATTGGCTTCAGTTCGGGGAAGTTTCCACCACTTTACTAAGTACTCTATATGCTCAGCTCCATTGGGTAGCTTTATCTTGCGGTCCACTAGAATGGTTTCAACCCGCTTCTCGTAGGAGGCTGTGATGGGAGGTAGCCGAGTTGGAACACTTCGAGAAGCATCTTGCGGATCCGAGTGGTAGGCTTTTAGGTTGCTGGCGTGAAGAACGTTGTGAATTTTGAACCACGCCGGCAGCTGCAACTTGTAAGAGACATTGCCTACCCTGCTGATAATTGGGAAGGGCCCTTCATACTTGCGCACCAATCCTTTGTGGACTTTATTCCTAAAGAATTGGAGTGATGCCGGTTGGAGCTTTACCAACACCAAATCGCCAACTTTGAACTCTTGCGATCGCCTTCCCAAGTCTGCCTACTTCTTCATCCTTTTTGCCGCCTTCTCCAAGTAAGCTCGTGCAATATCTGCATTTTGATGCTACTCTTTTGCGAAATGATAGGCTGATGGATTACTCCTAGTATATCCAATTGCCATGGTGTGTGGAGTCGATGATTGTTGTCCTGTGATGATCTCGAAGGGGTTCTTGTTGGATGCAGAGCTCCGCTGCAAGTTGTAGGAGAATTGGACAATGTTCAACAGCTTAACCCAATCTCGTTGGTTGGCACTCACATAGTGCCGGAGATATTGCTCCAGGAGCGAGTTTATTCTTTCAGTCTAGCCATTCGTCTAGGGGTGGAGGCTTGTAGAGAAGTATAACTTCGACCCCAACAATTTGAATAGCTCGGTCCAGAATCGTCCTAGGAACCGAGCATCTCGATCACTAATAATATTGTGTGGGACTCCCCAATACTTCACCACATCCTTCATCATCAGCTTGGCCGCCTCCTCTACTGAACAGTGTATGGGAGCAGCAATGAAAGTTGCATACTTTGAAAATCGATCGACCACCACGAGTATCGATCCGAGTCTCCCTACAAGTGGCAAGCTTGATATGAAATCCAATGAAATGCTTGCCCACGGCCTTTCTGGTACGGGCAACGGCTCCAAAAGTCCCACTAGCTTCCGCTGCTCCACCTTGTCTTGTTGGCAAGTAAGGTATGTTCGAACATATTCCTCCATATCAGTCCCCATCTTCGGCCAGTAGAAGGCCCTCTCCACGAGAACCAACGTTTTGTGAATGCTTGGGTGTCCAGCCCGAAGGGAATCATGACACTCTTTTAAGAGTTCACGCCTCAAATTGTCCACTCAGGAAACATAAACCCTATTCCCTTTTGTGTAAACGAGTCCCTCTTGGACCTAAAATCATCGTGCCTTGCCTTCTTTGATGAGCTACATCAGGATAACTGCTTGGGGGTCACTATACAGTCCATCCCTGATTCTGGAAAGGAAGTTGGAGTGCAACTGACTTACTTGGTTTCCGCCCTCCAATTGTGCGGCATTCACATGCTCCACCTTCTGACTCAATGCATCGGCCACGACATTTGCCTTCCCATGCTTATACTCCATTGCCATATTGAATTCAGCTAGGAAGTCCTGCCAACGCGCCTACTTTGGGGAGAGCTTCTTCTAAGTTTAGAAATAGCTTAGAGCGATATTGTTCGTCCTCAGCACAAATCGCGATCCGAGGAGATAGTGTCGCCAAACTCGTAGACAGTGGATCACTGTTGTCATCTCCTTCTCATGCACTGGATACTGCCGCTCGGTCTCGTTGAGTTTGTGGCTCTCGTAGGCCACCGGATGACCCTCCTGTATGAGTACTCCCCCAATAGCAAAGTCCGAAGCATCTATATGGACTTTAAAAAGGCTCCCCATAGTCTAGTAATTTGAGCACTGGTTCTTCCATAACAGTAGTCTTTAGATCTTGGAATGCTATTTCACATTTGTCAGACCACTTCCAAGGCTACTCCTTCTTCAGCAACTCCATCAATGGGGTTGCACGCATCGAATATCCCGCTATGAAGCGTCGATAATAATTGACGAAACCAAGGAAGGATCTCAACTCTGGTACCTTCTTTGGAGTTCGCCATTCCGCAACCGCTTGCACCTTCAACTTATCCATCCAAATGGAGCCATCATCGATTCGATGTCCCAAGAATAATATCTCAGTTTGAGCAAAGTAGCATTTCTCTCTTTTCACGAACAAAGTGTTCTCCCTGAGAACCTTAAAAATCGTCCGAAGGTGCTTGACGTGCTCCTCGAGCGTTTGACTGTAGACGACGATATTATTCAAGTAGATGACCATGAACTTATCCAAATACTCCTTGAATAGCTGGTTCACGAGAGTGCAGAATGTGGCCAGAGCGTTGGTTAAGCCGAAAGGCATCACCAAGAACTCAAACGCTCCATACCTGGTCACACAAGTAGTCTTCGCTTCGTCGCCTTTAGCAATGCGCACCTGCCAATACCCCGACCGAAGGTCGAGTTTTGAGAAATACTTAGCTTTGCCCAATTGGTCGAACAAGTCTGCAATAAGCAGGATGGGATACTTGTTCTTCACTGTCACTTTGTTGAGGGCTCGGTAGTCGACGCATAATCGGAGGCTCCCATCTTATTTCTTTTGGAAGAGAATTGGAGCTCCGAAAGGTGCTTTAGAGCTATGGATGAGACCACCACTTAGTAGTTCACCTAACTGCTTCCTGAGTTCTGCCAACTCTAGCGGGGGCATACGGTAGGGTGGTCTCGTTGGAGGCTTCACTCTTGGCTCCAGCTCGATGCTGTGATCCATGCCTCTACGTGGTGGAAGAGTCTTCGGTAACTCGGGTGGCATAACGTCCTTGAACGCTTTCAGGACATTCGCCACTGCAGCAGGTTCTTAAATGGCCTTCTCGTTGAGTGGCTTTAGCTTCATAGCAGCCACGAATGTCAATTCACCTTTTCGCACCCCTTTCTTCAGTTGTAATGCCGATATGTGTTGGGGCTCCTTGGTTCCTCTCCGAGAGACGGGAACCATGCAGGGGTCATTGCCTCCCATCATACATAGGGAGTTCAAGAACGGCATTGGCACCAACTTCGTTGTGTGCATAAACTCCATTCCAAGAATCACTTGGAAGTCATCCAGTGGCATGGCCATCATGTTGGTGTTCCCGCTCCATGTCCCGATTTTGATGAGAACACCTTTTGCCAACCCGGAGATTCGCTTGGCCTCCAAGTTCACCACCTTCATTCGGCTTGGGCTCTTCTCCAAGATCAACCCAAGTCGCTGTGCTTCTCGATCGACTATGAAGTTGTGGGTAGTGCCCGTGTCCACCATTGCATGGGTCGTTTGGCCATTTAGCTTTATGTCCACATACATCAGCTCACTACTTCCTGCTTTTTGTAGCTTTGTCTTGATGTTCTCCCCCACTTGACCCCGCATGGCGTTCAACAAACGCATTGCTCCCATTCGGGGTCCTTGCGACTCATCGTCATCGCTGCTGGATTCAGAACTGCTCGAACTAAGAGCAACAACTTTTCCCTTGTCCGATCGGGGGGGGGGTGGATGGAAGCCGTCAAAGCATTGAGTGCCTATTTTTGTGGGCACTCCCTCACCATGTGCGGTCCTCTGCACAAGAAACATCCTCCAAGTTTTGAGGTCTTACCTTTCGGGTTTGGCCCTTTGTGGGAACTCTTTTTCTTTTGTTCGCCCCCGAGCTCCTTCCCTTGAGAATGTTTTGGAGGGCGATTGCCTGAAGATTATTTCCTTCTCCCTGGGTCTTTAGAGGAAACAAAGTTAGTGAGTCTTTCTGCAGCAGCAATTGCCCCGACCATATCGGTAACATTCCTTTGATTTAGCTCAATTTGAGCCCATGACTTTAAACCATCGAGGAAGCTGAACAACTTGTTCTTCTCGGACATGTCCTGTATATCCAGCATTAGTGCAGAAAATTATTTCACATAGTCTCGGATGGTGGTACTCTGGCGGAGTTGTCTCAACTTCCTTCTTACGATGAACTCTGTGTTCTCCGGTAGGAACTAAGTTCTCAACTCCTACTTCAAGTCCTCCCATGTATCGACTCGACATCGACCTTATTGGATCTCCTCCCAATGGGTTCGCCACTAAAGTTTCGCATCTCCATTCAGATACATTGTTGCTATAGAAACTTTGGTATATTCAGAATTAGGCCTCGTAGCTCGGAAGTATTGTTCCATGTCGAATAGAAAGTTCTCGAGTTCTTTGGCATCTCTGGCCCCTCCATATCCATGAGGCTCGGGTGCTCTCAAATTTTGTGACGGTGCAACAAGGGTGTTGCTTCCTCCCGCATTTAGTGTTCTTGTAAGTGTTAGGATTGGAGCGGCACTAAGAGGGGGGGTGAATTAGTGCAACGGATTAAAACTTCGATTTTGGAAAAATCTTTTGTACGATAAGAACAAATATTGATGAAAACCAATTTGGAAGCTTGATAACTTAGAAGCGTATGGAAGTGTAGTGACTAAGTAAAGAAGTTTGTAGTATGTAAATGGTAAGAGTAGGATGCAAACCAGATAACACAATAGTTTTAAAGTGGGTCGGTCAAAATGACCTACATCCACTTGCGAAGCCTTCTTCGAAGAAGCTCCCAACTTCCACTAGCAAATCTCTTATAGGGGAAGGACTAATACCCCTCTTACAACCTTTACAAGTGGTTCACACTCTTACAATTCTTTTTAACAAGATGAGAGAAGGTGAACACTCAAGCAATATGAAGAACAAGACTTGCTAAGACTTTTCTAAGGCTCTTAACTCAAACTATTGCTTTGCAAAAGGTGTGTTCTCTGCTGAGAATTGAGGGGTATTTATAGGCCCCAAGAGGATTTAAAATTTGGGCTCCAATTTTGAATTCCTCTTGGGTTACCGAGATTGGTGGTGCCACCGCCTATCGATGGCGGTGCCACCGCTTGTCAATGTCTTGTCAGGCAGGCGTATTGGCGGTGCCACTGCCTATTGGTGGCTGTGCTATCGCCTGGTCTCGGGTGCTGGGCGGTGCCACCGCCTAGTCTGGCGGTGCCACTGCCTGACACTTCAGGTTCTAGGCAGTGCCATCACCCGTCCTTACAAGTTTCTGGTTGGGCTTTACGTCCAACCCAAACCAAGTCACTTTTGGGCCCAATTGGCCCCTAACCAAGGTATAGGATTATCTCTTAATCCTAACCCTAATTACATGTGAACTACATACCTAAAAACATAATCCTAAGCAAGTATTTAATCAGCCAACATCAAGTTTTGTTTCTGTGAGCTTTCCCGCGTTCTTCCGGTGGACTTCCGATACGCCCTTTGGTTTCTTCCAATAGACTCCCAGCAGGCTCCCAATCTTGTGACGAGTTCAACGAGTAGCCGAGCCTTCTCGGTGATCTCTATGAACCTCCAACGATCTCTTTGGCAAACTTCCGAAAGTTCCGACAAGTCTCCGATCTTTCTTGGTTGGTTCTGACAGCATCTCTGACGAATCTTCGGACTCTCAAACGTCTATCGAACTTGACTCCGGTATCCTTGCTTTATATTTTTAGGCTGTCGTAGTAAATCCTGCACACTCAACTTCAATAATATGGATTAGATTAATTAACCCATCAATTGATTTCATCATCAAAATATTAGATTCAACAATCTCCCCCTTTTTGATGATGACAATCAATTGATGACGGAGTTAAACATAACTCCCCCTATCTATATGCCATATTGTGAGAAGATAAAACCACTTGAATTCCATCCCATTGAATTCAAGCATAAATCGATAAGTTCTAACGTTGAACTTATCGTTGTCTTATTAAGCATGAGCAAATACGAACCTTCGTATTTCTCATAATTTTCAGCTATTGAAAATCATTTTCAAGTCAAATGATAAGAGACAATTTTCACTTTGACGAGAGATAAAAAATATGATAAAGATTTTCAACATGAATTTCATAATATAATATGATCAATCAATCTTGCGATATACTCAAAGAATAAGATATGTAAGATAAGCAAGGCATATAAGACAAGCTTTTGAAATTCATATAAGTCATGCTATCGATGCGCATAAGTCATACAAGTCATCACTTTTCCCCCTTTGTCATTAACAAAAAAAAAGAAGAGAAGGAGATGAGACTTGAAGTAAATAGTTTGTGATCAAAAGAAGTCAGCATAAAGATTAATCATACGAAATTCATCATTCAAAATTAATGTCGCTAGGAATATTTATCCAGATTCAAAACCAAATCAGCAAAACATCCAGAATTTAATAATACATCTTAAACAAATGTTCAGTTTTTGTTCAACAGAAGATGATGGACTTCAAACTTCACATGAAGAGTAATCAGAACAGAACAAGAAACTACATCGATTAATCTTTAGGAGGTAAGCCACCGTGCTGATATATGACATCTATTTTTTGATTCATTTGTTGTAGTTCCTTCAAAATTTCAATTTGCTAGATTTGAATTTGTTCTTGCTGCGATTTGATCTGATTCAATTCTGCCATAATGAGTTCTTCGAAGGATGAAAGAGGAGCTGAAGGTGCTGTTAGGATCAAGAGCACTAAGAGGGGGGGGGGGGGGGGGGGGGGGTGAATTAGTGCAGCGGAAAACTTTCTGCGATTAAAACGAAACTGCATTCGAACGATAAAAACGATTTCTGTTTGAAAGCCGATTCTAAGATTACTTTAATTTAAAATCAAGCAAGATGATGTTAAAGTCAATCTATGAAGGCAGTTTGCAGTTATGATGAAAACCAGAATATAAGCGCAAACAGAAATACGACGTTCGTACGAAGAAACTGATTTACGTCTAAATGCTGATTCGTAAATCACTTGATTAGGCGAGATGCAGTTTAAGCAAGGGTATAAAGGTAGTTTGCAGTTATGGTAAAAATCAAAATGTAAACGTAATCTGAAATATGATGATCATACGAAAAAGCAGATTTACATCTAAACGCTGATTCGGAAAGTGCAAAGCTTGAAACCCGATCGTATATGCGCAGAAAGCAGTAAGCTTCAGAGGAGGTTTGCAGTAAAGATAATATGCTTAAAGTAAATGAAAACCGAGATTTAGAGTGGTTCGGTCAATCTTGACCTACTCCACTTTTGGCTTCCTCCACCGACGAGGTCACCGACGTCAACTAGAGGCCTTCCTTTAATAGGCGAAGGCCAACCACCCTTTTACAGTTTCACTCAACTGAGATTTGAGGGGTATTTATAGGCCTCCACGAGGATTCAAATTTGGGCTCCAAATTTGAATTCTCGTGGAGTTCCCGATGCTGGCGGTGCTACCGCCTATCAGTGGCGGTGCTACCGCCTTTTAGTGGCGGTGCCACCGCCTGTCAGTGTCAGGCGCTGACAGTGCTGGGCGGTGCCACCGCCTACAGTGTTTTCAGCCCACTACTTGGGCTTCAATCTTGGCCCAAACTAGTCCGAACTCGGGCCCAATTGGCCCCTACTTGGGTTATAGGATTAATACATAATCCTAACCCTAATTAATATGCTAACTACGAAATTAAAGAAACTTTATAAGCTATTACAAAGTCCATAAGTCAAGACTTCTTCCGGTGAGCTTCCGGCGAACTTTCGGCGGTCTTCCGATAAACTCTCGGAAACCATTCTGCGGACTCCCGGCAAGCTCCTAGACTTCACGATTTGATCTTGGCGAGTTCCAACGAGCTTCTTTGGCAAGCTCTGATCTTTCTTGGTGAGCTCCACTAACTTCCAACGAACCTTCTGGCGAGCTTCCGAAAAACCCTTCGGCAAGCTCCCTACTCATTCTCTGCTAGTTCCGGCAGCATTCCCGACGAACCTTCGGACTTCCGTCGAACTCTCGAACTCCCAATGAATCCTTCGCGCTTAACTCCGCACTTTGTTTCGCTTTATGTCTTTCTCATTATCATAGTTATTCGTGCACACACAAACTAAAACTCTACTCCGATCTAGACAATTATTACAACGCGAATCGACATTCTATTGCCCGGCACGTCATTGGTTGGCGCTTCGTCTGATTCTTCAGTGCATCGTCCTCTCTTACGGCTTGTTGCCCAATCGGCGGTTGACCTCCGCAATCCTGATATCCTTGGCGTAATTCCGCTCTCCTTGGCTCGATGCTCGATGTCTGAAGCCTTCTGCCGTCCAATATCCTGACGTGATCTCCTCCGGCGCAACGTCAATTCCTCCTGCGTCAACTGTCTAATCCTGATTGAGTAGACCTGCATTACTCAAAATGCAATTAAACATCTAAACACAATAAATTAGTTTCATCATCAAAATCCGAGATTCAACAATCTCCCCCTTTTTGATGATGATAACTAATTGATGACTAACGGAGTTAACCTTAACTCCCCGGAGTTTAACCAAACTCCCCCTATCAATATGTCATTAATAGAACACTTGGATTATCCCAAATCCAAGTAACATTCATCACATCTTATGAAAAACATTTAATCCATCATGCAAATATATAAAATATTAAATTCAATGCATGAAGTCATCATCAATATACTTCTCCCCCTATGTCATCAACAAAAAGGAGAAGTAGCTCTAGCTATTTTAAAAGATATGCAAGTTTTTGCAACGCGAAGCTAGATTTTCATCACAATATATAAGCACAAAAGCATAGCAAGATTCTTAGGTTGAATCATGGCAATTCAACACTTGCTTCTTGTGCAAGATTGCACTTTGCTTTTCTTTGCATGTTTTAACTAGCAAAAGCTTTTTTCCCTTTGTTTTTGTCGAAAAGAAGGGAAGAGTATAAGCTAGCCAACATTTGCCTTGAGTTAGCAATCTTTCTCCCCCTATGTCATTGCCGAAAAGAAGGAGAGGAACCAATGATTTAGACTTTTTCATAAATCATGAATTTGCATAAATCAATATTTCAATCATCACATGACACATACAAGACAAAAATACAAAGAAATCATGTCATGAAAGACATCAATTGTTAAACATGATATGATAATTGTCTCAAAAATTTCAATTTGCAATACATGTGATAGATTGCAATACTAAAAAATTTAATGCGATGCTTTTAAGGATATCAACCTATTTTTGATACAAAGCATGGCAAGAGCAATTATATTGCAAGTTTTCTAAGTTTTGCATTTTTTGCTTCTTTCGAGATAGCAATTCTTTGCTTCTCTATAAGCTAGCAAATTTTACGATATGCAAGTTTTACTACATACAAGCTAGCAAATTTAAAGATATGCAAGTTGGCATATTTGCTTTTCTTTGCAATGTGCATGATAGTATTTCTTTGTAATGTTCAAGATAGCAAATTGTACATCATGCTAGCTAGCAAATTAAAGATGTTCAAGAAAGCAAGCTCTTTCTTTTCTTTTGAGAAGTGTCATTTTTGCTTCCTTAGCAAAATATCAAACTAGCAAGGGACCATGTTTTACATGAGGCAAGCAAACAATTTGGCAAGTGTTACATTTGTATTTTTTCTTTAGATGTGCAAGAAAGTAAGCAAGTTTTTGCATTTTCTTGACTTGTGCAAGGTAACTGATTTCTCTTTGAGATGACCCTTTACATCAATTCAAGATAGCACATTAGCAACTCTTTCTCTCCCATTGTCATTGACAAAAGGAAAGGAAGATTCAAGTCATGAATATCAAAATAATAATTTTGTCATGAATATTTCATCATTGCGTGCATCATTATTGCATGCATAATACCAAATCATGATATATATTTTCAAAACATATAAACTCATCATTATATGCATGATTCCAAATCATCATTCATATCATTTCAATCATTGTTTCAATCATCACTATAACTCATCATGCAAAAAATGTAAAATCATCTAATATGATACAAACATTTATTTTCAAAATATTTATCACTATTTTCATGTATGATAATAAAGTATTCATGATACCGAACATTAAGTCAACGATGATTCATTTTATCAAATCTCTTCTTTTTATAAATAACAAAAATTATAGGTGTACAAAGAAGAGATTGTGATTAAAAAAAATCTTAAGTAGTAAATCCAAAAAGTCAAGATCATAATTCAAATACAAACTCATTCAAATTCAAATCGTCAAATTCATCAAAATCTCAACATTACTTTCAAGAGATTTAAAATGGTATACATAGATTTATCATAAAGCAAATTAATTTTCAATCATCACATAAGGCATTTAAAGAATTTTTGAAACATAGGAGAATGATTAATTTAAGCATGCAATGTTTCAATCAAATTCAAGTCATGAATACCAATACTTTCATATTATAAGTATCAATTCATGAATACCAAAAGATATTTCAAAAAGACATATCGATAAGTGATTCATTTGTATCATTTCATTTTCAGAAAATTTTCCTTTTTGGTAAATAAATCTAGGAGAACAAAATGAATTAAGAGAGATATAACATGATTGAAGCATAGAACATGATTCATATTTAAAATGTGTCTCATGTCATAAGTATGAATCAAGCATTTGTGAAATCTGAAATCATCCTCAAAGTCACATTCAATAAATTCATACATAACAAGCATAGATTTATTGAAAAGTCAATAAGATAGAGGGTCACATTTCATTTTTATAAATTTCTATTAATGTGATTTGCTTCTTATAAGCATGCCGTTACCTTTAATAAAACAAGTGTCAACATTTAAGATGGAAAGGTAAATTTCATAAAACAAATCATCAAGCATGATTCCATGATAATATCCTTTTAATATCTTGATATTCATCATCAAGTAAGATTTCAAAAAAATATGTTCAAGAGAAATCATTAAGACCAAATGCATGAAACACTCATTTATTTTCAAAATATTCATCATGTTTATTGAGATTCACAAGATTGGTAAAATAAATTCATTAATCTCAATAGGATAGAAATTTCATTTCCATTTCATACAATTGATTTCATGTGAGGGTATTCAAATCTTTTGTGAAAACATGTATCATCATTTAAAATCGAAACATAAGTTTCGTCATGAAGCCGTCAAGACCAAACACATCATGATATCACATCTATCATCAAAAGACTATCAAGAAATTCATACATAGATGTACATGCACTATGTCTTCTTAATATGTCATGAGAAACTCATCTTAATTCGTCATAAAAATGATTAGACCAAAAACATGTTAATCCAAAATGAGAGTTTCAAATCAACATTTACTTTAAAAATTCATGCATAACATAAAATCATCAAGATACACATGCATGGATTAATCCTAAGCATTATCACATATCATATAATTATCATCCCTAATGTTGCATACATCATTCAATATTTCAAAACATAACATGCATGAAACCTTAGCAATATACGTTTCATGATCAAAATTTTAATTTTTCAAAGATACTAAAAAAATGATATAATTTTTAAAAAATAATTTTTTATTTCCTATTCCTACTATCTAAATTAAGCACTCATGAAAGACTTCAAGTAATTTCAAAATAATTCAAGAGAGTTGAGTTACTTACCTTGTAGTCGAAGCCCGTCAAAGCCCAATTCGTCGTTTCACCTTTGGAAGTTCTTGATTCATCCTTGGGTGCCTTCCTTTTCTTTGGCCTATTCCTTCGTTCAAGTTCATTGTTTATTTTAGATTTTTGTTTAATGAACTTATTAAGATTTAGTATTCGAAGTTCAAGTTCATCATTGTCCTCATCACTTGAGTCATCGCTTAAGTGGTATTCATTTGTCCGGAGTTCCAAATCCTTCATATTCTTTGGAAGGTGGTTCAAGTGTTCATTGTGTTCATCATGTGCATTGTGCACCATTTCATATGTCATCAATGAGCTGATAAGTTCTTCAAGTGGAAAAATATTTAAATCTTTTGTTTCTTGTATTGCTGTAACTTTTGATTCCCAAACTTTAGAAAGTGATCGTAAAACTTTACTAACAAGTTCAAAATTCGAGAAACATTTGCCAAGAGTTTGTAAACCATTGACGACATCCGTAAAACGGGTGTACATGTCAACAATGGTTTCGCTCGGCTTCATTTGAAAAAGCTCGAAATCATGCATTAAAATGTTAACTTTTGAGTCTTTGACTCTACTAGTTCCCTCGTGTGTGAATTCAAGTGTTCGCCAAATATCAAAAGCCGTTTCGCACGTAGAAATCCGATTGAACTCATTTTTGTCTAAAGCGCAAAATAAGGCATTCATAGCCTTTGCGTTTAAAGAAAAATACTTTTTCTCCAAATCCGACCATTCGTTCATCGGTTTAGAGGGAAGTTGAAAACCGTTTTCAACAATATTCCATAAATCCAAATTCATAGAAATTAAGAAAACTCTCATTTGAGTTTTCCAATAAGTGTAATCCAATCCGTTAAACAACGGTGGACGAAAAACCGATAAGCCCTCTTGAAAGCCATGAAGAGCCATTTCTCTCGGGTGTAAATCCGAAATGAGAAATACCGTGCTCTGATACTAATTGTTAGGATCGGAGCGGCACTAAGAGGGGGGGGTGAATTAGTGCAGCGGATTAAAACTTTCGGTTTTAGAAAATCTTTCGTACGATAAGAACGGAACTTGAAAAGCTTAATCTTGAAAGCGTATTCTTAAATATGCGCAGCAAGGGTAATAAGGAACTAAAGCATGTAAGAAGGTTTGCAATAATGTAAATAGCAATAATGAAATGCAAACCAAGGATCACGCCGATTTTAGAGTGGTTCGGTCAAATGACCTACTCCACTTGCGAGGCCCCTCTTCGATGAGGCTCCCACCTTCCACTAGCAAATCTCTTGAAATGGAAGGGTAAATACCCCTCTTACAACTCTTTACAAGCGGTTCACTCTCTTACAGATATTCGAGAAGGGATAAGGTGAACACTAGCAAATTGAAAGGAAGACAAGCTAACACTTTTCTAAGACCTTTCTCTCAAACACTTGCTGCTTAAAAAGTTGTGATCTCAGCTGAGATTTGAGGGGTATTTATAGGCCTCAAGAGGATTCAAATTTGGGCTCCAAATTTGAATTCTCGTGGAGTTCCCGATGCTGGCGGTGCTACCGCCTGTTAGTGGCGGTGCCGCCGCCTGTTAGTGTCAGGCGTTGATAGTGCTGGGCGGTGCCACCGCCCAGCACAGGCGGTGCCACCGCCCAGCCCAGGCGGTGCCACCGCCTACAGTGTTTTTAGCCCACTACTTGGGCTTCAATCTTGGCCCAAACTAGTCCGAACTCGGGCCCAATTGGCCCCTACTTGGGTTATAGGATTAATACCTAATCCTAACCCTAATTAACATGCTAACTACAAATTTAAAGACACTTTATAAGCTATTACAAAGTCCATAAGTCAAGACTTCTTCCGGTGAGCTTCCGGCGAACTTTCGGCGGTCTTCCGATAAACTCTCGGAAACCATTCTGCGGACTCCCGGCAAGCTCCTAGACTTCACGATTTGATCTTGGCGAGTTCCAACGAGCTTCTTCGGCAAGCTCTGATCTTTCTTGGCGAGCTCCACTAACTTCCAACGAACCTTCTGGCGAGCATCCGAAAAACCCTTCGGCAAGCTCCCTACTCATTCTCGGCTAGTTCCGGCAGCATTCCCGACGAACCTTCGGACTTCCGTCGAACTCTCGAACTCCCAATGAATCCTTCGCGCTTGACTCCGCACTTTGTTTTGCTTTATGTCTTTCTCATTATCATAGTTATTCCTGCACACACAAACTAAAACTCTACTCCGATCTAGACAATTATTACAACGCGAATCGACATTCCATTGCCCGGCACGTCATTGGTTGGCGCTTCGTCCGATTCTTCAGTGCATCGTCCTCTCTTACGGCTTGTTGCCCAATCGGCGGTTGACCTCCGCAACCCTGATATCCTTGGCGCAATTCTGCTCTCCTTGGCCCGATGCCCGACGTCCGAAGCCTTCTGCCGTCCAATATCCTGATGTGATCTCCTCCGGCGCAATGTCAACTCCTCCTGCGTCAATTGTCTAATCCTGATCGAGTAGACCTGCATTACTCAAAACGTAATTAAACATCTAAATACAATCAATTAGTTTCATCATCAAAATCTGAGATTCAACAGGGATCACCTCCCATTTCCAACTTAATCATTGTGCTAACTACGATAAATCCTAAGACAATTTCTGCAGCTTGCTCCGGTGCGTCAATCGCTTCTTCCGACGAGTTTCCGGCGAACTTCCGTCGATCATCCGATGAACCATCGGTGATGCTCCTGCGGACTTCCGGCAGACTCCTGGACTTGCGACGATCCACTTGGCGAGTTCCGTTGAGCTTCTTTTGGCAAGCTTATGGACTTCTCAGATTTGTTCCCGCAGAACCTCCGACGACTGTCCGAACTTCCGTCGAACTCTCGAACTCCTAACGTGATCATTGTCTTGACTCCGGCGCAACTCCTGCTGTATGTCTTTCTTCCATCGTAGTTAATCCTGCACTCTTAAAACAAAACTTCGATCGAGATAATTAATCCTAAGCAATTAACCAAGTTGTCCGGCATGTCATTGGTCCCTCGACGCTTCGTCCGATTCTTCGGCGCATCGTCCTCTCCTGCATCCTATTGCCCAATCGGCCAGTTGACTCCGCAACTCTGATATCCTTGGCACAAAACCCGCTCTTCTTGGCCCGATGCCCGAGTCCACTGCCCGAAGCCTTCTGTCGATACGTCGACCGATCCACCGGCTCGACGTCCAATCTTCTGACATGTTCCTCCGGCACAACATGATTTTCCTACTTTAATTGTCTCATCCTGATCGAAGCATCCTGCATCACTCAAAACACAGATTAAATCATAAACATGTATCAAGTGGTTTCATCATCAAAATACGAGATTCAACAGGTGCTGCGCCAAAGGAACTAGGAGGAGGAGATTCATTTCCCCTAAGAATTAGTGTTTCGGGGTGTTCTACTGGTGGGGGAATTGGATCAGTCATTCTAGGTTGCCTAACCCATATACCATTGTTAAATGTGCACCTAAGTCTTTTTAATAGATTTCTATTAATAATGTTATACCGATCACTTTGAATTGTTTCTTCATCGGGTGGGATACAAATGTCATGGGCAAGTAGGAATCGAGTGATTAACCCTCCATATGGCAACATAGTGTCTTTAGCTATAATATCATGCATGTGTTGCCGGATTGAGTATCCAAAACAGTTATGTTGACCGGTTATAATCCAATACATGGTGCTTATTTCTATTTGATTCATTTCATCAAGATGAAATTGCTTAGGGATTAGTATGCTAGTTATGATATGATGAAGGATTTTAGAGTTAAAGGGCAGTAGGTGCTCACAACTTTTGGGTATTATGCCGAGGTCAGGATTTGCAAAAATAGTTTTGACGGCTTCGGAGTAAGTTGCTCTGATTGTATTGACATCCCATTTACCTCTAAAATAACAGCCCCTATCTTTTTTAGTGATTCCAATTAGTTCACAAATAGTACTATCAAAAATTCTAATTTGTGTTCCTAGTAGGTAAGTACTTAGGCTATCATTATCCACATATAAGTTTGCATAAAATAGCCTGACTAACCTAGGATAGACTGGTTCATTTATTTATAATAGAGGTAGGGCATCTAGATGTGCAAACCACCTAATAGGTTCTAGGTTTCCTAGTTCATTGAGATCAACATGTTTACCCTTATGGATACATCTAGTTTCGAAGTTTGGAAACCTAAGAGCTACTTCTTTGGATCTAAAAAGGTCTTGGTCATATGAATCTCCTTCAACCCTTTTCCCTTTTGATCTTTTAGGAGCCATTATCTAGATATGATAGATGAAACTGTAAGGAGTAGATAAACTAATGAGAAGAGAGGAAAAATTTCAGATTTTACCTTATTGAGAATCTCTTAGAAGATGGAGAGCTTAGATCAACAAAAATCACTTTCTAAGGCTTATAAATGCTGGAATGAAGCTTTGGAGAGGTTGTGGGAGAAGTAGAGGCGATTCCTCACGGGTTGGGGGCGGTGTCACCGCCGGCCCTAACCCGTCGGGTTATAAAGGGGCTCTCAGGCAGTGCCACTGCCAAAACAAGTGGTGCCACCACTTGGCGCTCGAGCGCTCAGGCGGTGCTATCGTCGATTCTGGCGGTGCCACCGTTGGCTTGCCACGGAAGAAAGAAAGAAAATTTTTCTTGTCCCTTCTTGATTTCTAAAGGTGTTTGACTCAAGAAAGGTTGAGATATTGAGTTGTACTTTAATATATCGTTTGGAATCGAAAGAAGAGGATGAAATCAAATCCACAAAAGAACGGAACAAGGATGAGACATTCTTCAAAAAATACATTCAAACAAACTTACTTTAAGGGACAATTTAACATGCCTAGTTCCCTTCTAATAAATTCAAATTGGTCTTCATTTAAAGCTTTTGTAAAAATATCTGCTAATTGATGCTTTGTGTCAATAAATTCTAGAACGACATTATTGTTAAGAACATGATCGCGTATGAAATGATGTCTAATATCTATATGCTTAGTTCTAGAGTACTGAATTGGATTTTTGGTAAGACATATGGCACTTGTATTATCACATTTTATTAGAATGTTTTTCAAATGAATTCCATAGTCTTCTAATGTATTTTTCATCCAAACAACTTGTGCACAGCATGCACTTGCAGCAATGTATTCAACTTCCACCGTAGATAGTGTAACTGAATTTTGTTTCTTGGAAGTCCAAGAAACAAGTGCATGCCCTAAAAATTGGCTTGTTTCGGATGTACTTTTTCTATCTATCCTACATCCGCCAAAATCAGCATCTGCATAAGCTATTAAATCGAATTTATCAGACTTTGGATACCACAATCCTAAATTTGGAGTTCCTTTAAGATATCTAAATATTCTTTTAACACTCTTAAAATGAGATAGTTTAGGATTTGATTGAAATCTAGCGCAAAGTCCTACACTAAATATTATGTCCGGTCTAGTCGCGGTAAGGTAGAGTAGACTACCTATCATTCCCCTATGTGTTTTTTGATCGAAATTTTTACTATTTTCATCCATATCTAACTTAGTCGAAGTACTTATAGGGGTGTTTATCGCTTTTGAATTATTCATATTAAATCGTTTTAACAATTCTAATGTGTATTTAGATTGGTTAAGAAATATACCATCACTAAGTTGTTTGATTTGTAATCCTAGAAAGAAGGTTAATTCACTCATTAAACTCATTTCAAATTCATGACTCATACATTTGGCAAATGATTCACATAGTGATTCATCCAAAGAACCAAATATAATATCGTCAACATACATTTGTACAATAAGAAAATTATTTTCAAAGTATTTGATAAACAATGTAGTATCAACCTTGCCTTTGGTAAAATTATTTAAAATAAGAAAGGAACTAAGCCTTTCATACCAAGCTTTAGGAGCTTGTTTCAAGCCATAGAGAGCCTTAGTCAATTTGAATACATGATTGGGAAGAAGAGAGTTTTCAAATCCGAGCCTTGTTTCTAACCACGATACCGCATTCGTCTTGCTTGTTTCTAAAGATCCATTTAGTACCAATGACTAAATGGTCACTAGGTCTAGGAACAAGCTTCCATACCTCATTCCTTTCAAATTGATTCAATTCTTCTTGCATTGCAATGACCCAAAAATCATCTTTTAAGGCCTCGTCAATGCATTTTGATTCAATTTGAGAAAGGAAGGCGGCGTTAGCACAAAAATTCTTGAAAGAAGAGCGAGTTTGAACCCTTTTTGATGTATCTCCTATAATTAGCTCCTTTGGATAAGCATCCACATACTTCCATTCCTTGGGTAAGGAAATTTCGGAAGAAGATGCATCCAAGTTGCTATTTTGAGGAGGGGGTTCATTTAAATTCAAATTATCAAAACCAAGATCATCATCAAAATCATTTTTCTTTAAATAAAAAATTTCATTAAAAACTACATGAATAGACTCTTCTATAACTAAGGTTCTTTTATTAAAAACACGAAAAACCTTAGAAACAGAAGAGTAACAAAGAAAGATGCCTTCATCAGATTTAGCATCAAATTTTCCTAAGGCATCCTTTTCATTCAAAATAAAGCATTTGCAACCGAAAACTTTAAAATAAGAAATATTTGGTTTTTTGTTATTCCATAATTCATAGGGAGTTTTTGATGAAGATGGTCTTATTAGAACCCTATTCATGATGTAACAAGTCGTATTTACGGCTTCGGCCCAAAAATACTTGGGTAGACTATGTTCATTCAACATAGTTCTTGCCATTTCTTGTAGGTTTCTATTTTTTCTTTCAACTACTCCATTTTGTTGATGATTTCTTGGAGTGGAGAAGTTGTGATTGTATCCATTAACTTTACAAAGATTTTGGAAGTCACAGTTTTGAAATTCACTACCGTGATCACTCCGAATTGATGAAATCATGAAGCCCTTTTCGTTTTGAGTGAGTTTACAAAATTTTGAGAAGCACTTGAAACAATCACTTTTGTGGACTAAGAAATAGGTCCAAGTGTACCTAGTATAGTCATCTACAATTACAAAAGCATATTTGCTTCCTCCTAGACTTGTTGTGTCAATTGGTCCAAATAAGTCCAAATGGATCAATTGTAGTGGTCTAGTGGTGCTAATTTGATTTTTTGGTTTGAAACTAGTTTTTATTTGTTTACCTAGTTGACATGCATCACATACTTTGTCCTTAGTAAACTTCATATTTGGAATCCCTCGTACTAATTCTCTAGATGAGATCTTAGATATTAGTTTCATGCTTGTATGGCCTAATCTCCTATGCCAAAGCAAGCATCATCATTTAGAGCGGAGAAGCATATTTCATTACTTAGTTCATCAAGGTTGATGGTGTAGACATTATTTTATTTTAATGCAATCATAGTCATGTTATTGTTTGGTTTTTCGATAACACACACATTTGATTCAAATCTAACGATATAACCTTTATCGCATAGTTGACTAATACTCAAGAGATTATGTTTCAATCCATCAACTAGTAAAACATCATCAATAGAAAAACTTAATTTGTTACCAATAGTTCCCTTGCCAATGATTTTGCCTTTGTTATTGTCTCTGAAGGTGACGTACCCTTCTTCTTTGCCAGTGAGCATAGAGAAATGAGATGGATCTCCAGTCATATGTCTTGAGCATCCACTATCGAGATTCCATCTCTTGCTCCTAGCTTGTGGGTTTGTCTACAAAAGAGGATGATTTTTAGGTACCCATTTGATTTTGGGTGCCTAAAAAATTGATCCACTAGGTTTGTTATTTATTATTGAATCATTTATAGTTCCTTTAGGAACCCATATTAATTTTTGTGAACTAATTTTCCTAAATGGACATTTATAGGCAATATGTCCGGATTTGCAATAAAAGTTACATTTCATATAAGATGAAACATGTAATGTAGGTCCTTTTATGAAAGTGGTAGGATTTTGATGTAATCCTTTTACAAATCCAATTCCACTTCTATTTGCGACGTGACCCTTGTTTGCAAGGATCATATATAATCCTTTGCTACCAACCTTAAACTTGTTTAAGGTTTCTTTAAGAATCAAAATTTTATTTTTTATTACTTCTAAATGTTCACATTTAGAGCATAGAGGAGTTTGAAGACTATCAAACTTATTTTGTAGTAAAACATGCCCTTTCTTTAATATACTTAACTTCTTACTAATAGTTCTACATTCATCAAATAATTCATGAAAAGCGATAGAGAGTTCTTCAAAAGATAAATCTTCATTAAATAAATCACATACCTCTTCTCCTAAAGCCATTAGTGCGAAGTTTGCCTCCTCTTTGTTGCTAGCTTCCTCACTTTCTGAATCACTTGAATCGTCCCAAGTTGCCTTTAGAGCTTTCTTCTTCTTTGGTTGCTTCTTCTTGGCTTGGGGGCATTCATTTTTGAAATGTCTTGGCTTCTTGCATTCATAGCATATCACTTGATCATTTTTATGTTCAAGTTTATTTTTGGTGTTGTTCTTAAATTTGTTCTTTCTTAAAATTTTTTTAAATTTTTGAGTCAAGAGTGCAATGTCATTTTCAATATCCTCATCACTTGATGTTCCTTTCAAGTGATCTTCTTGTGATATGAGTGTCATATCCTTCCTGTTCTTTGGAAGGGGGTTCTCGAGTTCATCATGATCTTGACACGTCATTTCATAGGTCATTAGAGACCCAATAAGTTCTTCAAGAGGGAATGTTTTGAGGTCCTTGACCTCTTGAATGGACGTAACTTTTGGATCCCAACTTTTAGGAAGAGATCTTAAGATTTTATTTACTAGTTCAAAGTTAGAAAAATCTTTACCAAGAGCTTTGAGTCCATTGATGACATCCGTAAAACGGGTGTATATGTCTCTGATGGACTCACTTAGTTTCATTCGGAAAAGTTCATAAGAGTGCACAAGGATGTTGATTTTGGACTCTTTCACTTGGCTAGTGCCTTCATGAGTGACTTCAAGAGTTCTCCAAATATCAAAAGCCGAATCACAAATTGAAACACGATTAAACTCATTTTTGTCTAGTGCACAAAATAAGGCATTCATAGCCTTTGCATTTAAAGCAAAAACCTTCTTCTCTGATTCATTCCATTCGCTCATCGGAAGAGAAGATTTTTTAAATCCGTTTTCGACAATAGTCCAAAGCTCGAAATCTATGGAAATGAGGAAGATCCTTATACGGGTCTTCCAATACGTGTAATCCAACCCATTAAACATAGGTGGATGTGTGATAGAATGTCCCTCATGCATGCCGGAGTAAGCCATCTCTCTTGGGTTTTAAACCAAATATGAGAGTGAGCCTTGCTCTGATACCAATTGTTAGGATCGGAGCGGCACTAAGATGGGGGGGTGAATTAGTGCAGCGGATTAAAACTTCGGTTTTGGAAAAATCTTTCGTATGATAAGAACAAATATTGATGAAAATCGATTTGGAAGCTTGATAACTTAGAAGCGTATGGAAGCGTAGTGACTAAGTAAAGAAGTTTGCAGTATGTAAATGGCAAGAGTAGGATGCAAACTAGATAACATAGGAGTTTCAAAGTGGTTCGGTCAAAATGACCTACATCCACTTGCGAAGTCTTCTTCGAATAGGCTCCCAACTTCCACTAGCAAATCACTTGTAGGGGAAGGACTAATACCCCTCTTACAACCTTTACAAGTGGTTCACACTCTTACAATTCTTTTCAACAAGATGAGAGGAGGTGAACACTCAAGCAATATGAAGAACAAGACTTGCTAAGACTTTTCTAAGGCTCTTAACTCAAACTATTGCTTTGCAAAAGGTGTGTTCTCTGCTGAGAATTGAGGGGTATTTATAGGCCCCAAGAGGATTCAAAATTTGGGCTCCAATTTTGAATTCCTCTTGGGTTACCGAGATTGGTGGTGCCACCGCCTGTCAATGTTTTGTCAGGCAAGCGTACTGGCGGTGCCACCGCCTGTTGGTGGTTGTGCCATCACCTGGTCTCGGGTGTTGGGCGGTGCCACCGCCTGACACTTCGGGTTCTGGGTGGTGCCACCGTCCGTCCTTACAAGTTTCTGGTTGGGCTTTACGTCCAACCCAAACCAAGTCACTTTTGGGCCCAATTGGCCCCTAACCAAGGTATAGGATTATCCCTTAATCCTAACCCTAATTACATGTGAACTACATACCTAAAAACATAATCCTAAGCAAGTATTTAACTGGCCAACGTCAAGTTTTGTTTCGGTGAGCTTTCCCGCGTTCTTCCGGTGGACTTCCGATATGCCCTCTGGTTTCTTCCAACGGACTCCCAGTAGGCTCCCGATCTTGTGATGAGTTCAACGAGTAGCCGAGCCTTCTCGGTGATCTTTGCAAACCTCCAACGATCTCTTCGGCAGACTTCCGAAAGTTCCGACAAGTCTCCGATCTTTCTTGGTTGGTTTCGACAACATCTCTGACGAATCTTCGGACTCTCAAACATCCATCGAACTTGACTTCGATTTCCTTGCTTTATGTTTTTAGACTGTCGTAGTAAATCTTGCACACTTAACTTCAATAATATAGATTAGATTAATTAACCCATCAATTGATTTCATCATCAAAATTCGAGATTCAACAATGAGCATGGCCACCTTTGAAGTGAGTTTGGCCACAACATCCTGTAAGTGTTGCACGGAGTCTTTGGTGTCATCAGACAGTCGGTCGACCAGGGCCTCGACCTTGTCGATCCTAGACTCCGCTTCCTCTTGCAAGCTCTCTACCCTAACAAGCCTTTGTTGGCCATGGTAGAGTTCCTCCATGCTCGCTTCAAGAACATCCAGGCGGGTTTCCACCGTTGTGAGTCTCTCCTTGTGACTCTTTTTCCCAGTTAGTGCTCCATATTGCATTTCCTCCGCTCGCAGAGAGTAGCCAACTTCTCGCTTATCATGTTCGCTGCCACGCTCCTCTTGAACGGCTCCAATAGCATGAGAGCAAGTGTACACATGCAGCCCACCTGTGGGTGCTTGGGGCAAGGGTCCGGCTTGTCCCGTCTTGCTTGATTCGCCACGATGCTTTGCCATGGTGAAGTTGCGAAGTTCGTTCACTGCTTGCTCAAAGTGCTTGCCCACTCTGATACCACAATGTCACGGCCTTAGCTGGAATTGCCTAAGGCATGAGGCACTCTTGCGGCTAAAGACGCGAACTTAGCTTGCGTTGCCTAAGTCGCGGGTCACCCTTGCGGCAAAGATGCGAACTTAGCTTGCGTTGCCTAAGTCGCACTTCGCCCTTGCGATATTGCTCCACAAGGATCAGCCCACTTGTAACCTCTCGCAAGTCCTGAAGGACCTGTAAAAAGAGAAAGTTGATTAGTTCGAAAGAACGAGCGGCGGACAAGTCCCGACGTCTCGCGAAAAGGGGAAGCTTTACAAGCAATTCAGCGAGCACCTTGTGTGCACAAGAGAAAAGAGGGAGAGGGGGAAAACAAGGGCTTTAGAAGGTTGAACGAACAGCTGCAAGCCCACAAACAGCCGCTCACCTGGTCCCGGGCGCGACAACAAGTTTCCGTCAAGGCAATGTGCGAACTTGCGAAAGAGTGTAAAACGCCCGGTATATATCCGAAGCCCCATCCAGCCCTGTGCCATTCAAGGGGTTCAAGAGGGCTGAGATGGCTGACGTTTTGGTGAGCGACGGTAGATTCCAGAAATCAGCCCGCGACATACGAAAACGGAGCTATTTTGAGGCTGTTTTGCTCGGTTCGGTGAGCGATCGCTTTATAACGCTGCAGCTTGTTCGAACTTACATATTTATAAGCAAAATGTCCCAAAACTAAGAGAAAACATGCTGTCAAGAAGCTGTACATGTAGGTGTGAGCGACGAACGGTTCGTTGAATGGAGTTATTGTGAGTACGCGACGACCGTTGGTGACACGACGTCTAATCTTCTGACATGTTCCTCCAGCCCAACATGATTTTTTCTTCTTTAATTGTCTCATCCTGATTGAAGTATCCTGCATTGCTCAAAACGTAGATTAAATCATAAATATATATCAAGTGGTTTCATCATCAAAATACGAGATTCAACAATCTCCCCCTTTTTGATGATGACAACCACTTGATGACGGAGTTAACCTTAACTCCCAGAGTTTAAACAAACTCCCCCTATCAATATGTCATATTGATAGAAACTCTTGGATTCAAAAAATCCAAGCAACATGTCATCATAAACTTATGCATAACATGTCATGTCATCAACATACTTCTCCTCCTTTGTCATCAACAAAAACGAGAAGTACAACTATTATTGTGTTTGTGATATAAGTTCAACTCATTG
The DNA here is from genome assembly GCF_036884655.1 of Musa acuminata AAA Group. Taxonomy (NCBI): domain Eukaryota; kingdom Viridiplantae; phylum Streptophyta; class Magnoliopsida; order Zingiberales; family Musaceae; genus Musa; species Musa acuminata. The sequence continues at coordinate 36,575,085 of NC_088357.1, forward strand.
CATGAAAAACATAATATCAGGTTTTATCATCATGCGGTTTTGAAGGTAGAAAATTTAGCAAGTATTACATCATGCTTAGAACATTCAAGCTATCAAGTTTTAGATATGCAAGTTTTACAACATACAAGATAGCACTTTTGCTTCTTTTGAGATTGCAACTTCTACATCATGCAAGCTAGCAAATTAGAGATGCTCAAGAAGGCAACTCTTGCTTCTTGAAATATGCAAGTTGCAAGCTAGCAAATTTTTGCTTCCTTTGCAATGTTTGAGCTCGCAATTTTGCTTTCATAGCAAAGTGCAAGTTTAGCATGTTTAGCTTTTCTTGAGATAGCAACTGTTTGCTTCCCTTTAGACTATAAGCTAGCAATTTTTACGATATGCAAGTTTTACTACATATAAGCTAGCTTTTCATCACAACATATAAGCATAAAAGCATAGCAAGATTCTTAAGTTCAATCATGATAATTCAACACTTGCTTCTTGTGCAAGATTGCACTTTGCTTTTCTTTGTATGTTCTAACTAGCAAAAGCTTTCTCCCCTTTGTTTTTGTCAAAAAGAAGGGAAGAGTACAAGCTAGCAATCTTTCTCCCCCTATGTCATTGCCGAAATGAAAGAGAGGAACCAATGATTTAGACTTTTACATAAACTGTGAATTTGCATCAATCAATATTTCACATGATACATACAAGACAACAATGCAAAGAAATCATGTCATGAAAGACATCAATTGTTAAACATGATATGATAATAGTCTCAAAATTTTCAATTTACGATACATGTGATACATTGCGATATACTAAAAAATTTAATGCGATGCTTTTAAGGATATCAACCTATTTTTGATACAAAGCATGACAAGAGCAATTATATTACAAGTTTTCTAAGTTTTGTATTTTTTGCTTCTTTCAAGATAGCAATTCTTTGCTTCTCTTTATATTGTAAGATTTCAATTCATTGGTAGTGTTCATGAAAGCAAGTTCTTTCAATGAAATGATCGAGCTAGCAAATTTTCCTTCCTTTAAAATATGCAGGCTAGTAATAAACTAACTCCCCCTTTATCATTATCGAAAAGAAGGGAGAAATCAATGGCTAAAAAATTTAATATTTATACAAGCCATATTACAAAATCATGTTATGATATCAAGAAAATTTAAGAAGGACATGATTCATTTGACAAATCTTTTTAATAGAGCAAAAGAATTATACAATCAAGGTTCATGATTAAAATATATCAATATCATAGATCAAGTCATGATTCGTGATTCATCATAAAGCAAATTAATTTTCAATCATCACATAAGGCATTTAAAGAATTTTTGAAACATAGGAGAATGATTAATTTAAGCATGCAATGTTTCAATCAAATTCAAGTCATGAATACCAATACTTTCATATTATGAGTATCAATTCATGAATACCAAAAGATATTATTTGTGATTTCAATTTTGCAAGATCAAGATTATGATTTAGATAAAACTCATTCAAGTCAAATCGTTAACTTGAAACTCATAATCAAGTCATCAAAATCAATTTCGTAATTCACAAAATATCATGAAATCATTAATCTCGATCAGATGGGAAAGGCATTTTTTAAGTGATTCTTTTTCATCTAAGCATGCCTTAGTCTTTATATGCCAAATCAAGATAAGCATGAAGGTTCAAGACATAAAGGCAAAATCTTATAAAACAACTCATCAAGCAAGATTTTAAACATCTATTTTCAAGCCATATAAAGAGTAAGTCAAGGATTCAATTATCTCATGTCATGAATTCCAACAGGCATATCAAATTATCAACATCATATTAAAAAAATATTTCAAAAAGATACATCGATAAGTGATTCATTTGTATCATTTCATTCATTTGGAAGATTCTCCTCTTTGGTAAATAAATCTAGAAGAACAAAACGAATTAAGGGAGATGTAACATGTATGAAGCATTGAACATGATTCATATTTAAAATGTGTCTCATGTCATAATTATAAATCAAGCATTTGTGAAATCCGAAATCATCCTCAAAGTCACATTCAATAAATTTATACTTGATAAGCATAGATTTATTGAAAAGACGATAAGATAGAGGATCTTCTTATAAGCATGTCTTTACCTTTAATAAAACAAGTATCAATATTTAAGACGGAAAGGTAAAAAAATAAATCATCAAGCATGATTCCATGATAACATCTTTTTAATATCTTGATATTCATCATCAAGTATGATTTCAAAAAGTATGTTCAAGAGAAATCATTAAGACCAAATGCATGATACACTCATTTATTTTCAAAATATTCATCATGTTTATTTTCATGAGATTTACAAGAATGGTAAAATAAATTCATTAATCTCAATAGGATAGAAAATTCATTTCCATTTCATACAATTGATTTCATATGAGGGTATTCAAGTCTTTTATGAAAACATGTATCATCATTTAAAATCGAAACATAAGTTTCGTCATGAAGTCGTCAAGACCAAACACATCATGATATCACATCTATCATCAAAATACTATCAAAAAATTCATACATAGATGTACATGCACTATGTTATCTTAATATGTCATGAGAATGTCATCTTAATTCATCATAAAAATGATTAGACCAAAAACATGTTAATCTAAAATGAGAGTTTCAAATCAACATTTACTTCAAAAACTTATGCATGACATAAAATCATCAAGATACACATGCATATGCATGACATAAAATCATCAAGATACACATGCATGGATTAATCGTCAGCATTATCACATATCATATAATTATCATCCCTAATGTTGCATACATCATTAAACATTTCAAAACATAACATGCATGAAACCTTAGCAATATACTTTTCATGATCAAATTTTTAATTTTTCAATGATGCTAAAAAGAAAAACATGATATAATTTTTGAAAAATAATTTTTTATTTCCTATTCCTACTATCTAAATTAAGCACTCATGAAAAACTTCAAGTAATTTCAAAATAATTCAAGAGAGTTGAGTTACTTACCTTATAGTCAAGCCCGTCAAAGCCCAATTTGCTGTTTCACCTTTGGAAGTTTTTGATTCATCTTTAGTTGCCTTCCTCTTCTTTAGCCTCTTCCTCTATTCAAGTTTATTATTTATTTTAGATTTTTATTCAATAAACTTATTAAGATTTAGTGTTCAAAGTTCAAGTTCATTATTGTCCTCATCACTTGAGTCATCGCTCAAGTGGTATTCATTTGTTTGGAGTTCCAAATCCTTTCTATTCTTTGGAAGGTGATTCAAGTTCTCATTGGGTTCAAAATGTTCCAAAAGTGTCATTTCATAGGTCATTAATGACCCGATTAATTCTTCTAATAGAAAATTATTTAAATTTTTTATCTCTTGTATTAAGGTTATTTTAGGATCCCACCTTTTTGGAAGGGATCTTAAGATCTTACTTATGAGATCAAAATTCAAAAAAGATTTACAAAGGACTCTTAGATTATTGACGACATCCGTGAAACGGGTGTACATGTCGCTTATAGTCTCGCTTGGTTACATTCGAAAAAGCTCAAAATCATGCAATAAAATGTTAACTTTCGAGTCTTTGACTCTACTAGTTCCCGCGTGCATGATTTCAAGTGTTTGCCAAATATCAAAAGCCGTTTCGCACGTAGAAATCCGATTGAACACATTTTTGTCCAAAGCGCAAAATAAGGCATTCATAGCCTTTGCGTTTAAAGAAAAATACTTCTTCTCTAAATCCGATGATTCGTTCATCAGTTTAGAGGGAAGTTAAAAACCGTTTTCAACAATATTCCATAAATCCAAATTTATAGAAATCAAGAAAACTCTCATTCGAGTTTTCCAATAAGTGAAGTCCAATCCGTTAAACAACGGTGGATGAATAACCGATAAGCCCTCTTGAAAGCCATGAAGAGTCATTTCTCTCAGGTGTAAATCCGAAATGAGAAATACCAGGCTCTGATACCAATTGTTAGGATCAAGAGCACTAAGAGGGGGGGGGGGTTGAATTAGTGCAGCAAAAAACTTTCGACGATTTAAAATGACGTTCGTACGATAAAAATGATTTTGGTAAGAAAGCCGATTCATAAATAACTTTAACTTGTGATCAAGTGAGATGCAATTAAAGTAAAGATATAGAGGCATTTTGCAGTTAAGATAGAGAATATAATGTAATTGCAAACCAAAATACGACATTCGTATTTTGGTATGAAAGCCGATTTGGAAGTTGCTTTTACTTAGATTAGGTGAAGTGCAGTTAAAGTAAGGCTATGGAGGCAGTTTACAGTTAAGATAGAGAACAGAAAGTAAATACAAACCGAGATTTAGAGTAGTTTAGTCAATCTTGATCTACATCCACTTTTGGCTTCCTCCTCCGATGAGGTCATTGACATCCACTAAATGCCTTCCTTCAATAGGCGAAGTGCTAGTCATAGGTGCCCAGCAAGCCAATCACGTGAGTGATGACACGTGTGACTTAATACAGAATCTTTTTTCTTATTATATTTTGGCATATATCACTTTATAACTATTGCATATATGCATATATATATTGTGATGTCCTTGGATTTGTGCAATGAGAATCGGATCACGATAATGAGATCGATTCACCTTTAAACACATATCTTAAATAATCCGGGTCATAGATTACTCGAGAGGGACATCGTGATAACCGGACAGACTGATGTGCTGTATACCCATCCATATGATGGATGCAGCTGGTCTTATAGTTGCTCGTGTAGGGACACTAAGGATACAATACAAGTGCTCATTGGAGAATGAGTTCACTGATTAATCCGCTTACGGAATGCTGGATGGTTGATGATGCCTTATTGTCAAACAACGATTCCATAGTCCTAGTGGTATATCTGGTCCTTAGACTTGAAACACCAAGGATGTCTTGTATGAGTGCTCCACTCTTTGATACCAGACTTATAGGTTTGGCTGTCCTAGATCTAGTACAGCTAGTCATTGGGAGTGGTAGTCGACCTTACGAGGGCTATTGAGTGTCGATAGAGGATCATTCACTTTCGGCATCATGAGAGGAATATCACATGTATTCTTGCTCAGAAAAATCCCTGGCCAGGGTCATTCGAGTTGAGAGAGAAAGAGTTCTTCGAGAGAATCCATTAGAGCGAGACTCGAGTAGAAACCGTATGGGTCTGACAATACCATGCTCGATATATGGTCTCAGGGATATTAGATGGATGAGGGAGTATAGGTACATGGCAATGGAGGACAGATAGGTTCAATGGATTGGATTCCCCTGTATTGTTTGGGGATTACGGCGTAGTGGCCTAGTACGTCCATAGTCGATGAGTCAAGTGAATTATTACAGAGAAAATAATTCACCGAGTTAGAAGGAGTTCTGATAGGTTTGACTCACGATCAGCTCGATATTGAGCCTAGAGGGTCACACACATATGGTAGGCATTGCGATGAGTAGAGGTTCGGATATAAGATATCTGACGGAGCCCTTGTCTTATTGGATGCAGATCCAATACCCACTAGGGGAGGACCCATTAGGGTTTGACAGGGGACCTCTATAAATAGGAGGGATTAAGAGCCTCATAGGCTAGAGCCTTTGCTTGCCTCTCCTATTCTCCTCCCCCTCTTCACCTCAGAGTAGACCTGGAGTTTTGAGGAGCGTTGTCGTAGCCCAGTTGTGTGGATCACCACTAGAGAGGAGGACACTTGACCTCCTTCACCCTCTCTTAAAGATCTGCGAGGAAATAGGGATATACGATCTCCCTAGGTAACACAATATACTCTATACACAGTTTTAAGTTTCATGGATTTTTCGCACCAATCTTCGCACGACGACGAACATCTATTTGTGAATCGGGGATTTTGCTTTCTTGTTATTTCGCTACGCATATGATGTCACCCCCAAGATTTTCCAACACTGGTATCAGAGCCAGGTTGTTCGTGTGAATGATTGGTTTTGAACTGCGTGTGTTGTGTTTAGGAAGAATTTTGACATCAAAATCGTTGACGCAAAAACAAGAAAGGGCAGCAACAGTTTCTTCCCTCGATCTGCGTGCGTGCAGCACAGCCGCAAGCAAGCAACATAAGGGCTGTGTTTGCAGCAGCCGACCGACGGCCTGCTTGTAGCAGGCTTGCGGCCGACGGGGCTAGCAGCCCGTGGGCAGAGGCACCTGCGGCCGCTTCTCCCGCGGGGTGAGGCGCCGCAAGGCAGCGGCGCTTGTCGCTGCTACTCCCACGGGCGAAACCCCCCCGCAGGGGCGGCCACCTGGCGGGATAGTGTTGAATCTCGGATTTTGATGATGAAGTCAATTGTCATTTGTTGTCTAATCTATGTGTTGAGATAAGTGTGCAGGACTAACTACGATGAAAGTTAGACAAGCAGCAGAAGTTGCGCCGGAGTCAAGTTCATGATCACGTTGGGAGTTCGAGAGTTCGACGGAAGTTTGGACGGTCGTCGGAGGTTCTGCGAGAACAGATCCGAGAAGTCCTGAAGCTTACCAAGCGAAGCTCGTCAGAACTCGCCAAGTGGATCGTCGCAAAGTCCAGGAGTTTGCCGGAAGTCCGCAGGAGCATCACCGAGGGTTCATCGGATGATCGACGGAAGTTCGCCGGAAACTCGCCGGAAGAAGCGATTGACGCACCGAAGCAAAGCTACAGAAATTATCTTAGATATAATCGTAGTTAGCACGTTGATTAAGTTAGAAAATGGGAGGTGATCCCATTAGCTTAATCTTGGGGCAATTGGGCCCTTGAAAAACCAAAATTGGGCCGAATGGAGCTAACCATTCGGACCCTGATTGCACCAGGAGGTGCAACCGCCTAGGCTAGGAGGTGGCACCGCCTGGGCTAAGTCTTCTAGCGAGACTGGGTGGTGCAACCGCCCCAGCCAGTAGGTGGCACCGCTTGAGCTCAGTCTTCGAGCTAGACTAGGCGGTGCAACCTCCCTGATAGAGAGGTGGCACTGCCTGAGCTCGGTCTTCGAGCTCTGGCAAAGAGGTGCAACCGCCTCAGTCAAGAGGTGGCACCGCCTGGGGCTCAGTCTCCGAGCCAGACTCAGGCGGTGCAACCGCCCCTGACAGAGAGGTGCAACCGCCTGGGCTTAGTCTTCGAGCTCTGCCAGGCGGTGCAACCTCTCCAGTCAGGAGGTGCAACCGCCTAATCCCGAAATTCCGGGATTTGATCATTTTGAGCTCCAAATTTGAATTGGGTTGGGGCCTATAAATACCCTACCCATTCAGCACTGAAAAGATACAGACCTACACAGAAATTTTGATCTTTTCTGTGATTCTAAGAGCTCAAAAGTGTTGTAAATCCTTTAAGTCTCCTCTTTGTGTTCTTCAAGTTTTGAGTTGTAAAGAGAGGAGAGAAAGGTCCTATAAAGGTTGTCTCCTGAGCCTGTCAAAAGGAGTGAAACTGTAAAAGGGCAGTTGGCCTTCGCCTATTGAAGGAAGGCCTCTAGTTGACGTCGGTGACCTCGTCGGTGGAGGAAGCCAAAAGTGGAGTAGGTCAAGACTGACCGAACCACTCTAAATCTCTGGTTTACGTTTATTTTAAGAACTTTATCATTACTGCAAACCTCCTTCATAGCTACTGCTCTCTGCGCTTTCACGAACAAGTTTCTAAGCTCTGATCTTTCCGAATCTGCATTCAGACGTAAATCGGTGTTTTCGTACGATCTTTACATTGCAGTTTACGTTTACGTTTTGATTCTATTTATAACTGCAAACTGTCTTCTGCACTTTTACGAACGAGTTTCTAAGTTCAGATCTTTTCGTAAAACTACGTTTGGACGCAAACTGCGTCTAGACGTAAAACTACGTTTAGACGTAAACTACGCAAACTATGTTTAGACGTAAAATTGTGTTTTTGACGTAAACTGCATAAATTGTGTTTAGACGTAAAACTGTGTTTTAGACGTAAACTACTTTAAAACGTAAAACTACGTTTAGACGTAAAACTACGTTTAGACGCAAACTGCGTTTAGACGTAAAACTACGTTTATACGTAAAACTGCGTTTAGACATAAAACTGCGTTTAGATGCAAACTGCATTTAGATGCAAATTGCATTTAGACGTAAACTGTGTTTTGACGTAAACTGCGCTCAATCTTAAGTAATAGTAGAATCGGCTTTTACATCGAAATCGTGTTTATCGAACGAACGCAGCTTTCATTTTTTAATCACTAAAAGATTTCCGTTGCACTAATTCACCCCCCCCCCTCTTAGTGCTCTCGATCCTAACAATTGGTATCAGAGCAAGGTTAACTCTCTAATGGATTAAAACCCAAGAGAGATGGCATACGTCGGAAACCAAGAGGGGCATTCTATTACACGTCCACCCATGTTCAGTGGGACGAACTACACCTATTGGAAGACCCGAATGAGGATCTTTCTTATTTCTATGGATTTTGAACTGTGGAACCTTGTCGAAAACGGATTTTCAAAGTCTTCTCTTCCAATGATCGATTGGAATGAATTGGAGAAGAAGGCTTTCGCTCTTAACGCAAAGGCTATGAATGCCTTATTTTGCACACTTGATAAAAACGAGTTTAACCGTGTTTCAACTTATGAAACTGCATTTGATATTTGGCACACACTCGAAGTGACCCATGAAGGCACAAGTAGAGTAAAAGAGTCAAAAATCAATTTGTTGTTACATTCTTTCGAACTTTTTCGGATGAAACCGAGTGAAACCATTGGTGACATGTTTACCCGTTTCACGGATGTTGTCAACGGTCTAAAAGGACTCGGAAAAAGCTTTTCGGATTTTAAGCTTGTTAATAAGATATTAAGATCCCTTCCTAAGAGTTGGGATCCAAAAGTAACTGCTATTCAAGAGGCAAAAGATCTGCGTAATTTTCCTCTTGAAGAACTAATTGGGTCATTAATGACCTACAAAATGACTTGTAAAGCTCATGAAGAGCAAGAAGACATCCTTCCAAAGAACAGGAAGGATATGGCACTCAAAACTTCTGAATGCCACTTGAGAGAAAACTCAAGTGATAAGGACGGTGATGATGACTTGGCACTTCTAACAAGAAAGTTTAAAAAGTTCTTTAAAAGAAACAAGTTTAAAAATATTGCAAAAAATAAACTTGAACCCAAGAAGGACCAAGTAATCTACTATAAATGCAAAAAGCTGGGACACTACAAGAGTGATTGTCCCCAAGTCAAAAGGAGAACATCAAAGAAGAAGGCGCTTTAAGCAACATGGGATGACTTGAGCGCATTCGAAGAAGAGGAGTCCAACACCGAGCAAGTTGCTCATTGTGCCTTAATGGCCATCGAAGATGAGATAACAAATTCAATAGATACAGATTTATCATTCGATGAATTATTAAATGCCTTCCATGAATTGTTTGATGAGTGTAAGACTATCAGTAGTAAATACAAATTGCTAAAAAAGGAGCATGATAGTCTTATTTGTAATTTCGATAAGTTAAATGCTGAACATCATGATAGTTTAAACTCATGCATAAAATGCCATGATCTAGAAAACTTCCAAAAGAAAAACATGCTACTTAAGGACACCTTGAAGAAATTTGAGGTTGGTAGCAAGTCATTAAACATGATCCTTATAAACAAGGGTCACGTTCCCAAAAGAAGTGGAATTGGATTCGTGAGAAATCCTCACCAAAATCCAACCATCTTCATAAAAGGCTCCATCTTACATATTCGACATCAAGACAAATGTAACTTCTGTTACAAATTTGGACACAGGACGCATTATTGTCCATTCAAGAAAATTAGTCCAAACAAATTGATTTGGGTTCCTAAAGGAACCATGACAAATTCTATGCAACATGATAGAAAATGTAGATCTATTTATGAGGCACCCAAAAGCAAATGGGTACCTAAACATCATCCTTTCTTGTAGAAAACTAAACCATCGCAAGCTAGGAGCAAGAGATGGTACCTTGATAGTGGATGCTCAAGGCATATGACCGGAGATCCATCTCAATTCTCTAAGCTCACTAGCATAGACGAAGGATATGTCACCTTCGGAGACAACAACAAGGGTAAAATCATTGGCAAAGGAACCATAGGTAACAAATCCAACTTCTCTATTGAAGATGTTTTGCTAGTTGATGGTTTAAAACATAACCTCTTGAGCATTAGTCAATTATGTGATAAAGGATATATTATAAGATTTGAATCTAATGCTTGCATCATTGAAAAACCACACAAAAATATATTTATGATTGCATTGAAACAAAATAACGTATACAATATTGACATCAATGATTTGTGTAATGAAATGTGTTTTTCTGCTTTGAATGAGGATGCTTGGATATGGCATAGAAGATTAGCTCATGCTAGCATGAAACTAATCACTCAAATATCATCCAAAGAACTTGTAAGAGGAATTCCTCATATCAAGTTCATCAAAGATAATGTATGTGATGCTTGCCAATTAGGTAAACAAATTAAGAGTAACTTCAAATCTAAAAATCAAATAAGCACCTCAAGGCCCTTACAATTGATCCATATGGACTTGTTCGGACCAATCTCCACATCAAGCCTAGGAGGTAGCAAATACGCCTTCGTCATCGTGGATGACTATAGCAGATACACATGGACTTACTTCTTAAAATAGAAAAGTGAATGCCTTAGATCTTTTACCAAGTTTTGCAAACTTATTCAGAATGAGAAAAGGTCTATGATTTCATCAATTAGAAGTGATCATGGTGGTGAATTTCAAAACCATGATTTCCAGGAATTTTGTGAACTCAATGGATACAACCATAATTTCTCTACTCCTAGAAATCCTCAACAAAATGGAGTTGTAGAAAGAAAAAATCGAAATTTACAAGAAATGGCAAGAACCATGTTGAATGAACACAACCTACCTAAATATTTTTGGGCCGAAGCCGTAAATACTGCATGCTACATTTTGAATAGAGTTCTAGTAAGATCTCTACTAACCAAAACTCCCTATGAGTTATGGAACAATAAAAAACCCAATGTTTCATATTTTAAAGTCTTTGGGTGTAAGTGTTTCATCTTAAATGAAAAGGACAACTTAGGAAAATTTGATGCTAAATCCGATGAAGGAATCTTTCTTGGTTATTCTACTGTTTCTAAAGCCTTTTGTATCTTCAATAAAAGAACTTTAATTATCGAAGAATCCATTCATGTTGTTTTCAATGAGATTTCCGAAATCACGAAAAATGATCTTGACGAAGATGTTAATTTTGATTCCTTGAATTTAAATGAAACCCCTTCTCCAACTAGCAACTTGGATGCATCCACTCCCGAAATATCCTTACCCAAGGATTGGAAGTATGTAGATGCTCATCCCAAGGAGCTAATCTTAGGAGACACGTCAAAGGGGGTTCAAACACGATCTTCTCTTAAAACTTTTTGTGCAAACGCCGCCTTTCTCTCCCAAATTAAACCTAAATGCATTGACGAAGCCATGAAAGATGATTCATGGATTATCGTAATGCAAGATGAATTGAATCAATTTGAGAGAAATGAGGTGTGGAAGCTTGTTTCTAGGCCAAATGACCAATTAGTTATTGGTACTAAATGGGTTTTCAGAAACAAGCAAGATGAAAATGGTATCGTGGTTAGAAACAAGGCTAGATTAGTGGCCAAAGGTTTCAACCAAGAAGAAGGTATCGATTACGAAGAAACCTTCGCACTTGTGGCTCGATTGGAAGCCATAAGGATGCTCCTTGCCTACGCTAGTAGTAATAATTTTAAGTTATTTCAAATGGATGTTAAAAGCGCTTTTCTAAATGGCTTTATTTCCGAAGAAGTTTATGTTGAACAACCTCCTGGATTTGAAAATAATAGCCTCCCTAATCATGTGTTTAGATTAACTAAAGCTCTCTATGGTTTAAAACAAGCCCCAAGGGCTTGGTATGAGAGACTTAGTTCTTTTCTTATCAAAAATAATTTTACAAAAGACAAGGTTGATACTACATTGTTTATTAAGAATTTTGAAAATAATTTTCTCATTGTTCAGATTTATGTTGATGATATTATCTTTGGCTCTACAAATGAATCTCTTTGTGAATCTTTTGCTAAAACTATGAGTCTTGAATTCAAAATGAGCTTAATGGGAGAATTAACATTCTTCTTAGGTTTACAAATCAAACAACTAAGCAATGGCATCTTTATTAGTCAAACTAAATATGCCATGAATTTATTAAAAAGGTTTAATATGAACAACTCAAAGGCTAGTAACACTCCTATGAGCACCTCCACTAAGTTAGAAATTGATGAAAATGGAGAAAGCTTTGATCAAAAAACTTATAGGGGTATGATAGGAAGTTTACTTTACCTCACTACCACCAGACCAGACATCATGTTCAGTGTAGGACTTTGTGCTAGATTTCAATCAAACCCTAAGATATCTCATCTCAAAGCAGTTAAAAGAATACTTAGATATCTTAATGGAACCACAAATCTAGGATTATGGTACCCAAAATCAGAAAATTTTGAGTTAACAGCTTATGCTGATGCGGACTTCGCTGGCTGTAGACTAGATAGAAAAAGCACATCAGGATCATGTCAATTTTTAGGACATGCCCTTGTTTCCTGGTCATCTAAGAAACAAAGCTCGGTTGCTCTATCAACAACCGAAGCTGAATATATTGCAGCAAGTGCATGCTGTGCACAAGTTGTATGGATGAAAAACACTTTAGAAGATTACAAAGTTAATTCTAAAGATATTCCCATTAAATGTGATAACACGAGTGCAATATGCTTAACTAAGAATCCTATACAACACTCAAGAACAAAACATATTGATATTAGACATCACTTTATATGAGATCATGTCACTAATCATGACATAACCATAGAGTTCATTGATACTAAACATCAACAAGCTGACATTTTTACAAAACCTCTAAGTGAAGAACAATTTGATTTCATTCGAAGAGAATTAGGAATGTTGATGTGTCCGAATAGATAAACTTGTTAAAATTATTTTTTTTTTTGGACTTTATTGAATGATCAACATGTGTTGAAATGTTTTGTCTTCATGATAATATCTTGTCCGAATACATCTCATTATTCGAATGCTATGAAACAGATTTTCTCGTACACTTTCATGAAAAATAAGTTTCTGAAATAGATTTGATGAAGTAATTCATGTGTATGTATTCCATCCTGCAAAATCTTTACGTATACAATGGATTATAACAAAAAGGGGAAGAAGTATTCAAAGCAATATTATTATTTTTTTTTTCCTGGTATCATAATTACTATGCTTTTTGTTGATGACAAAGGGGGAGAAATATATGAATTGATAAACACTGCCATGATTATTATGTCTGTGTCATACTTTGTCTATGAGTGATGCTATAAACACTGCTATGATTATGCCATCCTTGCATCACCAAGAGATATATGAACATATGCTAAAGTTTGCATTATGCCCTGAGTTGATATCTTATCATATGAAGAAAATGCAAAACTTGCTAGAATATTTCAAATGTGTGCATCATGTATTAGTGCTTCACAACTATATATAATAATATTCAAACTACATGATGAATAGTTACAAACACATTCATACAAACTTGATGATGTATGTCAAGCCTTGACATCATCTTTGAAGAGATACATCATGATGAGTATCATGATGGGAGTATTGAAAAGTTTAACTGATCTAACTTATCAATACGTCACTTGAATTCTTAGGTCTTGAATTCAAGGTTGACTTATCTCAACTATGGCATATAGACAGGGGGAGTTAAGGATAACTCCATTATCAATTGATTGTCATCATCAAAAAGGGGGAGATTGTTGAATCTCGGATTTTGATGATGAAGTCAATTGTCATTTGTTGTCTAATCTATGTGTTGAGATAAGTGTGCAGGATTAACTACGATGAAAGTTAGACAAGCAGCAGAAGTTACGCCGGAGTCAAGTTCATGATCACGTTGGGCGTTCGAGAGTTCGACGGAAGTTTGGATGGTCGTCGGAGGTTCTGCGAGAACAGATCCGAGAAGTCCAGAAGCTTGCCAAGCGAAGCTCGTCGGAACTCGCCAAGTGGATCGTCGCAAAGTCCAGGAGTTTGCCGGAAGTCCGCAGGAGCATCACCGAGGGTTCATCGGATGATTGACGGAAGTTCGCCGGAAACTAGCCGGAAGAAGCGATTGACGCACTGAAGCAAAGCTGCAGAAATTGTCTTAGATTTAATTGTAGTTAGCACATTGATTAAGTTAGAAAATGGGAGATGATCCCATTAGCTTAATCTTGGGGCAATTGGGCCCCTGAAAAATCAAAATTGGGCAGAATGGAGCTAACCATTCGGACCCTGATTGCACCAGGAGTTGCAACCGCCTAGGCCAGGAGGTGGCACCGCCTGGGCTAAGTCTTCCAACGAGACTGGGCGGTGCAACCACCCCAGCCAGGAGGTGGCACCGCTTGAGCTCAGTCTTCGAGCTAGACTGGGAGGTGCAACCTCCCTGACAGAGAGGTGGCACCACCTGAGCTCGGTCTTCGAGCTCTGGCAGAGAGGTGCAACCGCCTCAGTCAAGAGGTGGCACCGCTTGGGGCTCAGTCTCCGAGCCAGACTCAGGCGGTGCAACCGCCCCTGACAGAGAGGTGCAACTGCCTGGGCTCAGTCTTCGAGCTCTGCCAGGCGGTGCAACCTCTCCAGTCAGGAGGTGCAACCGCCTGATCCCGGAATTCCGGGATTTGATCATTTTGAGCTCCAAATTTGAATTGGGTTGGGGCCTATAAATACCCTACCCATTCAGCACTGAAAAGATATAGACCTACATCGAAATTTTGATCTTTTCTGTGATTCTAAGAGCTCAAAAGTGTTGTAAAGCCTTTAAGTCTCCTCTTTGTGTTCTTCAAGTTTTGAGTAGTAAAGAGAGGAGAGAAAGGTCCTGTAAAGGTTGTCTCCTGAGCCTGTCAAAAGGAGTGAAACTGTAAAAGGGCAATTGGCCTTCGCCTATTAAAGGAAGGCCTCTAGTTGACGTCGGTGACCTCGTCGGTGGAGGAAGCCAAAAGTGGAGTAGGTTAAGACTGACCGAACCACTCTAAATCTCTGGTTTGCATTTATTTTGAGCACTTTATCATTACTGCAAACCTCCTTCATAGCTACTGCTCTCTGCGCTTTCATGAACAAGTTTCTAAGCTCTGATCTTTCCGAATCTGCATTCAAACGTAAATCGATGTTTTCGTACGATCTTTACATTGCAGTTTACGTTTATGTTTTGATTCTATTTATAACTGCAAACTGTCTTCTGCGCTTTTACGAATGAGTTTCTAAGTTCAGATCTTTTCGTAAAACTACGTTTGGACGCAAACTGCGTCTAGACGTAAAACTACGTTTAGACGTAAACTGCGCAAACTGTGTTTAGACGTAAAACTGTGTTTTTGATATAAACTGCGCAAACTGTGTTTAGACGTAAAACTGTGTTTTAGACGTGAACTACTTTTAAACGTAAAACTATGTTTAGACGTAAAACTGCGTTTAGACGCAAACTGCGTTTAGACATAAAACTACGTTTAGACGTAAAACTGCGTTTAGACGTAAAACTGCGTTTAGACGCAAACTGCATTTAGACGCAAATTGCATTTAGACGTAAACTATGATTTGACGTAAACTGCGCTCAATCTTAAGTAATAGTAGAATCGGCTTTTACATCGAAATCGTGTTTATCGAACGAACGCAGCTTTCGTTTTTTAATCACTAAAAGATTTCCGCTGCACTAATTCACCCCCCCCCTCTTAGTGCTCTCGATCCTAACAGATAGCACCGCTTGTGGGCGTTGCCCCGCGGGCAGAACCGCCCGCGAAGGTGGTGGCGCCCGTAGGGGTGCCAACCTATAGAGGCAGCACCACCTGCGGGCGTTGCCCCGCCGGCAGAACTGCCCACGGGTGCACCCACCCGCAACGGCAACGTCGCCAGCGGGCATGCTACCTGCAAGCGAGGACAGCGCCCTCGCCCCGCCGCATAGGCCGCCGCCAACAGGGTGGCGACGGTGGCGGCAGCAAATGGGAGTAGGGCATTAGGGTTTTTTGGTCAAACGATAGTTTTGCCCCTCGGAATTTGAGAAATTCTAGTTTCTGTCTTTTGTCCAAATTACAAAAATACCGCTATGAATTAAAAAATTCCCTATATGTCTCTGATTTCATAAAATACTAATTAATTAAAAGGTTTAGTTGATTATTATTTTTTATCATTATCTAGTAGTCCTACATTATGATGATTATTTATACATGTGATGTATGATGTGTGGACGGATGATCATGGACCGTGTGATGTGTATACTTGTGATTATTATTATTGAGGTCTACGAGCCTCTATTATATTTCTCGTTTATTATCGGGCCTGCGTACCTATGATTAAGTTGTAATCACATGAGGAGGTGCAGTAGGAGCGTGGATGCGATAGCGGGACCCACGAGACGGATTATCGCGATGCATGAAGATGCATCAAGATGTCGATGGAACCAACGAGGACAAGATGGATGATCACAGGGCATGGAGATGCACCGTTGCACACATAGATCTTGATGTGAGTGATTAGGCCTACTAGCTCGGGCCTAGTCACATTAGGTTGTGGTCCATGATCATCTAGTGTGATTGCTTATACACATACTAGATATGTATATATATTTGCATGCGATGTAGATATATATTAAATATGTATATGTGTGACATGTCATATTAGGAGACCAAATCATAGAAACATCTCTCGCGATAATATTAAGTCGGTAAACGTGAGGCAATTAGATTGACCCACGTGGCCTTCCATCGTTATAAGTAGGAACCGATTCCCGGTGTAGGTTGAGTTGGTCAAGTCCCTTGAGACTCACCTATATCATAATTTGCTATCTTACTTACGACATAGAGATGTCACCGGTGACCTGAGGGCATGGTATGCTTGGTCGAGTCCCTCGAGGGTGTATCGTCAAATCAAACTCATCTTGTAACGAAGGTGTTGACTTAACTGAGCATCATGATTGGTCGAGTCCCTCGAGGCCATAGTGATTCAAAGGCCGAACAGGACGGGAATCACAAGGAGTTGTGATCGGCAAGAGTTGCCTACCTTTTAGGCTTAGTGTGATTGGTCGAGTCCCTCGAGGTTACACTAAGAGGCTGATTGGATCCTGATCCCCACTAGAAGTCTGCCGGAGACTTCCGTTTCATGTGCTGAGGGTGTCACGTGACTCGTTAGTAAAATAGTGGGAGAATATTAAGATAGAAGTCCATATCTTGATAGTTTAATTCTTATAAAATCTGCATGTTATTCATTTCTGCTACATCTTTATTTTTAGAAAATGTTGCTTTCGAATCCCTTACGTGGCATACTTGATGTCAACCACCTCACTGGTCCAAATTATACGAATTGGCTCCGTAACTTGAGAATTGTTCTCACAGTGGAGAAAATCATGTACGTCCTTGATACAGTGATGCCTACACCCGAAGAAGGGGCAAGCGAGGATAAGATCACTCGCTATGTGAAGTACATTGATGACTACACTCTTGCTCAGTGCTATATGTTGGGCTCTATGACTCTTGAGTTACAGAGACAACATGAAATGATGGATGCCAGATCCATTCTCCTACATGTTCACAAATTGTTTGAGGAACAGGGAAGGACTCAGCGATATGAGATATCCAAGAGCCTATTCCATGCTAGGATGACTGAGGGGACACTGGTTCAGAACCATGTCCTAAAGATAATTGAGTGGATAGAGCAACTCACAGGTCTAGGAATGGTCATAGAGGATAACTTGTGTGTGGACATTGTGCTTCAGTCCCTACCAGATTCCTTTTCACAGTTCATAATGAATTTTAATATGAACAAGCTTGAGGTGACTCTCTGTTAGAACCCTTGCAGATTCTAAACTTGGGGTTGATCTCTTTAGGGGATCGGCCTCCTTGGAACTCTATAGGGGTTCCTCCCTCCAAGTTGCTGCTCAAAGGCTGCAGAAAAGATTCATCTATTGCTTGTGAAAAGAGAAGGAATACATGGCTATTTATAGGGTTTCTAAACCCTAACTCCTAATAGGACTCCTACTCAAGACTCCTTCTTCTAACCAACTCCTAATAGAACTTCTAATCAAGACTCCTATTTCTTTACAACTCCTAATTTATCTCTAAGAAACAATCTCCTAACCCTAGCCGGCCTCTTCACCTCTTTAATAGGGGTCAGCTTAGGTAGGTTTTACATGAATGTCCCTCTCAATTAGGACTCTCCTAGCTAGAGTCCTAACAAACCCGCCCTCTTCAAATCAGCCTTGTCCTCGAGGCTGACGATTCATGAATTTTGGGAATTTGATTTTCAAGTCGTCATAGTTCTCCCAAGTGGCATCTTCTATTGGTAGGTTCACCCACTATATTAGCACTGTAGTAGTGGGTCGTCATCGTCGAGACACGATCCGTCGATCAATAATGACACTTGGCTGGGTCTGGAGTTCTCCTTGGATAGTCTTATTTGGTGGGTGGCTTTGGGCTGTCTCCTAGCACCTATTTACAAATTTTGTTTGGCCGTTGATTTGCGGGTGATATGCTGTACTCTTTTTCAATTTAGTACCCTGCATATAGAATAACTTTGTCCAAAATCTGCTCATGAAAATGCAAGTGGAATTTATCATAAGCACAATGCGTCCCTTATAGTGTAATTCTTTTGAGTCTCAATTGTAATGAGCCACGGAGCTTGGTGCTTCCTCCAATTTTTTTATAATCTTACTAGTCTCTGAATCTTCCTGTCATTTCATCTTAATACCCTTAAAGAAGTCGCTGGTCGGAAGTGAAATGACCGAAAGTTCAACTTGCTCGAGTAGTTGCGAAAGCGCATCTGCATGAAAATTCACTTTCCCCTTTTTGTAAGTTATTTCATAATCAAATCCAAGAAGTTTTGTTACCCATTTTTGCTACTCAGGGGATGATATCTTTTGCTTCAATAAGTACTTGAGGCTTTTATGGTCGGGTTTAATTTGAAATCGTCGACCAATCAAGTAGGGTTTCCACCTCGTTGCTGCGCGCACAATGGCGAGCATCTCCTTATCATATGTTGACTTATTTTGATGGGAGGGAGATAATGCCTTGCTAGTGTATGCGAGTGGTCGACCATCTTGCATGAGAATGACTCCAATTTCGACTCCAGATGCGTCGGCCTCAATGATGAAGGGTCTATTGAAATCTAGTAGCACAAGTACCGGCATCGTTGTCATGGCTGCTTTAAGTTTGTCGAAGGCAGTAGAGGCTTTGTCCGACCATTGGAAAGCATCTTTTTTCAGTAAAGAAGTGAGTGGTGCACTGATCTTCCCATAGTCCTTAACAAATTTTCGGTAGTAGCCCGTTAGTCCAAGGAACCCTCGCAGTAATTTCATGTTTGTAGGTTTCGGCCAGCCTTGCATTGCCTCAATTTTTGTTGGGTCTATCGCCACTCCTTCTTTTGATATTATATGCCCAAGGTACTCTACTTTTTGCTGAAGAAAGCTGCACTTTGGTTGCTTTACAAAAAGAGTATTCTCCCGAAGGATCGTCAAAACAATCCATAAATGCTGAAAGTGAGTCTCAAGAGAAGGGCTGTAAACGTGTTAGAACCCTTGTAGATTCTAAACTTGGGGTTGATCTCTTTAGGGGATCGGCCTCCTTGAAACTCTATAGGGGTTCCTCCCTCCAAGTTGCTGCTCAAAGGCTGCAGAAAAGATTCATCTATTGCTTATGAAAAGAGGAGGAATACATGGTTATTTATAGGGTTTCTAAACCCTAACTCCTAATAGGTCTCCTACTCAAGACTCCTACTTCAAGACTCCTTCTTCTAACCAACTCCTAATAGAACTTCTAATCAAGACTCCTACTCAAGACTTCTACTCAAGACTCCTTCTTCTAACCAACTCCTAATAGAACTTCTAATCAAGACTCCTATTTCTTTACAACTCCTAATTTATCTCTAAGAAACAATCTCCTAACCCTAGGCGGCCTCTTCACCTCTTTAATAGGGGTCGGCTTAGGTAGGTTTTACATGAATGTCTCTCTCAATTAGGACTCTCCTAGCTAGAGTCCTAATAAAACGAGAATATCATCGAAAAATACCAGCACAAATTTACGAAGAAAGCTTCGAAAAATATCGTTCATGAGACTTTGAAAGTTTGAAGGAGCATTAGTGAGTCCAAAAGGCATTACCAAGAATTCATAATGGCCATTATGTGCAGTTTTTGGAATGTCATCGTCACATACCCGAATTTGGTGGTAACCGGATCGGAGGTCCAACTTCGTGAAGTCTCGAGCTCCTTTTAATTCATCAAGAAGTTCATCCACCACTGGTATTGGGTACTTGTCCTTGATGGTAATGCCATTTAAAGCTCGGTAGTCGATGCACATCCGCCAAGTTCCGTCCTTCTTGCATACAAGTAGCACCGGTGAGGAATAGGGGCTACAACTTGGCCGAATAACTCCTGTTTCGAGCATCTCTTTTACAATCCTTTCTATTTCATCCTTCTGTAGATATGGATACTGATATGGCTGAGCATTTGCTGAAGATTTGCCTGGAAGGATCGTTATACAATGATCATGCCGACGGGTAAGAGGTAGGTTGCGCGGTTCATCAAATATATTTGAAAATTCAGCAAGCAAAGGAAGTAGATTTGGATCTTCAAATTCTGTTAACTATCCCTTAGTTTGCTGCTCAAGTTGTGCCAAAAAGCTGCTGCATGCTTTATGCAAAACCTTCTCCATTTGTTGTGTGCAAATCGTTGTTATGTCGCCCCCACGTTTCCCGTGCAATGTCACCTATTTCTCCTTACTGTAAAATTTCATAATAAAATTCCAGGAAATATCACCTAATGTCATCAATCATTTAATTCTGAGCATGGCCTCATGATTGTAAAGAGGGAGAAGGAAGAAATCTGTAATTATCTCTTGGTCCTGCAGCAATAGTTTCTCTTGCGGGCGCCTATAATCACAATTCAAAATTCGTCCGTCGGTGACCTTAATGTCAAACCTGCTGCAATTCTTGATAGGTAAAGCCATCTGGACAGCAACCTTACTATTTAGAAAGTTATTAGTACTGCCCATGTCGATGAGAACAATGATCGGTTGTTGTTTGAGAAGGCCTCCAACTTTCATCGTTTGCGGGTTTGAGTAGCCGGCTAGTGCATGTACCGTAACTTCAGTCGGTTGTGGCTCTTCTTCTGCATCTTTTTCTTCATGTTCAAGGCTCTCTTCTGGATGTTCAATAACCTCTTCTTCTATTGGTTCAATTATAAGAAGTCTCCCTTTACCACAGCGATGCTCACGGCTCCATGGCTCGTCACAATGCCAACCTAACCGCTTCGTAGATTGCTCCCGAAGCTCTTCTCTTGTCAACTTCTTTGGTGCAGGGACTCGATCGACAGTAGGGGGGGTTGAGGGCTTCAGTATTTTTGGTTTAGGAGCAACTCTAGTCCTCCAAGCTTCATGATTCAATCGCTCCTCTTGATGTCGTGCGAAAGAGATGGCTGCCATAAGCATGTACGGTTGTCACGCTTTAACTTCTCCTTGGATCTCCGGCTTCAAGCCCTCAATAAAGGTCCTCAATAGCTATTTTTGAGACCAATCATAAGTTTGATTAGATAACCTTTCAAACCTAGTTTGGTACTCCTAAATGGTGGAGGTTTGTCGGATCTTTGCTAGTTGTCCGTCAATATTCTTGTAATCGATTGGTCTGAAGCGGATCAACAGTCCTTCTTTGAATTGTCGCCATAAAAGGACTCCATAAGTATGTTCAAACTAGTCAAACCACTGTATAGCATCCCCTTCAAGATGTATAGCTGTAATTTTCACCATAGATGCATCTGCGATTTTATGGTACCGAAAATATCGCTCCGTGCGCGAGATCCAACCAATCGGGTCTCGTTCTTCCCATCTAGGGAAGTCCACTCTTATGCATGGATAGTTAAGGTTGGTCATAGAGCTTCCCCTCTCTTGGAAGTTATATCTTTGGGCTTGGTGCGATTGGGGAAAGCTCTCTCCTTGTTGTGATTTCTTCGGGCTTATTGGTCGGCCCAATCTGAGTTCGGTAAAAAGCATCCGAATCTTATCCTCCATTCGCGCCTCCAAGGCTTCGAATTTAGCATTGATTGCCTCCTTAGATGCCATAGTATATGCCCCAAAATCTATGATGTTAAGATCTCTCTTTTGTTGTCGGGTTAAAGGCGTGTATAGGTTGAGAGAGGAGATGGTTGAAAGGGTTGGTGGATTGGTAGATGTAGGCTACGGTTTAGGCTTGTTTTGTGGCTATTTTGGGTGCAGTTTGAGGGTGTGGTTTGGTGGAGTTTTAGGGCTGTAGATGAAAGTTTTGGATCTGTGGTAGATGGTAGCAAAGGTTTGATAGAAATCAGTGGAAGTTGCAGCAAGTATGTGCTGTCTTGTAAGAGTAGAATTGTTGTCGAAGAAACAACGGTTTCTCGACGTAATTTCCACCAAAAACTTGAGAGAATTGAGGAGGGAATTGATAGCAAAATCACAGTTTATATGACAGCAAGGATATCTAATTTAATCAAGAAAATTTCGGCAGTATAACAGCAAGGAAATTGGTGCAAGTTGCAATTGCAGAATTCTTATCGAAAAGTTTCAGCAGGTTACGACGAAAATTTGCATCAACATAAAATCATTTTTTGAGATGAATTTTCTTAATAGATCAATCTTAGATAGAAGCCAAGATGATCTATGAAGTGTATAAGAAATTTCATTAAAAAAGGATTGCAAATAGATGGGTTAAGGAAACAATATGTGGCTGAAATTTTCTGCAGCACAGATTTTTAAGTATAGCAGATTGGAGGTAAAAGATCAGTGGTTTATATTAAGAATTTTTCGATGAAACCAAAGAAAAATCCACTTTTGGGAAGTGTCAAAGATGTCATAAAAATTTCGTAGAAATTTGGAGAGAAAAAGCATAGTAGCAAGATCAAACAGACGGTGCTATAAGGTTGGAATTCTGCAATGTATCTTTCGTCGTAGAGATGAAAACTTTATGACGAAAAGTTTATGCAGAAATATAGAAATAATTTTTTTGGGATTTTTAAATAAGGATAACTAAATTGCAGCAGTAGTAAGGTAGAAAACCAGAACTTGTTGCAATTCACGGGGAGATCAAAGGATGATCCGTGGTGATGGAGATGATGGCGGAATTTGGCAACGATCTCTTAAGCAATTGTGGGAATTGCTTTGGGCGGTTGTGGAGGGTTGATGGATGGCTGTGGAAGGGCAGCGAGATGCCAAGAATGCTGCTCTGATACCAGGTGTTAGAACCCTTGCAGATTCTAAACTTGGGATTGATCTCTTTAGGGGATCAGCCTCCTTGGAACTCTATAGGGGTTCCTCCCTCCAAGTTGCTGCTCAAAGGCTGCAGAAAAGATTCATCTATTGCTTGTGAAAAGAGGAGGAATACATGGCTATTTATAGGGTTTCTAAACCCTAACTCCTAATAGGACTCCTACTCAAGACTCCTACTCAATACTCCTTCTTCTAACCAACTCCTAATAAAACTTCTAATCAAGACTCCTATTTCTTTACAACTCCTAATTTATCTCTAAGAAACAATCTCCTAACCCTAGCCGGCCTCTTCACCTCTTTAATAGGGGTCAGCTTAGGTAGGTTTTATATGAATGTCCCTCTCAATTAGGACTCTCCTAGCTAGAGTCCTAACACTCTCCTAGAGCTCCTCAATATGTTGAGGGAGGCAGAGAGTACTATTAAGAAAGAGAAGCCAGTTCTCTACACTGGTGAGACCAGAAAGAAAAGGAAAGCAGAAAGGTCCCTTAAGAAGGGAAAGGGCAAGGGCAGACCAGGTAAAGCAAAGGTTGCTAAGAAAGACCCAACGAAGGACAAAGGCCAGTGCTTCCACTGTGGCAAAGATGGGCACTGGAAGAGGAACTGCAAAGAGTACCTTACAGAAAGGGCGAAACAAAAGCTTGATGAAGCTTCAGGTACATTCATGATTAGTCTCCATTTATCAGACTCTTATGATAACACATGGGTATTGGATACCGGTAGTGCTATAGTAGACTAGAGAGAGGCGAGATGGACCTCAAGATGGGTAATGGAGCAAAAGTTGCTATAGTAGCTGTTGGCGAGGTCGTCCTACATCTGCATGGTGGAGCTTTTATTGCATTAGATGCATGTTATTTTATTCCATCTATTATCAAAAATATTATTTACATTTCATGTTTGACAGTTAGTAGATATAATTTAGTTTTTGAGAACAATGGTTGTTCGATATTATTAGATGATAAGATCATCACGAAAGGAACATTGCATAATGGTTTATTTATGTTAGACACTACTCCACACATCATGAATGTAAATGTGTCAAAAAAGAAATGAGATGAGATGAACATTGCATACCTATGACATTGTAGGCTAGGTCACATCCATGAAAGAAGGATTCAAAAGTTACTAAATGATGGATATCTAGATCTATTCGACTATGTGTCATATGCTACTTATGAGCCTTGCCTTCATGGAAAATTGACCAACTCTCCATTTAGTGGAACTAGAGAGAGAGTTACTGAGCTGTTGGAACTCATACATAGTGATGTATATGGACCCATGTCAACTCATGCCATTGGTGGTTACTCCTACTTCATTACCTTTACTGATGATTTCTCAAGGTATGGATATGTGTACTTAATGAAGTACAAGTCCGAGGCCTTTGAGAAATTCAGAGAGTATAAGAATGAGGTGAAGAACCAGATTGGAAAGAGTATCAAAACTCTTCGATCAGATCGAGGAGGTGAGTACTTAAGTATAGAGTTTACTCAGTTCCTCAAGGACCATGGGATATTATCCTAATGGACACCTCCTTATACACCTCAGCTCAATGGTGTCTCTGAAAGGAGAAATCTTACGCTATTAGACATTGTACGGTCCATGATGAGTTTCGCTGACCTACCCATCTCATTCTGGGGATATGCCCTAGAAACCATAGCTTATCTTCTGAACAGAGTTCTAACTAAGTCGGTAGTGTCTACACCATATGAGATATGGAAAGGGAAGAAGCCTGATCTTAAGGTTGTTAAGATTTGGGGTTGCCCTGCCCACGTTAAAAGATACAACCCCGATAAATTAGAATCAAGGACAGAGCGATGCAAATTTATGGGATACCCCAAGGAAACTTGTCGGTATTATTTCTATCATCTCGAGGACCAAAAGATCTTTGTAGCTAAGAGAGCAGTGTTCCTTGAGAAGGAACGTATTCTTGGCGGGGATAGTGGGAGAATGATAGAGTTAAGCGAGGTTGGAGAACAAAGCTCAAGCACCACTCTACAGCCCGAGTCTATTCAAGTACCTAATACACAAGTTTCAACTTTACACAGGTCTGATAGAGTATCCCATCCTCCTGAGAGATATGTGGGACATATTAGAGGAGAGGATGTTGAGGATATTTATCCTCATACCTACGAGGAGGCTATTATGAGTATAGACTCCAAGAAGTGGCAAGAAGCCATGAATTCTGAGATGGATTCTATGTACTCCAACAAGGTTTGGAACCTAGATGATACGCCCGAAGGTATTGTACCCATCGGTTGCAAGTGGATCTTTAAGAAAAAGATCGGAGTAGATGGAAAGGTAGAGACCTATAAAGCAGGGCTAGTGGCTAAGGGGTATATGATGCAACCTGAGGGATTCATATCCAAGAACTGCCCAGATAAGGTGTGTAGGTTGTTTAGATCCATTTATGGACTAAAGCAAGCTTCCCAAAGTTGGAACATAAGATTTGATGAGGCAATCAGATCTATCAGATCCATTTAAGAACGAAGATGAGCCTTGTGTGTACAGGAAGGTAAGTGGGAGTGCTATAACCTTTTTGGTGTTATATGTGGATGACATCCTGATCATTGGGAATGACGTAGGAATGCTATCCACAGTAAAGGCTTGGTTATCTAGACACTTCTCCATGAAGGACTTAGGGGAAGCATCCTATATCTTGGGGATTAGAATCTATAGAGATAGATCCAAGAGAATGCTTGGCTTGTCCCAGTCCAGGTACATAGAAACCATTATCAAAAGGTCTGGCATGAGAGGTCTCATACCGATGAGACATGGGATATCACTTTCTACGAGTATGTCCCCAAAGACTCCAGAAGAAATAGCGAACATGGATATGATACCTTATGCCTCAGCAATAGGGTCTATCATATATGCCATGCTATGTACTAGGCCTAATATAGCGCATGCTCTGAGTGTCACAAGCAGGTATCAGGCGGATCCAAGCTTGGAGCATTGGAAAGCAGTAAAGTATATCCTTAAGTACTTGAGAAGGACTAAGGATCTTTTACTAGTATATGGAGGTAATAGCCTTAAGGTTGAAGGCTACACAGACTCAAGTTTTCGGTCTGATGTCGATGATAGCAAGTCAAAATCAGGGTATGTGTACACCTTGAATGGAGGAGCAGTCTGCTGGAAGAGTTCTAAGCAAGATACCATTGCTGACTCGACCACAGAGGCGGAGTACATTGCTGCATCAGATGCAGCAAAGGAGGGAGTCTGGTTGAAGAAGTTCATTACAAATTTGAGAGTCGTGCCGGGTAACGAGGAACCGATCTCCCTATATTACGACAACAAGGGGGCGATTGCTCAAGCGAAGGAACTTAGGTCTCATAAAAAATCTAAGCATGTTCTGAAGAGGTTCCACCTTATCAGAGAGATCGTAACCCGAGGAGATGTAGTAGTGGAAAGAGTTCCATCCGAAGATAATATTGCAGATCTACTAACAAAGCCGTTGTCTCAGATTGTCTTTGAGCGTCACAGGGGTCTGATGGGGCTCAAACACATAGGTGATTAGCTTTAGGTCAAGTGGGAGATTGCTAGTCATAGGTGACCAACAAGCCAATCACGTGAGTGATGGCACGTGTGACTTGATACAGAATCTTTTTGCTTATTATATTTTGGCATATATCACTTTATAGCTATTGCATATATGCATATATATATTGTGATGTCATTGATTTGTGCAATGGGAATCAGATCATGATGAGATCATGATACTGAGATCGATTCACCTTTAAACACATATCCTAAATAATCCGGATCATAGGTTACTCGAGAGGGACATCGTGATAACCAGACAGACTGGTGTACTGTATACCCGTCCATATGATATATGCAGCTGGTCTCATAGCTGCTCGTGTAGGGACACTAGCAATACAGTATGGATGCTCATTGGAGAATGAGTTCACTAATTGATCCGCTTACGGAATGATGGATGGTTGATGATGCCTTATTGTCAGACAACGATTCCGTAGTCCTAGTGGTCTATCTAATCCTTAGACTTGAGATACCAAGGATATCCTATATGAGTGCTCCACTCTTTGATACCAGACTTATAGGTTTGGTTGTCCCAGATCTAGTATAGCTGGTCATTGGGAGTGGTAGTCGACCTTATGAGGGCTATTGAGTGTCGATAGAGGATCATCCACTCTCGGCATCATGAGAGGAATATCCCATGTGTTCTTGCTTAGAAAAATCCCTAGCTAGGGTCATTCGAGTTGAGAGAGAAAGAGTTCTCCGAGAGAATCCATTAGAGCGAGACTCGAGTAGAAACCATATGGGTCTTAGGGATATTAGATAGATGAGGGACTATAGGTACATGGTAACTAAGGACAGACAGGTTCAATGGATTGGATTTGTTAGGATCAAGAGCACTAAGACGGGGGGGGGGTGGAATTAGTGCAGCGGAAAACTTTCAACGTTTAAAACTGCGTTCGTACGACAAAGCCAATTTAAGTAGAAAAGTCAATTCATAAATTTCTTTGACTTAAGATCAGGTAAGAAGCAGTTAAAACAAATCTATAAAGGTAGTTTGCAGTTATGATGGAAATCAGAATGTAAGTACAAACTGAAATACGATGATCGTACGAGAAAAACGATTTACGTCTAAACACGATTCGGAAAATATTGAGCTTGGAAACGCAATCGTAAAAGCACAGAAGGCAGTAAGCTATGAAGGAGGTTTACAGTAAGGATAATAAGCTCATAGTAAATGCAAACCAGAGAGCAGCGCGATTTAGAGTGGTTCGGTCAATCTTGACCTACATCCACTTCTGGCTTTCTCCACCGATGAGGTTGCCGACGTCCACTAGAGGCCTTCCTTCAATAGGTGAAGGCCAACCACCCTTTTACAGATTCACTCCTTTTGACGGGCTTAGGAGACAACCCTTACAAACTTTTCTCTCCTCTTTTGAAAGATCTGAACTTGGAAGAAAAGAGGGAGAAGAACCTTTAGCTTATTACAACACTTTTGAGCTCAAAAATCTTAGAGTAAGATCAGAATTTTGGTGGTTTTTCGTTGCTCCTTCATTGCTGAAAGAGTGGGGTATTTATAGGCCCTAAACCAGTTTGAATTCCGAGCTCAAAATTGTCAATTCCCAGAATTTCGGGGTCTGGCGGTTGCACCGCCTGACTGGGCTCGAAGACTGAGCCTCTGGGCAGTGCCACCGCTTGTCAGGGGCGGTTGCACCGCCTGGCAAAGCTCGGAGACCGAGCTCAGGCGGTGCCACCGCTTGACTGGGGCGGTTGCACTGCCCAGCCAGAGCTCGGAGACCAAGCTCAGGCGGTTGCACCACCCAGCCAGAACTTAGAGACTGAGCCCTGGGCGGTGCCACCGCCGACCCAAGCGGTGCCACCTCTGGGCGAGAGATCTGGGTCCGAATGGGTTGATCCATTCGGCCCAATTTGGTTCTTTCAATGGCCCAATTGCCCCTAGATTAAGTTAATGGGATCACCTCCCAATTCTAACTTAATCATTGTGCTAACTACGAAAATTCTTAAGACTTTTACTACAGCTTGCTCCGGTGCGTCAATCTCTTCTTCCGGCGAGCTTCCGGCGAACTTCCGGCAAACATCCGACGGTCCTCTGACGATGCTCCTACGGACTTCCGGCAAACTCTTGGACTTGCGACGATCCACTTGGTAGTTCTGACGAGCTTCTTTTGGTAAGCTCCTAGACTTCTCGGATTTGTTCCCGCAGAACCTCCGATGACCGTCTGGACTTCCGTCAAGCTCTCGAACTCCCAACTTGATCATAGTCTTGACTCCAGCGCAACTCCTACTGCATGTTTTATTTTCATCGTAGTTAATCCTGCACACTTATCTCAACATATGGATTAGATAACAAATGACATTTGATGTCATCATCAAAATCCGAGATTCAACAATCTCCCTCTTTTTTATGATGACAATCAATTGATAATGGAGTTAACCTTAACTCCCCCTATCTATGTGCCATAATTGAGATAAGTCATTCTTGAATTCAAAGCCTTTGAATTCAAGAGACATATTGATAAGTTAAAGTCATTTAACCTTATCAATACTCCCATCATGATTCCTATCATGATGTATCTCTCTGTATGATGTCAAGACTCGACATCCATTTTCAAATTTAAAATGTGAATTATTGTAATGATAGCAATTCATCATATGGAAAGATATCAACATGTAAAATTACAATGCAAGTTCTTGATATCTTAATATGATGCAAATATGGCAATCATAGCAAACATGGCATAGCATCAATAATCATATGTTTGTTTCTTTCAACATAATATGGCATTTATAGCATCAATTCATATACTTCTCCCCTTTTGTCATCAACAAAAAGGAGAACGATATAAGTATCTTTTGAAATTACAATGCAAGTTCTTAATATCTTAATATGATGCAAATATGGCAATCATAGCAAACATGGCATAGCATCAATAATCATATGTCTGTTTCTTTCAAAATAATATGGTATTTATAGCATCAATTCATATATTTCTCCCCCTTTGTCATCAACAAAAAGGAGAATGATATAAGCATCTTTTGAATATACATGTGATGCCATAAGTAGGTTCATGTCATTTATAGGATACAAACATCTCAAGAAGACCATGACATGAAGATTATCTACATAGAGTGAAAACTTCTTCCTTTTTATTTGTTATTATTCTTTTTGCATGAAGGAGGAGAGTCATTTGTGTAGTTCAAATCGATAGCATGCTTTACAAGGATCAGGATATTTATATGAGTAAAGTCCTTACAAAAAAGAAATCTTCCTTTTACAAGAAGGAATCATCAAATTTATTTCTCAAAGGCAATATTTTTCATATGATAAGTCTAAAAGCCATAAATTTGCTAGATAATTTTTTTTGTCAAGAATTAATGATGTGAATCAAAATCCGAAAGAGAATAATGAAATCCGATTGGAACCGAAAATTTAATTTAACACTTTCATGCAAGACTATGAGGACATGCTCATTGTTATATTAATTTCCAACATGTTATTTTTGGCATGTAATGGCGATTAAGTGATTTGATCATTCAATTAATAAAGTTCAAATAATAATTTTAATAAGTTTATGCATTCAGACACATCAATATTCCTAATTCTCTTCTTATGAAATCAAATTGTTCTTCACTTAGAGGTTTTGTAAAAATATCAGCTAGTTGATGCTTAGTAGTATCTATGAATTCTATAATTACATCATGATTAGTAACATAATCTCGTATAAAGTGATGTCTAATATCAATATGTTTTGTTCTTGAGTGTTGAATGAGATTCTTTGTTAAACATATTGCACTCGTGTTATCACATTTAATGTGAATGTTTTTAAGATGGACTTTATAATCTTCAAAGGTGTTTTTCATCCACACAACTTATGCACAGCATGCACTAGCTGCAATATATTCAGCTTCAGTTGTTGATAGAGCAACCGAGTTTTATTTCTTAGATGACCAGGAAACAAGGGAATGTCCCAAAAATTGACATGTTCCTGATGTGCTTTTTCTATCTAGTCTACACCCGGCAAAATCTGCATCAACATAAGCAATTAACTGAAAATTTTTGGATTTTGGATACCATAATCCTAGATTTGTGGTTCCTTTAAGATATCTAAGTATTCTTTTAACCGCTTTGAGATGAGATATCTTAGGGTTCAATTGAAACCTAGAACAAAGTCCTACACTGAACATGATATCTGGTCTGGTTGTAGTGAGGTAAAGTAAACTTCCTATCATACCCCTATAAGTTTTTTGATCAAAGCTTTCTCCACTTTCATCAACTTCCAACTTCGTGGAGGTGCTCATAGGAGTGTTAACAGCTTTTGAGCTATTCATATTGAATCTATTTAGCAGATCTAGGGCATATTTAGTTTGACTAATAAAGATGTCATTGCTTAGTTGCTTAATTTGTAAGCCTAAGAAAAAGATTAACTTTTCCATCAAACTCATTTCAAATTCGAGACTCATGATTTTAGCAAAAAATTCACAAAGAGATTCATTCGTAAAACCAAAGATAATGTCATCAACATAGATCTGAACAATGAGAAAGTTAGTTTCAAAATTTTTGATAAATAATGTAGTATCGACCTTGCCTTTTATGAAATTATTTTTATTAAGAAAAGTACTTAGTCTGTCATACCAAGCCCTTGGGGCTTGTTTTAAACCATAGAGAGCTTTGGTTAATTTAAATACATGATTAGGGAGGCTATTATTTTCAAATCCAGGAGGCTGTTCAACATAAACTTCTTCAGAAATAAAGCCATTTAGAAAAGTGCTTTTAACATCCATTTAAAATAACTTAAAAATTATTATTATTAGCATAGGCAAGGAGCATCCTTATGGCTTCTAATCTAGTCACAAGAGCGAAGGTTTCTTCGTAATCGATACCTTCTTCTTGGTTGAAACCTTTGGCCACTAGTCTAGCCTTGTTTCTTACCACGATACCATATTCATCTTGCTTGTTTCTAAAGACCCATTTAGTACCAATAACTAAATGGTCATTTGGCCTAGGAACAAGCTTCCACACCTCATTTCTCTCAAATTGATTTAACTCATCTTGCATTGCGATAATCCATGAATCATTTTTCATGACTTCGTCAATACATTTAGGTTCAATTTGGGAGAGAAAAGTGACATTGGCACAAGAATTTTTAAAAGATGAACGTGTTTGAACCCCCTTAGATGTGTCTCCTAGGATTAGCTCCTTAGGATGATCATCTACATACTTCCAGTCCTTAGGTAAGGAAGTTTCGTAAGTGGATGCATCCAAGTTGCTAGTTGGAGAAGGGGTTTCATTTAAATTCAAAGAATCGAAATTAACATCATCATCAAAGTCATTTTTCTTGATTTCGGAAATCTCATTGAAAACAACATGAATGGATTCTTGAATTATTAAAGTCCTTTTATTGAAGATATGAAAAGCTTTAGAAACCGAAGAATAACCAAGAAAAATTTCTTCATCGGATTTAGTATCAAATTTTCCTAAGGCATCTTTCTCATTTAAGATAAAACACTTACACCCAAAAACTTTAAAATATGAAACATTGGGTTTTTTATTGTTCCACAATTCATAGGGAGTTTTGGTGAGTAAGGGTCTTACTAAAACTCTATTTAAAATATAGCATGCAGTGTTTACAGCTTCGGCCTAAAAATATTTGGGTAGGCTTTGTTCATTCAACATGGTTCTTGCAATTTCTTGTAAATTTCTATTCTTTCTTTCTTCTACTCCATTTTGTTGAGGATTTATTGGAGTAGAGAAGTTGTGGTTGAATCCATTAGATTCACAGAATTCTTGGAAATCACGGTTTTAAAATTCACCACTGTGATCACTTCGAATTGATGAAATCATAAAACCTTTTTCATTTTGAACAAGTTTGCAAAACTTGGTGAAATATCTAAAGCATTCATTTTTGTGTTTCAAAAAATAAGTCTGTGTATCTACTATAGTCATCTACAATGACGAGGGCGTATTTGCTACCTTCTAGGCTTGATGTAGAGATTGGTCCGAACAAGTCCATATGGATCAATTGTAAGGGCCTTGATCTGCTTATTTGATTCTTAGATTTGAAACTACTCTTAATATGTTTTTCTAATTGACAAGCATCACACACATTATCTTTGATGAACTTGATGTGAGGAATTCTTCGTACAAGTTCTTTGGATGATATTTGAGTAATTAGTTTCATGCTAGCGTGACCTAATCTTCTATGCCATAGCCAAGCATCCTTATTTAAAATCGAAAAACACATTTCATTACACAAATCATTGATGTCAATGGTGTATATGTTATTTTGTTTTAATGCTATCATAGATGTGTTGTTGTGTGATTTTTTAAGGATGCATGCATTAGATTCGAATTTGACAATATATCCTTTATCACATAATTGACTAATGCTCAAGAGATTATGTTTTAAACCATCAACTAACAAAACATCTTCAATAAAGAAGTTGGATTTGTTATCTATGGTTCCTTTGCCAATGATTTTACCCTTGTTGTTGTCTCCGAAGGTGACATAGCCTTCGTCTATGCTAGTGAGCTTAGAGAATTGAGATGGATCTCCGGTCATATCCCTTGAGCATCCACTATCAAGGTACCATCTCTTGCTCCTAGTTTGTAATGGTGTATGTCTCTACAAGAAAGGATAATTTTTAGGTACCCATTTACTTTTGGGTGTCTCAAAAGTTGATCTATATTGTTCGTCATGTTGTATAGAGTTTATCATGGTTCCTTTAGGAACCCAAATTAATTTGATCGGACTAATTTTCTTAAATGGACAATAATGCGTTTTGTGTCCATGCTTGCAACAAAAGTTGCATTTACTTTGGTATTGAATATGTAGGATGGGGCCTTTTATGAAGGTGGTTGGATTTTGGTGAGAATTTCTCACAAATCCAATTCCACTTCTTTTGGGAACGTGACCTTTGTTTGTAAGGATCATGTTCAAAGACTTGCTACCAACCTCAAATTTCTTCAAGGTGTCCATGAGTAGCAAGTTTTGCTTTTGGATAGTTTCTAGATCATGGCATTTGATACAAGAGCCTAAACTATCATGATATTCAGTCTTTAACTTATCAAAATCACAATTAAGACTATCATGCTCCTTTTTTAGCAATTTGTATTTTCTACTAAGAATCTTGCATTCATCAAATAAATCATGGAAGGCATTTAATAATTTATCAAATGATAAATCTGCATCAATTAAATTTGTTACCTCCTCTCCAATGGCCATTAAGGCGTAATGAGCAACTTGCTCGGTGTTGGACTCCTCTTCTTCGGATACGTTCGAATCATCCCATGTTGCTTTGAGTGTCATCTTCTTTGATGTTCTCTTCTTGGCTTGGGGACAATTACTCTTGTAGTGTTTTGGCTTTTTGCACTCATAGCAAATAACTTGGTCCCTTTTGGGTTCAAGTTTATTTTTTGCATCATTTTTAACTTGTTTCTTTTAATAAATTTTTTAAATTTCCTTGTTAGAAGTGCCAAGTCATCATCACTTGAGTTTTCTCTCAAATGGTCATCTAAAGTTCTAAGTGCCATATCCTTCATGTTCTTTGGAAGGATGTTTTCTTACTCTTCATGAGCCTTGCATGTCATTTCATAGGTCATTAATGACCCGATTAGTTTTTCAAGAGGGAAGTTGCTTAAATCTTTAGCTTCTTGAATAGCAGTGACTTTAGGGTCCCAACTATTAGGAAGGGATCTTAAAATCTTATTTACGAGCTCAAAGTCCGAAAAGCTTTTGTCGAGTCCTTTTAGACCATTAACGACATCCGTGA
Source organism: Musa acuminata AAA Group (assembly GCF_036884655.1). Taxonomy (NCBI): domain Eukaryota; kingdom Viridiplantae; phylum Streptophyta; class Magnoliopsida; order Zingiberales; family Musaceae; genus Musa; species Musa acuminata. The sequence continues at coordinate 36,609,558 of NC_088357.1, forward strand.
AACGGGTGTATATGTCGCCAATAGTCTCGCTCGGTTTCATTCAGAAAAGTTCGAAAGAGTGTATCAAAAGATTGATTTTTGACTCTTTTACTCTGCTTGTGCCTTCATGAGTCACTTCGAGTGTATGCCAAATATCAAACGTGGTTTCACAAATCGAAACACGATTAAACTCATTTTTATCAAGCGCACATAATAAGGCATTCATAGCCTTTGCATTAAGAGCGAAAGTCTTCTTCTCCAATTCATTCCAATCAATCATTGGAAGAGAAGATTTCGAAAAACCATTTTCGACAAGATTCCAAAGTTCAAAATCCATTGAAGTAAGGAAGATCCTCATTCGGGTCTTACAATAGGTGTAGTCCGTCCTATTGAACATGGGTGGACGTGTAATAGAATGGCCCTCTTGGTTTCCGGCATATGCCATCTCTCTTGGGTTTTAATTTGTTTGAGAGTGAACCCCGCTCTGATACCAATTGTTAGGATCAAGAGCACTAAGAGGGGGGGGGGGGGTGAATTAGTGCAGCGGAAAACTTTCAACGTTTAAAACTACGTTCGTACGATAAAGCCAATTTCAGTAGAAAAGTCGATTCGTAATTTCTTTGACTTAAGATCAGGTAAGAAGCAGTTAAAACAAATCTATAAAGGCAGTTTGCAGTTATGATGGAAATCAGAATGTAAGCGCAAATTGAAATATGATGTTCGTACGAGAAAAGCGATTTACGTCTAAACACGATTCGGAAAATATTGAGCTTGGAAACGCAATCGAAAAGCGCAGAAGGAAGTAATCTATGAAGGAGGTTTGTAGTAAGGATAATAAGCTCAAAGTAAATGCAAACCAAAGAGCAGCGCGATTTAGAGGGGTTCGGTCAATCTTGACCTACATCCACTTCTGGCTTCCTCCACCGGTGAGGTTGCCGACGTCCACTAGAGGCCTTCCTTCAATAGGCGAAGGCCAACCACCCTTTTACAGATTCATTCCTTTTGACGGGCTTAGGAGACAACCCTTACAAACTTTTCTCTCCTCTCTTGAAAGATTTGAACTTGGAAGAAAAGAGGGAGAAGAACCTTTAGCTTATTACAACACTTTTGAGCTCAAAAATCTCAGAGAAAGATCAGGATTTTGGTGGTTTTTTGTTGCTCTTTCATTGCTGAAAGAGTGGGGTATTTATAGGCCCCAAACCAGTTTGAATTTCGAGCTCAAAACTGTCAATTCCTGGAATTCCGGGGTCTGGCGGTTGCACCGCCTGACTAGGGCGGTTGCACCGCTTGACAGGGCTCGAAGACTGAGCCTCTAGGCAGTGCCACCACTTGTCAGGGGCGGTTGCACCGCTTGGCAGAGCTCGGAGACCGAGCTCAGGCGGTGCCACCGCCTGACTGGGGCGGTTGCACCACCTAGCCAGAACTTGGAGACTGAGCCCTGGGCAGTGCCACCGCCGACCCAGGCGGTGCCACCTCTGGGCAAGAGATCTGGGTCTGAATGGGTTGATCCATTTGGCCCAATTTGGTTCTTTCAAGGGCCCAATTGCCCCTAGATTAAGTTAATGGGATCACCTCCCAATTCTAACTTAATCATCGTGCTAACTACGACAATTCTTAAGACTTTTACTACAGCTTGCTCCAGTGTGTCAATCGCTTCTTCTAACAAGCTTCCAGCGAACTTCCGGTGAACATCCGACAGTCCTCCGATGATGCTCCTATGGACTTCCGGCAAACTCCTGGACTTGCGACGATCCACTTGGCGAGTTCTGACGAGCTTCTTTTGGCAAGCTCCTGGACTTCTCGGATTTGTTCCCGTAGAACCTCCGATGACCGTCCGGGCTTCCGTCAAGCTCTCGAACTCCAAACGTGAACATAGTCCTAACTCTGGCGCAACTCCTACTGCATGTCTTACTTTCATCATAGTTAATCCTGCACACTTATCTCAACATATGGATTAGAGAACAAATGACAATTGATGTCATCATCAAAATCCGAGATTCAATAGGATTCTCTTGTATCGTCTAGGGACTACGGCGTAGTGGCCTAGTACATCCGTAGTCGATGAGTTAAGTGAATTATTACAGAGATAATAATTAATTGAGTTAGAAGGAGTTCTAACAGGTATGACATTGCGATATTAGGCCTAGAGGGTCACACACATATGGTAGGCATTGCGATGAGTAGAGGTTCGGATATAAGATATCCGACGGAGCCCTTGTCTTATTGGATGTAGATCTAATACTCACTAGGGGAGGACCCATTAGGGTTTGATAGGGGACCTCTATAAATAGGAGGGATTCAGAGCCTCATAGGCTAGAGCCTTTGCTTACCTCTCCTATTCTCCTCTCCTTCTCCACCTCAGAGTAGGCCTGGAGTTTTGTGGAGCATCGTCGCAGCCCTACTGTGTGGATCACCACTAGAGAGGAGGACGCTTGACCTCCTTCACCCTCTCCTAAAGATCTACAAGGAAACAGGGATATACGATCTCTCTAGGTAATACAATATACTCTATACGCAGTTTTAAGTTTTGCGGATTTTGCGCACCAATCTTCGCACAACGATGAACATCTTTTTGGGAATCGGTGATTTTGTTTTGTTGTTCTTCCGCTACGCATATGATGTCGTCCCCAAGATTTCCCAACACGAAGGCCAACTACCCTTTTACAGTTTCACTCCTTTTGATGGGCTTAGGAGACAACCCTTACAAAATTTTCTCTCCTCTCTTAAAAGATCAAAACTTAGAAGAAAAGAGGGAGGAAAACTTCTAGCCTTTACAACACTTTTGAGCTCTAAAAATCATAGAGTAAGATTGGATTTTTGGTGCCCTTTCATATAGGAAAGGGTGAGGTATATATAGGCCCCAAACCGGTTTGAATTTAGAGCTCAAAAATATCTTTTCCTAGATTTTCGGGGTCCTAGCGGTACTACCTCCTGACTAGGGCGATACAACCACTTGGCAACTCA